>NC_143396.1:263871999-264176683 GCF_052110815.1 Crocodylus siamensis
GATGTGCAGTTTCTGGTGCAGCTCTTCCCAGTGCAGTTGCAGCCAGCCAGGTGCTGCTCTGCTCCCCTCACCTCCCAGCTGGCTGCGGCCACACCAGGAACAGCCCAGCCAGAAGTTGTGCGCACTGGCCAGGGCCCAGGCCAGTCGAGCTGTTCTGCTCCCCTTGCATCCTGTTGTGGCTGCTCCTGAAAATGGATGCCCCTACCATGATCAGGCCATGGTATTAGCAAGTTTAAACTAGGCCCAGTCACGGGCATGCTAAATAGCCAGAGAAGCAGATCTTTGCAGGCACTTCAACCAGGTCCTTCCCAACAATGATGAATTTACATTTGAAAAGAACAGACTCATAAGAATAACTCCTGTGAACAGGCTATTCAAGGAAGGACATTTCTCACAGTGGAGAAAATTAAGTGAGAGACAGTACATCTTGGAGATGTCTGAAAGGATGCAAATATTCTCCCAGTCATAATCAGATCCATGAAGTCTTCAGGTCTAGTAAACATGCACCCTTTGAGGGGGGGGACAGGAAGTTATATGCATAGCATGGACTTCCCAGTGGAGGTTGTATGTAAGTGGCCAGGCAAGAAACCATACTTAAACACTGCCAGGACAGCAGGGGTTTGTCTTCAGTTTCTCAAGCATAAGGAATGGCTTTAGGTCCTCAGTCAGCAGACTGAATATTCTGACTTGCAGGAGAAGGGGCAGGAGGCCTTAACAGAAAGGCCAAAAGCAGAAACTGCTTTCTAACCTGTTGAGCTGCATAGAAACTGCAGTCCTGGGGTTAAGATACAGGGTAAAACACATTATTATTCTGACATTTTCTTTTGATTGTTTATTCTTATATCTTTGCCTGTCTCTCAGCATATAATTACTGATTTATAATGTTTGTTCATTTTCATAGCAAATTTTGTTTTCATCTTTTATATCACACAATTGTCAGCCATAACTCTGATCTCAGAGCATTTGACCATATAGACAGGCCTCTTCCAAGGAAGGGAGGGAATCTTTCTTTTCTGAGCATAATTAGACAAGGGTGGGTTTCTTTTAGCTGGCAAAATCCCCTCTACTAAGATCTGGCAAGACTTAAATGAGGCAGGTAAAGTTGAGGTGCCTTCAGGTCTCTTCAATGCTGAGGTGCCACTGATCAAGAAAGTGATCTTCATATGCCTGCTTCCTTCCTGGCTCCTCAGTGTTCCTCGACAAACAGGGGGCTCCAGCTACACCTCACTCCCATCTCCTTATGGTCTGTCAGGCAGTGTACCACACTCCCCTTTAGCAAATTTTGGACATGTCAGGGAACAGACAGCTGGTGTTTTGGACAAGGAGGAGTTCCAGGGGACTTAAGCAATCTTAGGTAAATGTTTGCCCTAGATTATGATAGTTGAAGTAAGAGATTAAGTACGCAAAGATGACTGATGCTAGAATGACATAACAATGTCGTTCTTACAAAAAATGCTGTTTCAAAGTCCAAAAGTAGTGAGAAATCTACCCTTGATGATGGCCAGTCACAACTGCCGCCCATATCCCTTTCCTAGACTAGGTGACGCTAAGAACTAGAGGTGCACTGATACACTGGTCCGATATCGGATTGGCACCAATATAAAAGATAATTATCTATATTGGAAATCAGCCTGAAGTGGCCAATAATTTGGCAGATAAATGGCCTGTGCATGCGCACAGCTGCAGCACAGTGTGTAGCCAGTGAGAAGCACAGCTGGCAGCATGGAGAGTTGTGTGCAGCTGGTAAGTCTATTGTGATGAGAAGAGTGTGGGGCTGAGGTAGGGGCAGGCACTGCCCAGCTGGGCCGGGGCAGGGGCACAGGAAGGGAGGGAGGGCAGGCAGATCCCACTGCACACAGCACGTTCAGTGGCTTGTTTGCTTATCCAGCGGCTCCCACCACTGCTACCACCGCTCGTCCGGGAGGGCATGGGGGAGGGGTGCCCCCAGATCTCTGTGGGGCGGGAGGCAGCAGTGCCCCAGCTAGGCAGCGCTTGCACCAGCCCCAGTCCCACTCCCTCACTCACCGCGGGGGCCTTGACCTGTCCCCCTACACCCTTTTCCTCCCTGCTCCCCTTCCACCACACCAGACTTACCAGCTGCATGCAGCCCTATTGGAAATCAATCAGTATCAGCCAATATGCCTCCTTAAAAATCAGCTATCGGTATCAGCCCCAAAAATCTCTATCGGTTCATGCCTACCAAGAACTGGTTTGCTACCTAGGGAAAATGTTCTTTAAAGCTCCCCTGTAGGCCTGTATTAAAGGCCTGTATTATTTATGACATAATTCATCACTAAACCCATGCACATGTTGTTTTTTTAAATCCAAAATGAATGCTATTGTATTGACTACAGAAGAGTTTATGATTAGTGTCTTTTCATGCTCCACATCAGGGCTGTGTAACTGCCAGGTTCCACAATAGCTGCAGGCATACGTTGCATGGGCCAGACTAACATAAGCCATGCCCTCCACCCTTCCCCACTTCACTGCGAATACAGGCAGAGCCTCTCCCTAACTTCTGCATTGCACATGGGAGCAGCCCCCCACAGGTCTCCAACTGCAGACTCTCCTAACACTGCAAGCCGCGCTGCTCTGCTCTGCCCCTTGAGGAAATGAAAGAGACCCTGAGTTGGCTGCTGCTACTGCAGCTGGAGCAATAGGGTGAGAAGCAGCTGAGTGGGAGCTTGGGGGGCTGCAGATTAACTCATGGACTACCAGTGGAACAGCCCTGTCCTATGCTATACCTGGAATAATCCCTCTGGTACAGTACACAAGGCTCTCTCCTTTTCATCACTTAAATCTCTTCTTAAAGATGTGTCTGTAAATACTAACTTCATCACTTTTTTGGACCTAAAACTAGACAAATGAAACCTCTCATGCATCTCCTGGAAGAAAGCTGTATTGCAGAATGTATAACAGATTAACAACTTACATTTTAGAACGTATTTTTTAAAATAGAAAAGTTATTACATACCTGCCCATCTACATCAAAGGCTAAGCAAGCTATACCATGTGTGTGAACATCTTTCAGTATTGAAACAGTTTGCACAGTGTAAGAGTCCCAGATGCAAATATACGGTTCTTTCCCAACTTGACCTGTTGCCACCAACACTCGTTCAGGATGCAAAGCAAGGCTGCAAAAATTAAATAAATAATTATAAAAATAAATAATAATTTAAAGCACTAAATATTTGTTCAAGAAACATGTACATTGTCTACCTTGATTGTCAATGTCAATTCCTAAGCAAAAGTGTTTTTTATAACAAATTCTCCATCTTTGTTACAAGATTTCACATTATGTAAGACAGCTTTCAAGGTGCCACAAAGACCCCAGCCACAGACACTCCATGAAGTCATTTCTAATTTGCAAGACAGTTCCTAATGCTTGAATATCCTGTTCTGCAACAGACATTTTATTAATACATAAGCCAAAATATACCATCTCCTACTAGCTGTCTACTTCCACTTTGTCTATTGAAAAGCACCAGCACAAAATGTCTAACTCAGTTAAGGAGAGTTGGGGATAGTGACTGACATATGTTAATAAATAATATTTTCTTCTAGTTAATATGGCAAAGAATGCATTTAAACATTAATTATTTATAGTGTTTTAGATCGCTCTTGATGTGGCATAATAATTTACAGAGCAAGCTATGCTAAATATAGGGGTGTAAATTTGAGGTTGTTTGGCCAAAGGGTTCATGAGATATAGACCTCCACAAAAATAATTAGTTTCTCATCTAACGTCTTTTTGTGAGTATAGGCAGAGAAAAACACACCAGTGTAACAAAAAAATCCCCTTATATTCCTAGAATGACAATGTACTGCTCTAACTATTCAATGTGTCAGGATCTAAAAAAATGGCAACTTAACCCAATGCAGGTAGTTCAAACTTCACAGATTTATGTAAATGAGATTTAACAAAAGGGCCCAAGATATAAATATACCCATTTCATAATAGTAGAGGCTAAGCAGAAGGACTCTCTATCGATGGAAATCTAGTCTCTGTATTTGAAAAGGCACTATACAAACTGAATATGGTGTGCCAAGTGATCTGTGAAATGTTGTACTTGAGCCAGGAGGGAAAGTATTTGAAAGGTGACCATTTAATATTGCTAAAGGAGTTTCTCCCAACTAAATTGTTGGGAAAGACTGAAAACAAACAAGTGTGGCCTGCTGGAAAGTCTAAGCCTGAGGCCTAACTATAAATATATATAATAAAAAATAAAAAAATGTGTATACAAAGGGAATATGCATATGCTTCCGACCTGTCATTTATTTATTGATATGCTAAGTTTCCCTTGAGACAAAGAGCTAAGGTGTAAATGAACTTTTAAACTCTGCCTGTGTGATCATGAAATATGTAGAATAAGAAAAGGAACAGAGAGCGAGTACAGAACTAAACTAAAACATTTCAAAGAGGCAGCTTTACAAACATACATGCCCTTTAAAGCCTTCCAAAAGTGGCTGAAACACTCCAAAATTCTGTCTCTTTAAATGAGGTACTACTTTGAAGCGTTTCACTTTTTGTAACATGTTCACAGGGGCTAGGGGCAGACATTACACATAAACCAGGTTAAGTGATCAGAAACTGGTTTAAACATGTAACAGAACAGATGTTCAGTGCACGTAAACCAGTTTGAAAATGGCTGAAACCGGCTTGAAATAAATGTGGTTGAACGCAGCATCAGACCTAACTGATTTGGGTCAAACCAGTTTATGCAATGTCCATCCCAGACCCCTTGCTGGTTTAAGTTAAACAAGACAGCCCCAGCATCCCAGCATGCTCTCTGGGCTGGGCAGGGCTCTCTGCTCCTTAGCAGGGCTGGCCCCTCCCCCTGCTCCCTGGCTGGAGCTTGGCAGAGACTGCAGGCATCTGCCTGTCGTCTCCCTGCTCTCCCCGCTCCACCCTTTTCCCACCCTCTGCTAAACAGGGATTCTATGGTCCTCTCTGCCTTACACAGACACCTCTCACCATTAGCTAACAGACTGCATGCTGGCTATGGTCCGTACTGTAGCAGACGGGACAAAGGCAGAATCAACAGATAGCTGATAATGTCCCTGTGCTGTTTTCTTAATGGGATGATAAACACTGAGTTTGGGGTGATAAATACTGTGTTATCAGTTCCCTGCTGGACTAGTCATAACCCCACCCTAATCAGTGTCCTGCCACGGCCTGGCTAAGCGCCCCCCCCCAAGCTCAGCACTGTCGAGGGGAAGGGAGGGCTGCTCTAGCGCCACCCCAGCTTCCAGCCTGAGACACTGCAGGCATGTACTTGCATTTCTGGGATGTCTGTGCAGTTAAACTGATTCAGCCTAACCAGGTTAGGCTAATCTGCAAAGATTGAATAAATTCAGGCTCAGTCTTTTTGAATGTCTGTCCCTAGCCAGGAAGACCCATTAGTCCTCCAGAAACCCACAGTGCTGCACTCTGCTCCTGCTCCATGAAGGAGAGAGGGAAAGAGAGGTAGACAGCCTGGCAGCTGTCTAGCCACTAGGCTCTGGGACACTTCTGAATCCTTGCTAAGACCTCTGTTCCCTGACAGATCCTCACTTATCCCTGACACTGAGGCTGGGCTCTCTAGACCCCAATTTCCCTACAAATCCCATAGCAAGAGTGGGAGACAAAAGGTTCAAAGATAGAGGATGAAGAGTTGGGATCCCAGCAGCAGGGAGCTGCTGCCAAAGACTCCTCCACTACCTTTATTCTGCTGACTTCCAGGGCCCCCAACACTGCTCAGGACCCTCTACCTCTTCACTCTGCTAAGAGGGGAGAGAAGAAGTTTGGGGAATTTGGTGCTGAGTGTCAGAATCCCAGCATTGTGGAGCCCCTGCACCTGACTCCTGCTTACCTCTACCCTCCAAGGCTCTCCTCTCCTCTCCTCTTCCCTCCATGTGAGGGGGAAAGGAGCAGAGCTGTAAGTAGCTGCAGGCTCCTATAGGGCAATTTTGAACAGTTCCAGCTAGGGGGCACCAACAGAATTGTATGTACAACCTGCAGTTGAAAAAATACCCTTGAGACATTTCCAAACCCATTACACTTGGAAACATTGCAAAATTACTTCTGTCTGCAGCCTAAGTAAAGATAAATATTGGCAAGCTAGTGTCAAGCAGGTGAGGAGAGAAATAAAAGATCTTCCCACAGGAACCTCATTGCTCACCTAACTAATATCTTCCCAGGACTATCAGAGTTCCCATTCAAGCTTGTACCTCAGCTTCTCAAAAAATGAAGAAAGTTAAACTGACCAAATAAGGGAAGGAGCCAGAGCCTGCCCTATTATGTCAAAGGTGCCTGCACTACATTTTTCTCTAGTAGGGGAAAACAGAAGCATCAGTGACGGTGAAAAGAATCAAAGGAAGAAAAGTTCTCTTCCCCCTGATTCTCAGACTAACTCCAAGAATACTCGGTGCTGGAGAATACTTATAGTTCATAGGCTCATCTGTGAAAGGTGTTGTGTAAATTCCCTTTGAGGATTAGAACTGAGAGGTTGGTGAGAGACAGTGGTTTTCTTGTGAGAAATGTGCCCCCACAGGTACTCGGGTATTCTTGCCCTTGATAGACATAAAGTTGTTGTTTGGTTTCTCCTACATATTTTTCATCAGGGCATCCGGTGCACTGGATGAGATGCATTACATTTTTGGAGGTGCAGGTGTAAGATCCAGGAATGCTGATCATTCTGTTGTGGGGTGTGGTAATTGCAGGGCTTGTGGAGATGTGTTGTACACTTTTACATTTCTTCTCATGGCATGGTCGGGATACATTCGGTGCATTTCGAGCCGTAGCAAGTTTGCTTCTGGTGATGAGATTGGTAAGGTTCAGTGCTTGCTTAAAGGCTGGGATGGGTGGTTCTGAGAAGATCCCCTTAAAAATTGGGTTTTCTTGTATATGTTGCCATTGCTTAAGGAGTTTTGGTATAGGTTCCAGGGAGGAATGATACGTCATAACTAATGGTGTGCAATTCATAGGGGTTTTCTTTTTGTACTGCAGCAGTTCTTCACATCTGGGTGCAATCTCTCTCTCTGGAGAAGTGTCCTTGTTGAGTGAAAACCCTTTCTGAGATTTGTGAGGTGACAATCATGGGTGTTCTCCTCAGTGTAAATCCAGTGGTATCAGAGGGTATGGCTGTACATAACAGCTTTCTTGAAGTGTTTACAGTGATTGCTGATTCTGTGCAGATATGAATGCTCGTCTGTGGGTTTCTTGTGTATGGTGGTCTGTATTTTACCATTCTGCACAGAGTCTAAAAAGGAAATGTTGGTGCTGAAGTATTCAAGAGGGGTGATGACTGCTGAATTTCTAATGAAAAATCAATTAGGGATTGCAGGTTTTCAGCCCAAATGCTGATGATGTTATCGATATATCTTAAGTATAGTGTAACCCAGGTGGTACTCCAAGAGGTACCCCCTCTCCAATTGAAGGGATCAAAGCAAGTGCACAAGTGCTGTGGGAGATGTAGGGATTCTCCTCCCCCTATAGAGCAGAGCCAGACCACCAGTGGGATCTTAACTATATACCTTTTAATAAGAGAGCAATATTGAGAACATAATCAGCATAAATCAGGGGGTACAGGGGACACCACAATGCCCCAAGGGGCAGGATTCAACAAACGCTAGACACTTACAATCATAGACATATTCATCCAGTTGACAAAAGACAGGGTAAAACACAAACAACAAAATAAACAATACTGACTGGTGAAATATAAAAGGCACAAAATACAAAATGTCAAATGACAAGGAAAATAGGGCCTATGTACCTGGAGGGGGGAAAGGAGGAAAACACAATGGCCCTCTACACTGCAAAAGGAATTTCTCCCTGTTACCTCACTCACCCCAAGTCACCAAAGCTAGGACTTGAACCTGGATCTCCCATGTGGTATGCAGAAACACAGACACCAATTCTGGCACTGCTCCAAGCTGCTAGGGGTCTTAACCTTCCTGGAGCCCCAGCCTCATATTAAGCTGCCTGGCCTCTGATTGGAGGAGCTGGAAGCAGAGCTGGGAACCTCTCAGGTTGCTTCTCAGATCCTGGCTGGAGCTGGGGAACCTCTCCTGCTGGCCACAGCCTCTCGTAGGGGATACTGGAGCCCAGTGAGGAGCCTCTCCTGCCGGCTGCACGCCGCACTGCTGAGGGTCCCACTGTTGCCTGCAAGACCCACTCCTTCAGGCTCTTCTGGGGCAACTGCTCCCACCCCGCTGGCCCAGCTCTTTGAATCTCCTTCCTTGTGGTCCCTTGCTGGTCTCTCCTGAGTCAGCCACACTGCCCCTTTTATCCCCCTCCTGATGACCAAAGGGGCCAATCGCGGGACATGGAGGGTGAGTCTCTGAGGCCTGATTGGTGAGGAAAAGGAAACCCAAGTCCTCCAATCATCTTTTACCCTTTCAAAACCCCTGGGCTAAGTCACTGCCAGCCAGCCCATCACAATAGCAAGGGTTTGATGATGCAGTTCTGAGGAATTCTTCTTCCAGATGGCTCAAAGAAGTTGCCATATTATAGGGCCATTTTGGTGTCCATAGCCATGCCCATGGTCTGGAGGAAGTGTTGGTTATCCAGTGCACCAAATGCCCTGATGGAAAATATGTAGGAGAAACCAAACAACTGCACAGCAGAATGAACACACACCAAAAATCTATCAAAGACAAGAATACCCAGTTATCTGTGGGGGCACATTTCTCACAAGAAGACCATGGTCTCTCTCCAGTCTCTCCGTTCTAAACCTCAAAGGAAATTTAGACAACACCTTTCACAAATAAGTCTACAAACTTCACTTCATCAACCTACTGGATACAAAAAATCATGGACTAAATATAAACATTGGATTTATGACACATTATAACCTATCTGACATCCCAGGTAACATCTCTAATATTTACCAGCTATATTTTTTATCACCAGGTCTACACTCCCCTCTCCCCCCTCACCCACTGCCTGCCTCAATTTGCATTTTCACTGACTGTCTCTCACATGCATAGTGGCCTCTGGCTTCCTTTCTATTTCATCCAGAAAGAGCACAAACCAACTGCAGATGCTTCCTCAGCCTGACAAAGGGTGTTTGCACTCACAAGCTTGCAAAGAATTTTTCCAACTATTTTAATAGGTTTAATAAAAGATATCCGATTTACCCAAAGAATCTTGTCTGCCTATGTCCTTGGACTAACATGATTACAACCTATACCCCTGAAACATGGAAGATCTTGAATTTTGCTGTTTGAAATGGAAATTATACAACATGAGTTAAAGCTTATATGCATTTAGCTTCTGAGACAAAGTAAAAAAGGGTAAGGCAGTCTGCAGTTGCAATAAATTCTAATATGTAATAGCTGATCTGTATCTAAGAACTTGATAAGCAAATTCAGTGAAGACACAGGAGATCTAGGGACACAATAGTGACAGGCTGGATCAAGCTAGGCCGGGAACAAGAGAAAAACACTTTCAAGAGATGTACGATTCCTTTTCTCTGTAAACAAGCTACAGAAGATTACTGCAGTGTGTTTTCCTAAGTAATCAGGTAACTTTTGCTAAGCTCTCTTTCATTTCACTACTCATTTTTTTCTATTTCAAGTCTTGTTTACAAAGAAAAAGAAAACAACAGCTGCAAGAGGAATTTCATGCAGACAGCTCCAAAATGAGGAAAATACTTCAACTGCTAAAAAGGGGTGCACAAAGGAAAGGAGCTTCTATAGCTCCCCATTTGACAAGAACTGAAGCACTATCACCTGATCTAACACCATCAGCACATTTCATCCCCAGAAGAGAAAGGTGACATGCATGAGTGGGGAGAAAAAAAGGAGCAGATGGAAGAGTGTGACAGGGAACCCTGGCCGTGTTGCTTGGAAAGGGGAAAGAGAGCAAGGGGGGCAAGGACCCAAAAAGGACAGCCTAACTCAGGAGGTCCAGGGGGTTGCAAAGGGATTACCTGCAGCAGAAACCAGGCCTGGCCATAGGCAGATAAAGCAACAGAACTTCCAACTGTTGGGATAAACAACCAGCCTTGCAAGAAAGGGCACGCCAGAGGCTGCCAGCAAGAGCAAATGCTGTTTAGTGACAGCCAGCTGATCTCCAACTAAAAACTCCTCTCCTGCAAGGCCTAGCCTACAAAGAGCTGAGCTGCTGATTGGGGAATTAGCCACACTAGGACCCTATAACCAAAGAGCCAGGTCAGCTGCCCAGCAGGGAAAGGGCTAATTGGTAGACAGACTCACCTCCAGGGCAGAGGGCAACAGAGCTCTCCTGTAAGAGAAAAGGAACATGTGTCGGTGAGTGTACTTCAAGGAATAAGGATTTCATTAAGACCCATTCTTGGGTACTCAGGGAGAAAGAGCTTTCTGCTGAGGACTATTTATGTTAACCAAGGGCATCCGGGAGTGCCTGCTTGCCAAAAAGACGGCATACAACCGGTGGAAGGGGGTGCTATCTCCAAAGAGGAGTATACGTCTTCTGCTCGGGCCTGTAGGGGAGCGGTCAGGAAAGCTAAGGCAGACATAGAGCTAGGACTAGCATCCAAGATCAAGGAAAATAAAAAGTCCTTTTTCAAATATACAGGGAGGATGAAGAAGGCACCGGGTAACATGGGGCCCCTGCAAGGTACGCTGGGCAATCTGGTGGTTGCACCAGAGGAGAAAGCAGACCTCTTTAACCAATTCTTCACCTCCGTTTTCTTATGCAGGGACCGGGACTTCCCCGCTGGGATGCCAGATGGACTTGAGGGGAACGCCTCCAGACCTCAGGTTGGGGAGGACCGGGTTAAAGAGCTTCTGGAGGGGCTGGATGTGTTCAAGTCAGCAGGTCCAGATGCTCTCCACCCCAGGGTGTTGAGGGAGCTAGCTGTGGTTATTGCAGGACCCTTGGCATGGCTCTGCGAACACTCGTGGTGCTCGGGCCAGGTGCCAGATGACTGGAAAATAGCTAATGTGGTCCCCATCTTCAAAAAAGGGAAGAGGGAGGACCCGGGCAACTATAGGCCCGTCAGTCTTACCTCTATCCTTGGGAAACTCTTTGAGAAGATCCTCAAGGAGCACATCTGTGATAGGCCAGCTTCAGGGATGATGCTCAAGGGCAACCAGCACGGTTTCATTAGGGGCAGGTCTTGTCAGACCAACCTGATTGCCTTTTATGATCAGGTCACAAAGGCAATGGATGCGATTTGGACGACAGGGTGAAATGCAACCTGCTTAAATTCTCTGATGATACCAAAATTTGGGGTGAGGTGAGCACGCTAGTAGGGAGGGAAAGATTGCAGCAAGACCCGGATAGGTTACAGGAGTGGGCTGACATAAACAAGATGCTTTTCAATACTGACAAGTGCAGGGTGCTGCACTTAGGCAGTAGAAACCAGCAGCACACTTATAGAATGGGAAACTCCCTTCTTGAGAGCACGGAGGCAGAAAAGGATCTTGGAGTCATTACTGACTCCAAGATGAACATGGGCTGACAATGCAAGGTCACGGTTGGCAGGGCTAACCGCACCTTGTCGTGCAACCACAGGTGCATCTCAAGTAGAGCCAGGAAGGTGATCCTCCCCCTCTATGCGACACTGGTCAGGCCACAGCTGGAGTACTGCGTCCAGTTCTGTGCGCCCCATTTCAAGAGGGATGTGGACAACATTGAAAGGGTCTAGAGGAGGGCCACCCGCATGATCCGGGGACTACAGGGCAGACCCTACGTTGAAAGGCTGTGGGACCTAAACCTGTTCAGCCTTCACAAGAGAAG
Source organism: Crocodylus siamensis (assembly GCF_052110815.1). Lineage (NCBI taxonomy): Eukaryota > Metazoa > Chordata > Crocodylia > Crocodylidae > Crocodylus > Crocodylus siamensis. Next base: position 263,883,710 of record NC_143396.1, read on the forward strand.
GCTGAGGGGGGACCTGGTGACTGTCTATAAACTCACTAGGGGGGACCAGAATGGTTTAGGGGAGACACTGTTTCCCCTAGCGCCCCCCAGCATGACAAGGAACAATGGACACAAATTATTAGCGAGTAGATTTGGATTAGACATCCGCAAGAACTACTTCACAGTTACGGCGGCTAGGAGCTGGAACCAACTTCCTAGGGAAGTGGTGCTGGCTCCTACCCTGGGGATCTTTAAGAAGAGGCTTGATGACTACCTGGCTGGACTCATTTGAGTCCAGTCTTTTTCTCCCGCCCAGGCAGGGGGTTGGGCTTGAAGATCTACAAGGTCCCTTCCGACCCTACTTCTATGATTCTATGAACTTAATATACATACCAGTAAGTCAGTCCTGCTCTGTTTTAAAGTGGCTGTGGGGGTGCTTTTAACTAAAGCTTATTTGATGAGCTTTAAAGTGCCCCTGTGGCCACTTTAAAATGTAGGGGGCTGAATACATGCAACGGTGACGTGATGCTGGAGGATTTTAATTGAAATGTGGAGCAGACTTGATTTAGTCTGTTCTGACATGTTCTAATTGGAATGCATACCAGAATATCTACAAGCAGCCTACAGTTCACCTCTTTTTTTCTTTTCTTTTTTTTTTTGTTTTGTGTTTGCAAGACAGGAGCTGGAACAGGGAAGGGCTGCAGCCAAAGGCAACTCAGTCATGGAACCAGACCACTGGACTCCCCTATATTTTTAAGATCACAGGCAACCTCCCCTGGAGACCGTATTCAGGCAAGGTATGACACGTGAGTGAGCTGAGTTAGAAGATCATAAAGAAGACTTGAGGGGGAGCAGAATGAGCCCACTAATTCAGTAATTTGATTAACACACACGTACCATTTAATACAATTCCAGAAAATAAAATCACAATTTAAAAAATTTTTAAGATAACAAGAAGTATTGCGCATTAACAAAATGATCATCATGATTAAAATGAAAAAGTAAGTTCCATGATCTCAAAAACCCCATGAAGATCCAAAAGCAAAAATGTACAGCTTCATCAAAGATGTTTTCAGATACTCTTTCATTTAACCCCAAATGCCTTGTGGATGTGTAATAGTATGAGATTTTGAAAATATGGTTATCTTCTCAAAATGGTGGCAGCCAGTAGACTATCTGAAAAACTACAGCACTTGGAAAGGTACTGTTATGTAGAATTTATGATACTTCCACTACTGTGGCCTTCCCATTTTTGAAACTGCACCCAAATCTGGGTTTACACATAAGAAGTATATATTGTTGTAATTCCAAAGCCCACTAACGTTATTTCAAAGTCACATTCAGCACTTCCAAGAAAAGGTTATTTGACCTAGAGCAAGATCCAGGTTGTTCTCATAAATACCTAATTTATGCTTTGACATCTTAAAAATAGATGTCTTGCATCTGGAAGTTGATACATATAGACCAGGCAAGGCCCCCAAGATGCCTATACATTCAGTGACTGGGCACCTACCTCCAAAGGATGATCCAGAGTAAATAGATGCTGAGCAGCAAGACACTTGGAACTAGTCAACAGGAAATGCTCAGCACAGGGGTGTGTCTGAACTCCCACACCACCTCAGTTTGGGCACTTGACTCAGGGCTGCATACAGGCACCATTGTGCACTTGGGATGCAGAATATCCAAAAGTTGTGCACCTAACTGGCCAGGAGACCAAATACTCCAACAGTATATAGCGTTAAGTACAAAAAAGAGCAGTCATGGTCACTTTCAGTTGACAAAGAAAAAATATTTCCTAATTCCCAGGAAAATGCCCTACATCAGATTAAGAATACTCTGGGAAGATGGGGATCTTCCAGTAGTATAACTAGAGATAGGCAAGAGGGGCATGAGCCTCAAGTGCTGACCTGGGGGGCAGGGGTCCCAAAGTCTCTTTCCCTCACTTGCTCTGTTCAGTGTTTCCCAAACCTGCTGATCATCATGCCCCCTTGATGATCTCTTCCATCCCAGTGCACTGCCCTGTATTACTCAATCATTACTCCCTGCTCTCTTTCACCCTGCCGCAGCTGGTCTGTCACTCACTGCACCCTTGCCACAGGATTTGGCCCTAGGTCCAAATTCTCTCTTGGCATATAATTCTGTGGCAGAGGCAGTAGCCCTCAGTACAGATCAGAAAGGGCACCTTAAATTGCACCAGGAAAGCTACTGGGAGCCAGTGTGGACAGTGGCATACCGTGTGTCTCTAGCACCCAGGTGACAACGCTTCCATTTGTGCCCTCCCCCCCCGCAAGATGATCCAAGCAGGATGTGGGGCTCCCTCTCCCGTCCCATGGCACTTCTGCGGAGAAATTAACAGCATGGCACACCAGACGCGGGGGAAAGGCTGCAGCTGGAATTTCTGTCCAAAACAGCTAAAGAAACTTGCAGCACACTAGGCAGGGGTGGCGAGTGAACTACACAAACACAGGAGGTGCTGCAGCCTCTCTGCCTGGCTCTAAAGGGCCCAGTCAGCACCCCACTCCAGGCCAGTGCCCAGGGGCCATGGCCCCTTTGCCCACCCCCCCATCGGTACACCACTGAGTGTGGATGCTGGAGGACTGGAGTTATGTGCTCTTGGTGGCCCATCCCCCATCAGAAGGCAGGTAGATACTGAGATAGTAAGGGTATGCTTTAAGACCAAAATATTTTGGCCATTAAGACCAGACTGAATTAAATTTTTTTTTTTTTAAAGAACTCTGTGATTTAGTCATTTTTAAATATCAATATAAGCATTTAAAATTAGTTTGGCCAACAATACATTCTTGAACCCAAACTGGTTCCATGCTATAAATGTACCAGTTCCAAATTTAGTCATATATCATAATTAACTGCAGCCAGTGATACAATTAGGAACAGTTAAAGATTTTTTTAAATCTATGCAATATCCCCAAACCTTGCCATCAGTAATAAAATCATACTAAACTTACCCTATAATGTTATGGATTTGGGAAAAAACTCTGATCTAGAAATTCAAATGGTAACCAAACTAATGGCTTAAAGTATTTTACTTTTTAAGAATATTCAAGTGCTACAAATTAGTTTAAAATAATCTTAGCAAATTTCAGAAAAATAAGAAGTGAATTTGCAGAAAATAGGAAATCTAATTGTGTCTGCAGTGGTTTATACTCCAAATAAAATAATGTTACCCAAGACTAAAATAGAGTTCCTGTAAGCATGTAAAGTATATGGAACCAAGTGGAATGTTATTCCAGATACCAATTCAGTTTAAAAACAATACTCCTGACCCTCTGCACAACAAAAACTTATTTTCTGCTGTGTGCCCACTATTGTAACTGCTAGATATGTTTAACAAAGTAAGCACCCTCACAGCACTTACATGTATACAAAACCCAGCTATAGACAAAGAAGAACTACCATTTGCCCCAGTATAGAATGCACACTCATTGCCATATATTAGGTTCATTCTTGCTAATAAGAACATCAAAACACCATTTTGAAACTCTTCCATAGCAACAACAAGAAAACCCACATATATGGAGTAAATCCAAAACTGCAGAAAATGCCAAAAAGGAACAAATATACAGTAGCTCTCTCCTGCTCATGGGTACAGAAATTTCACTTCATGATATAAGAAACTAATGCAAAAAACTTACTAAAGTGAACCAATCTGTGGAGTCAAAGATGATCCTACAGTTTATAGAATCAAGAATGCCCAATATTAAAATTCTTCTTTTGGCTTTATATTGTACATAACTTCTCATGGAAGCAAGAACTTAGTGTAAAGAATGCATACGAAAGTACTGGGAAAACTTGCAATTGAAATAAATACGCAGGTAACTATGCAGTTTAACGTATGTAGTTTTTAAGGTCCTGAAAATGAAGTGGGAAAACAGAATACCAAACACAGAGGTACTGGAGCATGCAAAACTGACATATTTAGAAACCACTATCAAGAAGAGGAGGTACGATGGATTGACCATGTCAGGAGAATGGAAAGAGACCGTATGGCCAATAATATTTTGTACAGCAAGATTTAAGACCGCTCTAGAAAATGGGCTTGCACTCCATAGCAGTACCATGATGTGTGCAAAAATTATATGAAGTCATTCAACATCAACCTAGAAAGCTGGGAGGAGCTTGCAAAAATTTAATCCAAACTGGATGGAATATCTGGCACAAGGTGCAGCTCAACATGAAGCAGCTCTGATCCAGAGGATGGAAGCAAAGTGAGAAAGAAGAAAGACTCATGCTATAAACTTGGACTCCAACTCAGACAACATATGGATCTGTGAAACTTGTAACACGCTGCATCACTTTTGAATTGGGCTTGGCAGCCACAAATGGATTCATCAGGCATCTGAGTAGACCTCTTAGGTATACACCACAATCCACAGAATTGATGGTTGCCGCCAACCTTTAATAAACAATTCTAAAAAAAGAGGCCTCTGGAACAGGGAAACTAGACACAGACTCTATTTAAAAAAATCTTGTTTCTGGAGCAAGTATAAATAATACAATTAGTGAAATGGACAGACCATTCAAACAATTCGTTAAAAATACTGTGCGATACTATGCTCCTGGTTTCAAGGAACAAAGGAGATTGGATTTGGGAAATCATTCCAAAATCCAAATGGTAAGGACTCTCCCTGACTTTCAAGAGGTTGGTTCTTATCATCTCTTCTGCAGTGGAGGCCTGTTTCTGGGTGACTTAAGAAGAGAGTTGGGACTATGAATGAACTCTGCAGATGCTTCACATCCTGGGATCATCTTGCCCTGGATTGTCCCTCTCTTTCACAGGGTTCATATCTGTCAGGTCTGCAGTTTCTGGAGACCCCAGTAAGTAAATACTGGGATGACTCAATAGCAGTGGCAGAATGAATAGGATTGGACTGGCACCTATAACATTTTCCTTGTGTCCAACATTCCCCATCCATCAACTAACAGGAGACAGGGGGAACAATGGGGCTAGCCACTATCAGGTGCAGTGGCTGCTGGTGTGGGCTCTTTGGACTTTGGCACATTCTTCTATTTGTTACAGAGATTGTGGCCATGAATGGATGTAGCACTACAACTGCACACATGCAGCAGCTCTTTGAAGTGCTACAAGGAGTGTACATACATACAGCACCCCCCAGATGGATCATGACAAAGTCTCTACAAAGACAGTTGGTGGAATTCTCCAGCCAAGGGGCAATAGGGGTTGCCTGGCCCTGCAGCTCTGCTCACTTCTCCCCCTCTCAACCCCCACCCATTGGGGAAGAGGAGCCTGTCAGATCACTGACAGTATTCCTCTCCCCACAAGGGAAGGTAGACCATACTGGCTGGCAGTGATCAGCAGGAAAATGGGAAGGCAGCATTCATTCCAATACCCTGCAAAGGGAAGGGTGCCCGTTAGTGAACCCAGTCACTTACGGCCTGCTGCCCCCACGGGTGTGGGGAGTAAAACTGCAACCCCCTGGGCTGGGTTGTCAGTGAATGCAAAACCAGAACTGGGCTTGTATGTGGTTAGCTGAGCTGCAGCCTCTAATCCCAAATAGGCTGCAACTCTGCTTGCCCTGGGTGAACCCAGTCTACCCTGTACTCATTGACAGCAAGGTTTAGGAGTGACAGGCTGTCATTAAGCCCATGGCAGCATCTGACCACAAAGGCAGGGCTGGGGTGCAGATTTACCTACATGCCCAAGTGAGACTAGCTGAAGTGCCCCACTGAGATGGTTGCTGAAGTGTTGCTTGCATCTTGCCCAAGAGGCAGCTGATCACATTCTGCCAAGGGTCAATGAAGGTCACAAGACAGCTGAATGGGAAACTGCATTCTGCCCACAAAAGTAGCAGAATGTGGTTATGCCCAATGAGTTGCAAAGGAAATGGAGAGAAACAGGCCTAGAGGTCTTTTGGTTTGCCTTTGCCCTTGCTTTTTCTTGAGCTGATGCAAGAGTTACTGCTGCTCTCTAAGAATGAGAAGCAGGGCTGAGGTAAAACACACCTCAAGAGGCAAATGCAGGTGTGGGACAAATCTGGGAATTAGGTTGCCAAATTGTTGAGCCACACCGTTAGCTAGAAATTAGATGCAAAATTCTGAAACTTTCCTCAGAAGCGTTCTGCAGCAAGGAGCCCTAATTTGTTTGGGGACTTCATGGGCATTCAGCAGCTGCCAGTAACTAACAGGTCTTGTTCCAGTCCCAAGCTTCAAGCAGCCTGAAGTCCCAATGTGGGTCTGTGGGTCTGAGCAAGGTAAAGAAAATATTCTTTTCTAAAATCAGTATATAAATATTATTACCTTTCATATTTTTACTTTATACAAGAGGGTTTCCTTCCCCTTTTCTGGGCCAACATTTATGCGTCTTCTAATACTCTGAACAGAATGAAGTGCTGCACAATACATATGTTAGACTAATACTGTTAATTGTTAATGCCCGACTTCTTGACAGCAGTGTGAAAGCAGTGTTTATTATGTCTGTTTAAATGTGAAATGAGTTCAGAGACACAGGCTTATGGTAGCAAGGGATCTTTTCACAGGAGTGTTTGTGATGGAATGCCTTACACCAACATTATAAAAGGGAAAAAGAATTAAATTGTTTTCCTTTTCTTGTTTTCTCCTGAACATTAAATTTAAACAAGACAGAGTAATGCAGACAGGCTGAAGACAGGAATACAGTATTAAAGAAGATGTTTCCTTAGCAACGAAATCAGATGAAAATCCAAGGATGTACTCATATGACTATTTCTGCACTACACAAAAGTAGGGCACTAGAAAATGCAGGTAAGAATACAGTAATGGAGACACCTAGTAGACATGTATTAACAATACAGTTAAATCAGAATTGTTTTTGTTCATTTTAACATATGTTACCTCGTTAAATTGTTATACAAATTTGGGGGACCTAATCTACCTCTAGCTGATTTATCTGTCACTGTCATTCAATTTGCAGCAGATCTAATTTAGACTTACAATAAGTACTCAAAGAAGCTTTAAGTCTGGGGACATTACATTTGGGAAGTAGCAAGCAGCCAAACCAGAAAGAAAGGAAAGGAAGAAAAGCAATTCTGTAGTGCTCTATAATTAGGTTAAAAATACAGAGATTTACAGTTCTATTTGTTTTCAAAGCTAAGAAGGATATAAACTAATTAACTACATCACTAGCTAAGTAAAAATTACCATTTTATGGAAGTTGAGGTACCTATTGTCATAATAGTACAGTAAATTTGATCTTAAATTAGATATAATTAAGTATTAAAAGAGTGTGGAACATCTGAAAGAAAATATTTCCAGAATAACAGTCCCCCTCATCTGTCAAAGCATGAAAAACTCATTGGATTATTTTCCAAGTACAAATATACAGAATAGAAATTTGAACCTCAAAAGGTAAGTTTTGTCCTTAACTTGTTTTAGTGAGGTGAATTTCTAAGACATTAATGTTTTCAACAAAAGTTATTTTGCATAGTCTGGGCTTTGAGAGCTACTTTAATTCCATGGTGCAGCTCTTCAAACTATATCTGAAAGTATTTCTCAGTCTTGATGTTCTTTTCAACCAGTTATTGATATCTTCACCCTTCTTTCCCCAAATCAACATTAAGGAAATATTAATTCATCCAAGATAAATTTCTCCAACTATTAGATTTTATTTTCCTTTTAAGATTCTTGAAAAGCATATTAGATTCTCTACTATTATTTAGAAAATGTGGAGGGTATGGAATTATTATTATTACTTTAATTAATTTATAGATCAGGATCAGAAACAGATCCACAGTACAGGCAGCAAAGCAGGTTAACTATACTAGCCTTCCATGTCTACAGTCCTTCCTTTAAATTCTACTTATTCTGTAAGTGAAAATGAGTTTTGCGATCTTAATCCCAGTGCAAATGCTGACTGCCAAATTTTCAGATGCAGCCACTGTTTCTGAGTGATACTATTTGGGTGCAAAGTGTTTCATGCTGGACATCTGAAAATAGAGACATTAAAAAAAAATGAACCAGTGACCACATCTGGACAGTTTCTCATTCAGTCTACATTATAAGAACAGAAGTCACACTGACAAAATTAGCAATCCACTCAAAACAAGGCTGGGAGCTGGGAGAAGTTGGAGACGGTGTAACTGATGAGATTTTGAGCATCCAAGCATAACATTCTGTAATTCAGTGGACAATGTCTTCCTCCAAACTCAGGAAGGCATGAAGATCAAAGCCAGTATTGAATTATCCATTGTATTGCCAGTCTCAGAAACTATGGCTATTCACTCTCAAACTCAGCATAGGCTAAACAACATAATTTTGGATGGAGTCAGAAAGAGAAACCACTAAGTCACTGGCCTTGTACAGGGTTTATGTTTCTACCAAGAGTATCACCACTCTTCCTGTAGGAATTGCCAGCATACAGGCATTGATTCACTTCTCCCAGAGGAAACATGTCCCTTGTAGGACACCTGGAAGATCTCCCCTGCAAGAGTTTCTCTAGAATGAATGACTGTACACTTATACTCAACTCCTGTACAAAGTAGGAGGATTCAAGCAGTAGACTCCCCTGTGCCTTCCCCCAACCTTCTGTAGATTGGAGCTCCCCAGTCTGGGGTATTTCCCTGCAGTTCAATTCCTTCCAATTATGAAGAAGTTGAGCTGCCAGTACCTCTCCAAGCTTTCTGGAGAATGGCCAGGGATATTGCCAAGTGACTCCAGTCAGTGGGAAGTACAAAGTCTTTCCCTGATGCTCCACTCTCCCTGGGGACCTGGAGGAGTAGAGCAGTTGCTGCTCTGTATGCCTTTCCTGGGATAACCCTAGTTTGCAGGAGGTGGAGGAAAGAGGGGGCAGCTGCAGGCTGGAACTCCTGTACTGCTTCCTTTCCCAGAAAGATTTTTAGCAGTGGAAATTTTGCCTGTTCATCTATACTAGTGTTTGTCAACCGGGGGTGTGCATGCCCCTAGGGGTACTTAAAAGGTTGCAGGGGGTATGCGGACCTAATGTGGCCGAAAAATGCTGCATGCATTCATGCACCTGCAGCACAGCATGCAGGTGGCTAGGAAAGCATCCAGGTCCAGCTGGTAAATGTGTTGTGAGGGAAGGGGCCTGGGGGACAGATCGAGGCAGCTGCGAGAGGCATGGGAGGGGGGGCTGCAGCCACTGCAGAATTTGCTGCAGCCCCCCCACCCAGTGCCACCACCACCCACCCAAAGCACAGCCCAGCCCAGCCACCCACTGCAAAGAGCCCATCTCCAGCCTGCAGCTGCAGTCCACCCCACACACAGATCCAGGGGTACAGACCCCCTGTGCCCTCCCGGGGGGGCGGAAAGCAGCGGGAGCTGCTACCCCCCATGCAGCTCAGTTCTGTGCCTTGCCCTGGCTGGGCAGCCCCTGCCCCAGTCCCACTCCCTCCCCCCCCGCTGGGCCAGCCCACCCCACCCCACAAACAGATCCAGTGGCACATGCCCCCCATGACCTCCCAGGGTGCACACAGCAGGAGCTGCTTCCCCACTCCTGCAGTCCCCAGATGAGCCACTAGCAGCTCCATCTTGCGCTCTGCCCTGGCTGTATAGCCCCAGCCCCTCCCTCACTGCAGGGAAATTGATCTGCACCCCCGCCCCTTAAAAACAAGAAAAAAAATATAAAGAGGCGCATGAGCTGGACCTTTGACAGAGAAGGGGTACACTTGTTAAAAAAGGCTGAAAACCCCTGATCTGTACCACTGCCCTTTGATTTACTCCCATTCAGCAAACAGTTAACCAAACATCCATGTGAAAGTGAGAATGTGGAAAGATGCTCTCTCATAGCTGGTATGAAAGTCTGAATATAAAAAACAAATCTTATTTCTAAAAAAATAGCATAAATCCAAGAAATCCCATGAGAAAAAGAAAGAGAGGGAGGACAGACTGAATACTTCAATATGAAATTTAGGCCTCTCCAATTTGCCTTCTGTCTTGTTAACCAGTTAGTGATTCTGTGACAGTCACAAGAAGGGATAAAAGTGAAAATGACAAAGAAAGTTGTGAAGATACTAAGCTGTTTCCAAGTTTACCACATGCATATTCAGTAGTCAGAAGGAACTGGAGCACAGATAAATCCACGATTTGTTTGTTTTTAAATATTACTGGATCCCAGAACAATGGGAAAGAATATGTAAATGAGTGAGTGAAAAGCACCACTGAACTAAATAACAATCTTGAGTTTTAGAAGTACACTTTTTCAAGAGAGATCGATATGGTTAATTTGCAAAAATGGTGAGGAAATTTTAGCACAATTACATGTAAATACATATTTCAGTTAAAAAAAAAACTAAAACAATAATTTAAAAACATATATGTATTGTCCAGTGGTCCTCCAAACATTATAGACTACCAATAAATATACTATCATTTGATATAGAACTTTGCAGAATGAAAGGGCAGTTGATAAATAAAAATATAAATAGTTCTAAAAACAAGTATACTACTTCTCCAAACTTTCTTATACTTTCTGTCAAAAGATTCTGAGAATTTAATGATTTCATGTGGCTGAAAAATGCTGCATTAATGATAGCTTAGCTCTGTGAAATGATCAGACAATTTGCAGAAACTGTTAGATGCCTTGTCTTGATCTAAACTAAAGCATCATTCACCTTGAATGCTCTTGCAGAGGGATAATAAGAAAAGACTGAGGATTAACACAGTTCTAAAAGTCAGGTGAAGGTTTATAAAGTTGTCAGCTGACCAGAATTAATCCATTCATTCTGTGCTCATACTGCCTTGATAATGTAGAGGCATCTTTTCACTCTAAATAGACTTCAGTCTAAATCAGTGGCCAATTGCAGAGCCTCTTGGAATCGATCTGAGGCTGGGAGGGCTAAGAGCATACGTACGTGTGCAGGTGTGACCCTCCACCAGTCCAGCAGTCTGCGGGGGCATGTGCCCCCTGGGGCATCCTTAGGGGTGTGCACAGTAGCAGAAGCCCCCTGTGCCTCTGGACTAGCTGCTCAGGCTTGATGTTCCTACCACCCACCCAGTCGTGGCCCCACTCACCTTACTTCTGCTCCTGCCAGAATGAGGCCTCTGCAGTGAGGGACGGAGTGTGGTAGAGGCAGGAGCAGAAGTCCAGTGGCTGGATGCACATGCCATCACGCCGCTCCCTGGCCAGCTGCAGCAGAGCTTGAGGCACAAAGCTCAGTCTGCAACAGCAGCCACCTCCACTATGCGCAGATCAGAGGGCATGTAACTTCTCCAAACACATGGCAACACGGGTGGCTGCAGCAGCTGCGAGGGAGGGAGTGGGGTTGCAGCAGGGGCAGGCCCTGCACAGCCCAGGCTGGGCACAGGATGGAGCCACCAGCAGATTGTCAAGGGGGTGCAGGGGCATGCATCCCAGGAGGTCATGGGGAGGGGTGTGTGCCCCCAGATTCTGCATGCCAGCTGGGCCAGCTGCCACTGCGGGCTGGGGCCAGGGCTGTGCCGGCCCCTTCTGGTGGGGGTGTTGGGCTAGGCTGGGCTGTGCTTGGGTCACACTCAGGGTGGGCGAAGGTGGTAGCAGTGCTGAAAGCGGGGCTATGGGGGAGGGGGGCTGCAGGCACCTGAAAATTTGCTGTAGCACTGGCAACACTGCTCCCAGCGATGATGATGCCCACCCCAAGCAAAATACAGCCCAGCCCCCACACCAGGAAGAGCCCAGCACTGCCTTCCCCTTTCCCCCCCAAAGGGAATGGGGGCCCTGTGCCCAAGAACTGCATGGGGCAGGAGGAAGGAAGGTAGGCTGGGTTTAGAAGGCAGTCCCAGGCTCTTCCCAGCAGAGGTATTGAGCGGCGCTGTGCTCAGGCCAGCTGTCAGAAGCGGTGGTGCTGGGAGAGAGATTTGGGGGGGCTATAGTGAATTTTTGGATGTCTGAAGGGCCCCCCCCCCATAGCCCCACTCCCAGCACCACTACCCAGCCCGACCACAGCCTGGCCCAACACCTCTGCTGAGAAGAGCCCAGCACCACCCTGGCCCCAGCCCACCCCACCTTGCATGCAGATCCAGACACATATGCCCCCCTTGCCCTCCTGGGCTGTGTACCCCCCCTCCCGTATCCCCTGAACGAGATGCTCACAGCTTCATCCTGCACCTGGCCCCAGCTGTACAGGGCCTGCCCCTGCTCCTGCCCCAGCCCCACTTCCTCCCTCACTGCCATGGGGTGGGGACCCTAGCAGTTAGGGAGGGAGGGAGCAGAGTATAGGCAGGAGCTGGGGGGGCTGGGGGCCAGGGCACAGGGGCTGGGGGAAGTGGGAGATAAACATGTGCTCCCCAGGGCTCTGCTTGTCCTACCAGCCAGCCCAGCCAGAGCCCTACTCCCCTCAGCCCCTGCTCCTGCCTGTGCCCTGCTCCCTTCCTCACCACTGGGGCTGCGATCTGCCCTGTCCCCTCCCCCACCCTTCCCCTCCCCCTGCCCCTTCCCCCACAGATTTACTTGCTGAGACAGGCCCACCCCCAAATACTTTTTTCTCCCTCCGCCTCTATCTGCCCCCCCTTCCCACCTCACAGATTGACCTGCGGAAGAGGGGTGGGGTGGTGGTGGTGCACAATAGATCTTGAGTTGCTTTTTAATTCAAAGGTTGGAGACCACTGATCTAAATAGAGGTTCATAAGTCACTAAACAGCAGTCCATAAAGTCTGCAAATCACTCATATTTCAACTAGATACAAGTTACATAAAGGCTCTTAAAATTACCCCTATTTTCAATTACCTTTTCTAAAATTTATGCACACTTATTAATTTACCTTTTAGGTTTTATTTGAAAAATAAATAGAAAAGACATGCTACCCTCAATATATCTATGCTGTTTACAGTAGCATGCTACTCTAGTTTTGCACATACATACACATAAAATTTGTACAATAAGTAAATAGTAAGAAACATGATACAGAAAAACACATCTCATCCAACAGGTCTGTGTAAGTAACTTTTGAAGAAGTGTGATTTATAAACCTCATTTCCCAAGGCTGGCAAAGACAGAATCAAAATGAAGGGAGTATTTACTGAAGATGACAATACATAGTGATTTTTTTTAACTGTGTGAATTTTAAGTAACATTTTTTATGTGATTTACACTATACATCTCACCTCTTGCTGCAATCCTGTTCCCTTCCACTTTAGTTAACTTCTTATTGAAAAACCTTACTGTAGGCCTTGCTGGAGTACGGATTAATACAACCACAGTTTAATGTGTGTACACATCATATGAAGGCTGTACTAAGAATATGAATTGAACAAGCCCCAATGAATACACAACTAGGTATGCCATATGTGGCTTGCACAGAAGTGCTGGATAAGTAGCTCATTAGTTTTAGAGGTGTTTCCAAGGCCAACAGCGATTGATAAAACCAGTACAAAACACCAAAACAAAAATCACAGTGATCTGGAAAACAGGTGCCCCTGCCTGGTGGGAAGGTTGCACAAACTGGTGAGAAGTAGGACATGGATGATGTCACCTAAAAAGGTTTTAGTTGCTGGGGAGAACTAGCATGTATATCCTGTAAACATGCAGTTATTTTGATTGGTATATAAAAAGGGATCTGGGAACCCCTACAATACTTTGTACTAGATTTAGGGGTTAAGTTCATGCCAGCAGATGGGGTTAAGTTCATGCCAGCACCATGAACTGGCAGCTGGTAGTGGATATTCTTGTCCAGGCTTGTTTGTAGTCAATACATTTGGCCAGGATCTTTGTCACTAAGAACCCAAACCTACAACAATGAGGTTAAGGACACAGTATCACAGATGGTATCCTGAAAGTGCTTGCACAGATCATCCAAATTGAGGAAGCCTGACATGACTGTTAACATCTAACCCCCAAACAATACTAATGGTAAGTGGATAACAACCCTGACAGTCTGCCCTGACAACATCAGTGATTCCCTGGACACCTACAGTTTCTAAATATTTTTTTACATTAAAGCATTATAAATTGCACATACATATTACTTCAACATGTATGAAAACACTATGCACACTATATGGGGTAATTTGCTAAATGTTTCACTGCTGAAATTCTATCTTGGATTTTATACACTATGGCTAAGGACAGACAGTCAGAAGGCCCAAGGGTGAATTGCTTCAGTCTTTTCAGGTTAGTCTAAGCTGCAGAGATTGAACCGATAAGCAAATGAACACATATTCACTTTTGATTTAGGAAATACAGCCACATGCCTGCAATGGCTCAAGCCAGAAGCCATGGGGTGCTACAGCATGCCTGCCAGACCCTGCTAAAGGGGAGGGAAGAGAAAGGCCTCCAAGACTCTGCCCCCTTGCGAAGCAGAGGGAGAATGGCCAGGCCCCAGCCTGTGTTCTGCCTGGGTGGGGGGAGGAAAGTAGTGGCACTGAATTCATAAAAGCTTGAACAAGAATAGTTCTTTTTCTGAAAAACTACAAACTGAAGAACTATAAATATAGCATGGGCTGTGTATTCGCTTATTCTTCCTGCTGCCCCCCAAGGTCTCTGAGATTTGTGTCCAAAATCAGAGCAGCAGGACTCTGCAGGGTTGCTCATCACTTCCTCTTCCAGCTTCCAGCTGCCTCTCGGATTTGTAGTACACAATCTCAGCCAGCACTAAGACAGCAGGGGAGCTCTGTACTTGGGGGAAGGTGAGTCTAACCCCTCTCCCTGGCTCCAGATCCCAGCCAGGGTTTGCCTGAGGGGACAGTGAGCCAGCCAGTGAGGCAGCCCTCACTGCTCTGCCTAGGGAGTGGAAGGGCAACGTCAGCCCTGCTCTCTGGAGCAGACAGCACAGCCCAGACCAGCGCAGGAAAGTATGCTGGGTGACTTGGACCAGAAAGGGGTCTAAGACAGAAGCTTCATAAACTGGTTTGACCTAAATCAGTTAAGTCTGATACTACATTCAACCAGGTTTATCTTAAACCAGTTTCAGCCATTTTGAAACTGGATTGTGTGAACTGAACTTCTGTTCTGTTACAGCTTCAAACCAGTTTCTGATCACTTAAACCAGTTTATGTGTAACATCTGTCTCCAGCCTATGAAATTAGAAGTTCCGCACAGTTTCAGAAGGTGTCAGTGTTTTGAATTTTCGTTCCTCCTGGAAATGTTTTGACTAAATTAGTGTGGAAGCATTGTTTGTGGTATCACAGACAAGGAGTTAGCCAATTTATTATGCAGTATATAGAGTTCTGTCTTCAAAATTACAATGCTGTTTTGGGACAGAATAATGTATTTTCTGTAACTTCCCAAGAAATTGGGCCCATCCTTCAACTAGCATAACATAAATATTATGTTATGACTACAAATTTCATTAGTTTCAAAGTTATGCTAGTTGAAGAACCGGCCCTTTAAGAAATGTAACCCCCAAAAGTCAGAACATAATATTTATTCCATGTGGCAAAAGAGAAATTCTTCCAACTTCCCATAAAATTAAATACCTTGTGCAAAACTATATTTAGGAAGCATTTCTTTTTTAAAGTGACCATTTTTGCCATACTCCCCATAACAAAAAAAAAAAATCTCCTTTAGTCCAAGCTAATGAAAATGTTTTGTTTACAGAAATTCCACAAAGAACTGCCCTGTTCAAAATGACTGCAGTCCTGGTAATGCCAACTATTTTGAAAGAAGGTTATTTTTGAAATTCTCTGCAAAAAGAACATTATTTCTCAGTTTCTGTTGGCAGATAACATGGAATTGTGGTAAAAATTATCACTAGGCCTGCAAGCTTTTTTCAGAAGTACCACAGAACTAAATTCACTCAAAAGAAATGCAGAAAGGGAATTATTATATGTGAGCACACATATACAACAGGAAATGTGAAGAAAATGGGAGAGAAGAGGAAACTGGCAAACATGCTGTAGCTTTGCACTGCTGCTGCATGGGATACAGTTTCACAGAATATGATAGTGAATCTAACCTGAAAAGTTAAAATAAAATGCAATTAAAAAAAGAAAGGTTGATGCTACTCTATCATGTGATATTTGTTGATGGTAACATGCTCTTTGGATTACTTGCTTCTCTTTGGGTTTACATATGAAATATTTAAATTTCCCAGATTTCTCCACAGTGGCAACCTGAGGGGGAAAAACTGGAGAAAGACACTAATATATTTTTTTTAAAACAAGATAATTTATTCTAGTACTATAAATGCTATTTATAATGGATTGCCTGTTTACTCTATGGTAGTATTATAGGTCAGAGTTAAGGTTGCTGGATTATTGCGCCTTTCCATACTTCAATACATTGCACTTTCCTTAAGGTGTAACTTTCATTGTGAATTTCCTGAGGTTATAATGCTTATTTTGGAGATAAATACCTTTGTAATAGTTTTACCCTTACATTTTTTAGTAGGTATGCTCTACCTCAGTTTCAATTTAAGAAATTTTTTTCCTGGTGAAAATTAAGTATGTTGTGAGATTTTTAACTGAAAAAATCCTTCCTAATTGACATTCATATGAAGTCAAACAAAACAGCATGAATCAGTGAGCATTCCTCAACACCATAGTTTTCCAGAAACGTATTGTCAACCATGTATTAATTAAAACCTTACACACTTAGTAAGAGCCAGACTCTCAAATATATTCAAGATAGAGAAGGAGCAAGAAAAGGAATGAATTCCGCCTCCTTTCAATGCATAGTTCCTGTGAGATTCTCCTGTCTTATTCTTCCTCTCTATAGTTTTCTGTTTAGAATTGCATTGCCATGTCACCTTTTTAATATATGTCATATTTATATAATCTAACATTGGGAACTATGCTTCAATAAAATCATGGTACTTCAAACAGACACTTACACCATCCCTTTAAAAATGCAGGGAGATGGGAGGAAGTGGAAACTGCATACAAAATGAAGTCTACCTGTACTAGATGACAATGAGTAGATCAATCTAATCAGCATGCACTGATTGACTGTTGATCTTGGCCAAATGAAGGACCTATTGTCTGCACCATAAGAAATACTGAGAGGTTTACAACTTTGTAGAATTATTAAAACTGAACCAGCAACGTAGAAGTTTGATAACAGTAATCATCAAGAACTGATCCTTATAATAAAAAAGAGTTATCATAAGCAAAAACACACAAGAAAAGTGTTCTCCAAGCTGAGATTCAGTCAGTTGTGACAACAGAGGTGTAAACTCCTGTTTGTTTGTTTGTTTGTTTGTTTTTTACAGATAATTATTTTCCTCTGGCTGCCTAACAGCTATTCATATAGCTCCTCTCTCAAGCAAGCTGGAAAGAAAAGAAAGGACCCTGTGTTATTCCAATAACCTATGTCAATTGTTATTCCAATTGAAATACATCAGCTCAAGATCTCAGGAGGGTTGGATGACGAGATGTACATATGCCCTTTCTCTCTGGATCTGCTCAGGTCAGGGCAGCTGCTAGAGACAGCATGGTTAGTTGCACCTAGCTATCTGATACCTCTAAACCTCAGTGTGAGATTAAGTAGTATAGGCAATACTGTCCTGGGCTTCAGCTCCTCAAGGCATGTATTTTCTTCAGAATCAAGCTATAATTTAAAAAAAGGCGAGGAGGGAGGGGTCTTGGTTCTTATTATCATTGTTGACAAGTAAAACTTGAGAACATGTCCAGTGTGTAACTAACAAAGTAATGTCTGCCTGAATCAGCAAGAAGTCCAAGAAAACACTAACACCTATAACTATAATGCATCCTAATGAGGCATTGCTTCCAAGAAACATTGTTCTGGAGGTCTTGTCCATACAAACCCAAAAGGACCTCTTTCTGTGAGAAGACAGGAATGCACTGAACCTTGTCCAAGCACTGACTGCTGGGACAAATAGCCTCTTACTGCCACCCTTTCCATTTCTACTGGTGAGAAGGCAGCCCCATGCTCCTCCCCAGTGTAAAATGTGATTCCCTTCTACTGCCAACTCCAAATTAGGGCAGAGACTATGTTGCCAAGGCAGGACAATGGAATAGAAAGGGAAGGTTTGAAACAGCACTGAAATATGGCTTCTTAAGCAAAGATTCTGTAAACCAGGTTTTCTGACTGCAACCAGTATACCTAGTGTTATGAAGAAAGATGTCAATGAGGGACCCAGTATTTCTTCACTGATTTTTACTAACCAGGAAGATCATAGTTCTAGATATCATGTTGAATGAACCCTTTTTGAGAAATCCAGAAAACATAGAGACACTTAGTCTGTTTGATATATACCACACTAGGTATAAACAAGTTGGACAACACCTCAGAAGACAGGAAAAACTTCTCACCACTGTAATTGTCAATAAAAGGAAAAAACCCTGAATAATCCAGCTATAAATCATCCCGTACCCAAATACTGATTTTTGAATGTTTAAAGTTATTATGATGAAAGTCAACCAATGGCATAAGTACCAACTTAAATGCACATCTAGCAAATTCAATTGACATATTCTTCTGGAATCAAACTATTCCAAGGCAATTTGTAATAAGTTTCTAAGACAGCATCTACCAAACCGTGCGACACACCCTCCAGAAGGTCACAAAAAGTTCTCTGATTTACTCTTATCAAGATATTACATTCAGCACATACTGAAGTGTTCAAAACACCCCTAAGAACAGTTTGAATGGATAACACTTACCAGATTTTAGTGTAAAAGAAGATAATTAGTACATGCTAGAGGTAGAAAAATGCAATTCAGAAATATATTTATAGTATTCTAACTTGTTTAATTCATAGTAGCTATTAGTGGTTATGGCAAACTGAGAAACAGAAAAAAAATCAACTATGTTTTACTCCAGTGTAGTTCTAAAGTCACCTTTTGGTATTACAGTAGATTTGAGCTCAGAGGGAATCAGCGCCAGCTATGATTCTGTTTCATCTAAAAAAAAGCATGCAATTTTTTATGCAAGTCCTTGAAATGTTAGCTGTAGAAGAACCATAACTGTTTGGTTTTTTCCTCTGGACCTTGCCATCTTTTAGCCTAATAACCTAGGTCACTTAGAGATGTCAAAAACCAAAAAAACCAGTGCTTTACTTTAAGCTTGGTGCACCCCCCACACCAAGTGCATGCAGCACATGCCCAAAAGAGGCATCGCATTAGTTTGACCTGGTTTGCTCAATGCCTGTATAAATCAGGTACTTCAGTAGGGCTTTTTGGCACTTCAATCTAATAGCTGATTGAATAAGCTGAATGAATCAGCTTTTAGGTACAAGTCAAAAAGCCCCACTGAAGTGCCCGATTTATACAGATGCCAGGGGAGCTGGGTAGAACTAATGTGCTTCCTCTTTGGGTAAAGCTCCGTTTTGGGGGGATTCTTTCCATGTCTGTTGGTGCCATTAATGGTTAAGGCGTTTGCCCAGAATTTACATATCTCACTTCCCCATACAGCACTGTAACTCCCAGGCCTTGATTAAGCAGGACTAAGCACTTGTCAACCTTCCTGTTAGAGCTAGCCTATTGTGCATGTAAGAGGGGGAGATATGCTAGGACAGAAAGTTTGGCTCTGTGACTCAGTGAGATGGCACTGCCCTGGAAAGGAGGGAGGCCTGGGTTTCTGGTTCCCTCCCCGACGTTTCTATGTTTTGCATTTAATACTAATTGGATGGACTGGGTAAGGAAAACAGAGACAGAAACAGGGGTACAGAACCCAGAACCTCCCACTTTTTTAGGATAGGGTATTCTTGATCGTATTTTGTGCCTTAGGAACTTAAGTCCTATTTAGTTTGCCTGTGCAAACTTTGCTCAGGACTATTTTATGGTCCCCAAAATAAGCCCTTCTCATTCTTTTATTGAGGTTCAAACATCACAGTTATTGTTGTAGTATTCAGACATCTCTTTCACATGTGTTCAAATGACACTCTTTTGAGAATGAGCTTGATTCCCAAAGCAAGTGGGAGAATCTGAAGTAAATTCTAAAGAGTATCCTACTGGAAAACCATAAACTTTACATGACTGACACAACCAGGAACCTTTGAAACATGAGTCTGCACACTAAAGGTGCCTTCTTACTGCTAGCAAACTAGCAGGCAGTGAAAAATTGGATGAAGCATTTTCAGCACAAGCTCCTTTCTCCCACTGCAGGCTGTCATTCTTCTCAGATAAGATCTTTGGAAGGTAGGAGGAAACCTGGTAACCCTGCACTACATTGCTTATAGCTTGTGTGTCAGCAAATCTTTCCTGTGTAGATCTGCTTTTCCATAATGTATAGGCTAGTAACTAATTGACAAACAAGGAAAGCAAAAAGAAAAATAAATAAAAATAAGAGCAAGAAGTTCAGCAAAACAACAAAACTTAGCTCCATACATGGAGGAAAACAAGACACCACCAGAAATTGAGAGTTGAAAGATGTGGTTGCTAGATAAAGTGCACATAAAATAATGTATAATGATTTAACTGAATTCAAAAACAAAAGCATTCTTGCTCATGGCCCAGTAGGTGGTTACCCTGATTGTCAAATCAGGGTAAACCTTGACAGAAACCCTGTAATAATAAAAGAACTAAGGCAGGTAAGGAGGCCCAATCCCAGTGAGAGGGGGCAGTGCTGCATCCCCTGTGGCCCAATTCTGGCATGCAGGGCAGTGAAGAAGCAGTGCCCAATCCAGCCTGTGGACTGGCTCCACGCCACTCATCTTGCCAAAAGGTTGAGCACCGCTAGTCTATAGGAAATTCTATGGATCCTATGTGTGCAAAAAAGAGGGGAAAAAAAAGGACTGTACAACTGTAATTCCTTTTCTGTGTCAGATTCATGTGCGCCCCTTGAGCTCTCCAAAATGCTTATAATAATTTTACATGATATAACTATGGTACAGCAAGTAAGCTAAGCATATGTTTTAGGGAATATGCTGTTTCTTTCAGGAACCTGGCTGGTGCATCTGTCTTGCAGGCTCAGGGTTAAACTGAAAACCACATCTGGGGAGAGACTGCATTTCCTTGGACCCATCTGGGTGCACCTCATGTAACAAATTCCTTACCACTGCAGGATCCTAACATTTTGGTTGCATTCTTGGTCTCTTCTGCTTCCTTTCTCTGGCACACTGAGGTACTGGGACTTTGGATTCTTTGTACTAAACATCTTATGTTCACAATAGTGGGAACGGGTTGGTGGTTTGTGAGGTACACAGGAGGGAACAGAGCTGTATACTCTCTCAACTTAACATCAATCCAGTGGTTGCCTACAGCTGTGGAAGATTGAACTCAATGACTTATTTGGTCCATTCCAGACCTGACAAAAGTGTACAAGCACCTTATGTTTCAGAGAGATGTGACACTGAGAAGCCTTCTTACAGGAAAACACAGTTTGCTGGGGAGAAGTGGTGAGCTGTTTTTAAGAAGACAATGGATTTTTAAGCATGCTGTCTAACCCAACTTTAGCTTCAGTGTTAGTACAAGAAGTGGAAGGAAATTTATAACATAAAATGTTGAATTTTCTTGACAAAGGAACTAGAATATGGAATGCTACTTAAAGTGCAAAAATTAGATTAGGGGCTTAGAGAGTAAGCCATAAACTGTCCAATGCAACAAGCCAAAAGTGAAAGCCACTGGAAATGAAATCTTCCAAGAAACATATGGGATATCAGAGGAGAAATGAAAGAGAAAAAAGATAAGTGCAGGATTCAAGAGTGATCCACTGAAAGTGCTGAGGAGAAGGGCTAGGATCCAGAGAAAGCCAGGAAATGTATTTAATACAGGATCTAAGATTAGCTAGACTCCTTAAGTTGGTGTTGAAAGGAATGGGAATGCATAAAGAAGCCTTACATCAATCACTAGAAACTCAGATTCAAAAACTAAGATTGCTAGACAAAAAGCTATTTCAACGTGATTTAAGAGAAACTCCAGAATGGAGAAGACCTGAGTCTTCAACCAGATACGCGCCAATCTAAAAACCTTTTACATGTTTAGCCCCAAGTCTTAGAATAGGCAAAAATGATGTGGAACCTGCTGCAGAGGTCTCCAAAAAAGAAATTTTGCTCAGACCAGCAAGGTTACCTCTCTTTTTTAAAGCTGCAACTACCATTGCTATTATTTTGATGAAAATCTCCTAATGGGTCACATGATGAAAAAACACAAGGTCTTGAAATGTAAAAGTTAAGGTACTGGCTATAAACCTTAGCAACTTCTAGTGAGATGAGACATGTGGAAAATCATATGGAAGTAGAGCTCGAAGCACCCATACAAGGTCATCTAGTCCAGCCCCTTGCTCAAGGTAGGATCATCCCTGACTAAATCAATCCACACAAGGATCTGTCCCATCTGCTCTTGACAATTTACAGGGATGGAGAGTCCATAACTTCTCTAAGTAGCCTGTTCCTGTACTTACCATCCTTCTGGTCAGAAAGATGTTCCTAATCTCCCAAACTAATTTTCCCCTGCTGAAGTCTGATGCCACTGCTCCTAGTCCTGTCCCCTGTGGCCACAGAGGAAAGCCCATCTCCATCCTCTCTATAATTGCCCTTCAGGTATTGAAGACTGTTATTAAACCCCTCTCAGCCTGGTTTTCTACAGACTACATAACCCTAGCTCCTTCAGCCTTTCCTCATAAGTCATGCTTCCCAGGCCTCTAATTGTTTTTCTTTCTTTCCACTGGACTCTTTCCAATTTGTCCGCATTCTTCTTGAAGTGTTCAAAACCAGACACAGTACTCCAAAAGAGGCCTCACCAGTGCTGAATACAGCAAAAGAATCACATCCTTTGATTTGCAAGTGACATTTTTGTTAATGTGATCCAGTATACACTGGCCTTTTTTCAGCAAGAGCACACTGTTGTTTCCTAAGGAGTTTATGGTCCACTGTAACCTCTAGTCCTTCTCTGAAGTACTACAGCCTAGCCAGTCATTCCCTGGTCTGCATTTATGCATGCAATTATTTTGTTCTAAGTGCAGGACTTTGCACTTCTCCTTGTTGAACTTCATCTGGTTGACTGCGGACCATGATTCCAGTCTATCCAGGTCATTCTGGATCCTTGCTCTGTCTGCCCTCCAGAGCATCTGCAACTCCACTCAATTTGGTGTTATTGAACAAATTTACTAAGCATGCACTTGATTCCATTGTCTAAATTATTAAATGATGATATTAAACAGTATCAGTCCTGTAACAGACCCTAGCAAACCCCACTTGATACTTCCTTGCAACTAGATATTGACTCATTGATGGCTGCTCGTTGCGCACAATAATGCAACCAGTTCTGTATCCACTTTACAGTACTTTTATCTAGTTTGTGTTTCCTTAGCTAATTAGTGAGAATGTTGTGGGAGATGGCATCAAAAGTCTTGCTAAAGTCAAGGTATATCACATCCGCTGCTCTCCCCCATCCACAAAGCCTATCGGCTTCTCATAGAAGGAAATTAGGTTGGTCAGGCATGATTTGCTCTTAGTGAATCCATGCTGGCTGTTCCTGATCACCTCATTGTCTTATAGGCGCTTCACAACAGATTTCTTGAGGATCTACTCCAAAATGTTTCCAGGTATCAACATCAGACTGACTGGTATGTAAATTCCCCAGATCCTCTTTCTCTTTCTTAAAGATGGGCACTATATTTGCCCTTTTCCAATTTTCCAGGGCCTTATCCAACCTCCAAGAGTTCTTATGGCTAATGGCTCTGAAACTACCTCAGCTAATTCTTTCCATACCCTAAGGCAGTGGTCTCCAAAGTGGGGTGTGTGCACCCCAGGGGGCGAGCAAGACAACCCATTTGGGTACAGAAAAAAAAATATTAGAACTTCTATTTATATTTATATAAATATAAATATACATATACATATACTGGGGGTGCGTGCTCAAAAATGTTTTACCGATAGGGGTGTGCAATCAAAAAAGTTTGGAGATTACTGCCCTAAGGTATAACCCATTTGGCCATGCCCACTTGAAAGCATCTCTAAGTAACCCCTGACCTGTTCTGCCCTTACTCCAGGCTGTTTGACTCCTTCCCTATCTTTGCTGCCTGCTGCACTCACCATCTGAAAGCTACCCCTATTTGTGAAGACTGAAGTAAAAAAAGGCACTGGACACTTCAGCACCTGCAGCATCTGAAACTAGATGGCCTTCTGCATTCCATAAGGGACCTACAGCTACTTTAATCTTCCTCTTATTCTCAAAATACTTGTACCTTTTATTGCCTTTTATGTCCCTTGCCAGTTTAATATACAAGTAGGTTTCTTCAGGTCAAGAATGTTGATAAATTTCTTGAATCTGACTGTCAGGAAACAAACTTGGCACAGCAATCCAGGCATTTTTATTGCTGCCAAGAGTCAAGGGCAGGGTCTGCAGGAAGTCTGGCACTATTAGTGCAGGCTGAGCATCATGTTGTTAAATAAGTGCTGAGTAGAATAGGGTCCTGCTCTATGACTTCTAAGATCTGATATGTAGGTACTAGATGTGCACCGATACATCAGTCTGATATTGGATTGGTACCAATATAAAGAAAATGGGCTGTATCAGAAAATGGCCTGATGGGCCCAATAAATGCCCGTGCTGCACACAGTCAAAGCACAGCATAGCATTCAGGCAGTGAGGAGTAGAACCAGTAGCATGGAAAGCTGCCTCCAGCTGGTAAGTTGGTTGTGCTGGAAGGGGACAGGGGAGGGAAGGAGTATCTAGATACCATTTGCCTACAGATATTTCATGGATGTAAAGGCTGTACAGAAAGGCCCATCTTGGCATTCACAGCAATATCCCAGTGTGTGGGAGCTTAACTGTTTTTTTTCTTTTGAAACAAAAACATTTAATAGGCTCAACATTTATCTGATTTTTTAAAGTGTCCAGGACATCTTTCAGAGGGTAGCAACAGGACTTGGTGGAGAAATTATTTTCCAGGTAATGACCAAAAAACAAAACCACTTAACAAATACTACTCATATAAAAATCTTATACACCACAATTACTTACAAATTAGTCATGAAAAATGAATAAAAGGAAATTTATATAATACTATATCATATGATTCTCCAAAATGGCTCTAATTTGTGCAATGTCGTTTGTTCACCCCAGAAGAGAAACAAACCAAATTATTAGTCTCCATATTAACTTTTTCTTTCAAAATCACTGATGCTGAACTACAGCAGCACACTAAAACCAATCAAATTGCATTTATAAATGTTCATCAAGAAAAACATTCTTTTGAACAAACAATTATTTCACAGTTGCAACCTAAGGATGTCATTGTAAATATCTGGGCATATTATGATACAAAAGATTCATATATCAAAGCCCAAAAATTCTAATGAAACATGCATGCAAATACATTTAAAAATTTTAATTCATGGACACTATTGTTAATGTAAGACTATGAAAACTAAAACCTGAAAAATTAATGTGATTCTCTTAGAGGAACAAGCATTTTTTTTTAAATTAAAACAGTAAGAAATCAACACACACATGAGATATACCTGGCATTAAATAAGTTTTATTTCATCTCTAGGCTCATTACATGATATAATTGTTTAGGCTATCCATGTTTGAAAATCCACAGGTCTTGTATTACAAATTGAATTCTAAATTAGTTTTCCAGGAATCAGAAAGACTTGAAACAGAAAAGAGTGACAGCCATACTAACAAGTTTACAGTACAGGAGAGCTCTTTAATATAACAGGTCCTTAAAAAAGGAGCACCTTAAATAATTGGTATCTAAACATTTATTTGAATTTATCACTAGTATTAAATTTAACAGTTTAAAGTAAGCAGTAAATTTGATTTTATAAACATACTTAGAAAGTAACACTATTCAAATTTACTCAGATAATCCCTGTGATGTTGTCTCCCCATAGTTTGCCATATGCCATTATAAGCAATTGATGTCAGCTTTATAAAGCTGTCATAAAAACATATGAGCTCAGATATTAAATTTGCTAGCCTGTTCATTCCAATATTGTAAAAGCCTAAGTCTGTCTGTCTGTCTGTAATGCTTTACTCACACTCTGACTGGCTCACAAAGAGCCAATCAGAGCACGAAGTGTTCTGACAGAAGGCAGCCCACTTCCATGATGCTGGGGACACAGGATGGAGCAGGGGGTATCCACCCTGCTCCCTGGAGATGGCGACAACAGAGCAGATGGAAGGGGGGGGTGAGGCCAGCAGGGCTGGCCTAGTCCCCCCCCCGCCAATCTTTGCTCCCTCCAGGTAACGTGTGGGGTGGGGAACTGAGTCCTAGCGGGAAAAAAGCTGGCTCGCCACAGCGGGGGGATGGGAGGCGGGGACAGCAGTCCCAGCCCCATGCAGCTACAGCATCGGCTGAGGGAGGGAAGGACCTGGCCTCCTCATCCCCTCGGGCCTGGGCCCACTCCTCCCCCGTGTTGGCCCTGAGCCTGCTCCTCCCATTCCCAGTCAGGCTCGAGGCTGGGAGGGAGAAGTGGAAGCACCAAGGTGTCGGCAGTGACGGTGGGGCCAGGGGAAGACTGGGCCAGGGCCCGATGCGGGGCGGAGCGAGCCAAAGCCGGGGGTAAAGACGGCCCACCGCAGCAGTTGGGGGGGGAGGGGGAGGACAGCAGTTTAACCCAGCCCAGCCTGCCCCAGCCAAGCCCAGCCCAACTTGGCAGCTGTACCCCCATTCCCCCATGTCAGCCCAAAGCCTGCTCCTCCCATCCCCCACTGCTGCCATGTCAGCCCAGGCCTGCTACTCCCCACCCTGCTCCCCCGGCTCAGCTTCTTCCCACCCTCAGGCCCTGTCCTCCCCCACATCAGGCCCAGGCCAATGATGATAAGGACCAATGATGAAAACTAGCTGAAATTATACGGACAATTTGAATAGAAGTATAAGTTACCCATGTTGGAATCTAGGGGAAAAAAAATAAAAGCTTAATATACCTAAAGAAATGTCGTTGGATCATCAATGATCATCATGGTCAGGGCCTCAAGGTTTGGTTTTTCTGGGTTTTTTTGTTTGTTTGTTTGTTTTGTTTGGGGGCGGAGGGTGTTGAGGATTAAAAGTAATAGTCATTATTCCCGTTTAGCCTAGCTGCAGCACCAACATTGGCTTTTTTAAAACAAAGTATTCACCTGGTCTCTCTCTCTCTGTGAGAGGACTGACAGAATCAGATTATAAGGGGATAGGACTACATACTATGAAAAGCATGATGCATGAAGACAAGGTTGTAAACCTTCAGCTCTTTTGCTGTACAGGCTTGTGATATAAATAATAGTGCAAATTCTTGATAGACAATTTTCTGGTATTTTTATATTGCAATCTAGCTGTAATAAAAGGGGAAATGTAGATTCTTTTTTTTAATGTCATGTGTACTAATTAAAGTGGCATTCAAATTTTAGTTCCTACTGTCAATTGAATTTGTGAGGTTTCATTTCCTATATTTCCATTCGCAAGTGTTGCCATGATGTCTTGTGCATATTTGCCTGGCGGAACTGGGTGTTGGTGACAGTGAGTCCACATTCCAAGCATTTGGTCAAGAGAAGGATGCCACTGGAGTTAACCTTTCCACTCCTTCCTTGCCGATGGTTCCGCTGCAGAGGTTTGAGTCCCTTCTGACTCTGGCATTGAAACTGCTGAACAGAATAAGTCTGTCTCCCTCTGGAATGTCAGAAAGGACTTGGTCAAGGTTGGCATGGAATTCCTCCTTGGTTTTGCTGGTGGGGTAAAGAGTCAGGGAATATGCGCTGATGACAATGGCATATTGGCTCCCTGCCAATTTGAGTCATGAGGTGCTCATTAATGACAGGGAACTTGTTGAGTTGATTTATGAGTTCACTCTTAAATGGCAAACCCAGCTCCGTGAAGTCAGCATTCTCCTTCCTGTTCACACTTCCAGAAGAAGGTATAGCCACCTCCTTGTTCTTTGAGCTGCCCATCTCCCACTCACCGTGTCTCACTCAGTGCAGCAACTACAATATTGTGTGACCCGAGTTCTCAAGCCACAATTGCGGTATAGCACTCTTGGCGTTCACTATTATGTTTATCCCCCAGGGCACTGATGTTCCAGGTCCCAAAACTGATTGCGTGTCTTTCTTGATCTCCACCACAGTACAAGTGATCCCATTGGACATGGTCATCCAGCCAGGAAGCAGGTAGAGAAGCTGTTTAGGACACCCTTTTTAGCTCCCTCCCCATGTAGGGTGAGCAGAGCAGATCCTGAAGAGGACTGCTCAGCTGCATTACTATTACCAAATCATGCTCCTACCTTGTTCAAGTGCTAGACAGCCTTCTTGTAACTGCTGCCTTTGTGCAAGTTCATGACTAAGGGTTTCCAGACTATCATAATCCTCCTCCTATAATTACTGGCTGGTCTCCAAAAGGTTTGAAAAATGTACTGGAAAAGCCATTTTCATGGAAGACTCCTGTGTATGCTTTCTTTCATTGTGGAGAAGATGCTGCACATCAGCTTCCATATGGTTCTTGACAGAATGGAACCCTGATCTAATGGCAAAGAGACAAGACGATCTGAGATCCCATTCTGCTGCAGCCTTGGTCCATCTTCATAGCCGCGGAGATTCTATCATCTTTTTCCACCTGCTCTGCCACTAAGGACTTATAGACCCACAGCTGAGGACTAGTCAGGTTTATTATAATGGTGATTTGTACTTGCCATGTCACAGAACCTTCAAAGAATATATGTGGCTTTTCAGGAGGGAAAGCATTGGTATTGGCACTTTTATTTTTATATATAGTTTCATAGACACTAGGGCTGGAAGGGACCTCAGAAGATCAATGAGTCCAGCCCCCTCTCCCAAGGGCAGGACTCATTAGGGTCAAAGGATCCCAACAAGATAACCATCCAAATGCTTCTTAAAGAAGTCCAAAGTAGGTGCTTGCACCACCCCTGCAGGAAGTCTATTCCAGGCCTTGGGGACTCGGACAGTAAAGAAGTTTTTCCCTATGTCCAGCCTAAAACGGTCTTGGAGGAGTTTTTGACCATTGGACCTTGTCACCCCTTGGGGCACTAAGGTGATCAGGTGTTCCCCCAGATCCTGATGCATACCCCTTATGTACTTATAGGCTGCTACCAGGTCATCCCTGAGCCTGTGCTTTTCCAGCCTGAAGAGTCCCATAGCTCTCAGCCTGTCTTCATTAGGCCTATTCTCTTGTCCTGTGATCATGCATGTGGCTCTCCTCTGGATGCTCTCAAGCTTCTCCACATCCTTCTTGAATTGTGGAGCCCAGAATTGGATGCAGTTCTCCAGTTGCAGCCTCACCAAGGCCAAGTGCAGTGGGAGGATGACATCCTGAGATTTACTTGAGTAGCATCTATGGATGCAAGCCAGAGTTTGGCTTGCTTTACCAGCTGCAATATCACATTAGTGGCTTATGTTGATCTTGTGGTCAATCATGACCCCCAAGTCTCTTCCAGCCATGGTGCTAGCGAGCATAGCACTGCTGAGCCTATAAGCGTGCTGCAGGTTTTTTTTCCCCCACAAGGTGGAGTACCTTGCATTTGTTGGTACTGAATGTCATCAGGTTTGTATCTGCCCACTTTTAAAGCCTATCCAAGGAAGCCTGGATCACTAGCTTATCCTCAGGTGTGGACGCTGGACGCTGTACCGCAAAGTTTAGTGTAATCAGTACACTTGGCCAGTACACTTCTGACACGAATATGCACATCATTGATAAAGACGTTAATGAGAACAGGTCCAAGGATGGAGCCTTGGGGGACACCACTGGTCACAGAGCACCATGATGATTCACTTCCTTTAGCCACCACTCTATGGTCCAGCCTTGGAGCCAATTTCCCAGTCATTGGACTATGAAGTAGCTGAGGCTACAGTTGGCCAATTTTTCCATGAGGAAATCATGGGACACCAGATAAAAGGCTTTTTTAAAGTCCAGATATGTAATGTCAATCTCTTCTCCCTTGTCCAAGTGATATGTCACCTGGTCACAGAAGGAGATGAGATTGGTCAGGCAAGACCTACCCACAACAAACCCATGCTGGCTGTCCCTCAGGATGTTGCCATCAGCCAGCTTCTCAAGAATGGTCTCTTTGATATTTTTTCCAGACTCTTTCCAGGGATTGAGGTCAAGCTGATTGGCCTATAGTTCCCTGGATCTACTTTCCTCCCTTTCTTGAAGATGGGAATCACATTGGCCTTCTTCCAATCTTCAGGTACTTCACCTGAGCACCAGGAGTTTTCAAATACCTTTGCCACTGGCTAGGCTATGACTCCTGCCAGCTCCTTAAGTACTCTGGGGTGTAACCTGTCAAGACCAGCTGACTTAAAGGTGTCCAGCCTCTTTACAAAAATCCTTTACAAAATTCCTTTACAAAATCTACACCGATGTTGGGTATAAATTCACCCTCACCCTGGCTGTCCCACATTATGCTAGGCAGGGAGGTCCCTATGGGTTGAAGAAAAACTGACGCTAAGAACCCATTAAGCAGGTTGGCTTTTTCCTGGGTGTCAGTTGTCAGGTGTCCCATTTATTTTATCAGGGTTCCAATGTTATCCCTGCTTTTCTTCTGACTCCCCACATATCTAAAAAAAAAAAAACTTTTTATTGTCCTTGATACATGTAGCCAGGTGGAGTTTTGGTTGCAGCCTTGGCTTTTCTGGTTCGCTCCCTACAGGTACAAAG
The DNA here is from genome assembly GCF_052110815.1 of Crocodylus siamensis. Taxonomy (NCBI): domain Eukaryota; kingdom Metazoa; phylum Chordata; order Crocodylia; family Crocodylidae; genus Crocodylus; species Crocodylus siamensis. The sequence goes on from NC_143396.1 coordinate 263,914,068, forward strand.
CAGTGCTGAATAATCCTCCTTTATGGTGATTCCTAGCTTCCATCATTTATAAGCCTCTCTTTTTGGGTGTAAGGGGCCCACGAGTTCCCTGCTGAGCCAAGGGGGTTGTTTCATAGTTGGTAGGGTTGGAAGGAACCTGAGCAGATCATCAAGTCCGACCCCCTGCCATGGCAGGAAAGAGTACTGGGGTCAAATGACCCCAGAAAGGGTTGCTCTGCCCTTTTGCTACCTTTCCACCAAGATGGGATAGACATCCCTTGTGCTTTCCGGATCGCTCCCTTAAGAAGTGACCACTCCTCTTGGACTCCTCTCCCTGTCAAGTCATGGTCCCTTAGGGCCTCAACAACAAGCCTCCTGAGCTTATCAAGGTCAGCTTTCCTAAGTCGAGGACTTTTTCCTTGACTATGCCATTGTTCATGCCTAGGATTGCAAAGATGTCTACATCAGTCAAGCTATGCTAAGAACTGGTGATTGCTGGACTGATCATCAACTCGTCCACTCAAACTGGTTCCCAAATGACAGCTGCAGCAGAAGCAATGCCAATGAAAGAGCAGCATTGAAGGACTCAGGATCTCAGTCAAGCGAGACCTTTTCCACCACTGCCTCAACAAAAAACTGGTGAATTCCAATCAACAACAACATAAGGATGTCAGATGTACTTCAGGTGCCTTCAAGTCCGCCATCATTAGTGCCTGTGAAGACACTTGGATTCTCTACCAAAAAACAAAGACTGGTTTGATGAGAATGACTAGAAGATCCAAGAACTAATCAATCACAAGCACAAGGCCTTTTGTGCTTGCCAGAATGATATCAGATCCAGGCAAAATAAACTGAATCACCAACAGCTAAGGCACAGGTCCTCAGCACTTCACAGGCAGCAATGAGCTCAACTCGGCAGTATGGAGAGCTGCTAAATCTGGTGTAGTGGAAGGGGAAGGGAAGGGGCATGGGGGTGCAGACTAAGGCCCCCACAGTGAGGGAGGTATGGGGCTGGAGCAGGGGCAGAGGCTGTGGCAAGTGCTGCCCAGACAAGGCAGGGCAGGGCAGGCGCAGGACAATGCCACAGCTCAGCGGGGGCAGGGACAGCTCCCACTGCTGTGCATCACTCATCCGAGAGCTGCTGGTCCAGCGGTTCATCTGGCACTCACCTGCTCATTCAGCAGCTCCCACTGCTGCTCCTGCTGCTTGTCTGGTGGGAAGGTGGGGGGGGTGCCCCCAGATCTACATGGGGTAGGCTGGGGCCAGGGCTGCACCAAGCTCTTCCCAGCAGGGCAGGGCAGGGCTGGGCAGGGCTGCACTGAGAAGGGGGCTACCGGGGGGGAGGGGGGGGGAGAGCTGCAGCCACAAATTCACTGTAGCCCCTTCTCAGCTCAGCCCCACCACACCCCACCAGGAAGAGCTTGGCGCAGCCAAGATCCCCATGCAGATCTGGGGGTACACACCTCCCCCATGCCCTCTCGGACAAGCAGCAGGAGCAGCCGGATGAGCAGGCAAGCACTGGATGACCCACTGAACCAGCAGCTCCCAGAGTGGTGCACAATGGTGGGAGCTGCCCCCCACCCATACCCCACAAATGAGCCACCACACTGTCCCACACCTGCCCTGCCCCCACTGGGCAGCGCTTGCCCTAGCCCCTGCCCCACACCTCCCTCATCATGGGGGCTTTGATCTTCCTCCCCCCACACCCCTTCCCCCTCCCCTTGTCCTTCCACCACACCAGACTTACCTGCTGGATGTAGCTTTCCATGCTGCCAGGCTGGGTATCAGGAATCGGATCCATATCGGCCAATATGCCTCCTTTAAAATTGGCTATCGGTATTGGCCGCAAAAATCTCTATCAGTGCACCCTTACTTGAGACCTAAGGATAGGAGATGTGATCATGGACAGGGAAGCCATCAATGCCTGTTGAAAGAAGCATTTTGAAGACCTTCTCAGTCAAGACTCTGTTGTTAATGAGAGTTCTCAAAACCCAGTCAGGGATGATCTTGGAATTCCTCCAACCTTGACAAGATGAGGAAAGCCATCAAGCAGATGAATAATAACAAGGTATATGGAGCTGATGGAATCCCTGCTGAAATCTTCAAATGGAAGGGAGAGAAGCTCACATCACAGCTCCATGCCCTCATCTTAAGGATCTGAAATGACAAGGAAATCTCAGATGATCTTAAGGACACCATGATCACGACAATCTTCAAGAAGGAAGACAGATCCAATTGTGGAAATTACAGAGGGATCACCTTGCTGTCTACCACAGAAAAGATGGCTGCAAGAATCCTCCTGAAAACCATCTCCTTCCACTTACTGAAGAGCTCTTTCCAGAATTTCAGTGTGGGTTTAGGACATCAAGACGTGCAACTGACATGATCTTCACAGTTCGCCAGCTGCAGGAAAAATGCTGAGAACAACATAAACATCTCTACGTGGCCTCCTCTGACTTCATGAAAACCTTCAACTCTGTCAACTGAGAAGAGCTGTGGAGGATCCTTCTGAAGTACAGCTGCCACTGATATTTGTCACCATTCTTTGCTTGCTCCATGATAGCATGCAAGCAGTGGTTCTCAGTAACAGATCTATCACAGATCCCTGTGACACTAAGACAGGAGTTAAGCAAGGCTACATCATCTCTCCAACACTCTTCTTGATTCCTTATTGTGATGCTATATCTGACCTCTGACAAGCTTCTAGTTGGAGCAGAGCTAAACTACCAAATGGATGGTAAACTGTTTAATCTCAACAGACTCCGAGCTGAAACTAAGACTACCCTGGCCACAATTACCAATCTCTGGTAGATTGATGATGCTGTAGGTCTGTGCTTACTTCCAAAAGCAGACCTTCAGGCAATCATCAACATCTTTACTAAGGCATACAAGAAAATGGGACTGACTTTTAACATTCAGAAGACTAAGGTCCTCCATCAACAAGCTCTTAATGATCAGTCCCCAGCTCCAGTAAGTCAGATTCATGGTGAGACTCTGGAGAACATTGAGTATTTTCTGTAGCTGAGAAGCCATCTCTTGCAGAAGGCTGACATTGACAGAGAAATCCAATATCACCTCACATGTGCAAATGCAGCCTTCAGATGCCTGAGAAAATGAGTGTTCAAAGATTGCAACATCAGATCTGAAGCTAAGCTCATCATTAATAAAAAAAGCCACATATATTCTTTGAAGGTGCTGTGACATGGCGAGTACAAATCACCATTATAAAAAACCTGTCTAGTACAGAGCTCAAATGTGTACAACATTAAGAGAGCACCTCAACTCATTAGAGAAGTACCATTAATGCTGACTACAGAAGATCCTTCAAATCCAGCGGGAGGACAGACACATCAATATTAGCATCCTCTCACAAGCAAACACCATGAGTGTCAAGGCAATGATAACCTGATATAAACTTTGCTGGGCTGGCCATATCATCCAGGTGCCTGATTCCAGACTCCTGAAATCAAGTTTTATTCTCCCAGCTCAGTCAAGACAAATACTCAAAAGGAGGGCAGAGAAAGGGCTTCAAGGATGTTCTTAAAGCCAACTGCAAAAAAATTGGTATCAGCTCATGAAAGAAAGAGTCCACTGAGAGGATCACAATACTTTGAAACCTTGCAATGATAACAGGAGACAGAAACCTGGAACAGCAGAAACAGTGTTGCAGACAGAATCAAGAATCTAGAGCCACCCACCCTGCACAGAAACACATGCCTGAATTGCAACTGAGTTGGTTGATCCTTGATCAGCTTCATCAGCCATCTTCGGACCCACAGATAAAGCAATGATGGAAGGCAAACATCCTTGATTGTAAGGGATTGCCAACTTCTGATAGGCATTCCCAATACATTCACAGAATCATAGAAAATTAGGGTTGGAAGGGACCTCTGGAGGGTCATTTAGTCCAATCCTATGCTCAAGGCAGGACCATCCCAAACTAGATCATCCCAATCAAGACTTTGTCTAGCCAGGTCTTAAAAAAAACCCTCCAAGGATAGAGAGTCCCCATCTCTCTGGGTACCCTGTTCCAGTGTTTTACTACCCTCCTAGTAAGAAAATTATTCCTAATATCTAATCTAAACTTCCCTTGCTGCAACTTAAGACCACTGTTCCTTGTTCTGTCATTGCCACTACTGAGAACAGTCTAGCTCTATCCTCTTTCAAACTCCTCTCCAGGTAGTTGAAGGCTGTTATTAAATCCCTTCTCAGTCTCCTCTTCTCTAGACTAAATAAGCCCAGTTAGTTAAGTCTTTCTTCAGAAGTCATGTGCCCCAGCTCTCTCACCATTTTTCTTGCCCTCTGCTGGACTCCCTCCAATTTGTCCAAATCCTTTTTGTAGTGGGGGGCCCAAAACTGAATGTGGCCTCACCAGTGCCAAATACAGGGGAATAATCACTTCCCTTGACCTGCTGGCAACACTCCTACTGATGCAGCCCAGTATGTCATTAGCCTTCTTTGCAACAATGGCACGCTGTTGACTCATATTCAGCTTCTTGTCCACTGCAACACCCCAGTCCTTTTCTGCAGAGCTGCTGCCCAGCCAGTCAGTCCCTAACGTAAGTTATGTTAGGGACTGATATGTGGGATAGTTACATCCTAAGTGCAGGACTTTGCACTTGTCTTTGTTGAACCTCATGAGATTTCTTTTGGCCCAATCCTCCAATTTGTCTAGGCCACTTTGAATCCTAGCCCTACCCTCCAGCATATCAACTATTTCCCACAGTTCGGTGTCATCTGCGAACTTGCAGAAAGAGCACTCTATGCCATCTTCCAGGTTGTTGATGAAGACATTAAAGAAATCCTGCCCCAGGACCAACCCCTGAGACACTCCACCTGATACTGACTACTAACTAGACATTGAGCCACTGATGACTACTCTCTGGCCCCAGTGCTCCACCCAGTTTTCTGTCCAACTTACAGTCCATTCGTCCAGCCCATAGTTCCTTAGCTTGCCTGAGAGAGTGTTTCATAGACTCATAGATGCTAGGGTCAGAAGGGACCTCAACAGATCATCAAGTCTGACCACCTGCCTAGGGAGGAAAGACTGCTGGGGTCACATGACCCCAGCCAGATGCCATGTTATGGGAGACCTTATGAAAAGCTTTGCTCACATCAAAGTACCTCACATCCACTGGTCTCCCCACATCCACAGAGCCAGTCACCTCATCATAGAAGGCAATCAGGCTGGTCAATGGATTGTATTCCACAAAACCAATTCCAAATAACTAATATTTTAAAAAATCCATATATTTTGGTAAAATCAGATCTAAAACTTGTATATTATCTAATATATACAACACACATGTACTTTTTATATATTTGTATTTCCTACTGAAATTAATTCAAAGCAATAAACTCCGGTTCTTATCACACCAGAGTTTATTCCTCCCAGTCACACCATTTGAAAATGAGCCCAGGACCACAACACTGAGCCAGGTCAGAGCTGCCCCAGCTGGTAGGAGACTCCAGGGGTCAGCCTGCCAGCTTGAGACTGCTCCTGCCTGGTTCAACATGCTGTGGAGGGGCTGGCTGGAGCATGAGGGTGCTTCAGTGAGGGGCTAGCCAGCAGGCAGCCACTGACACATCCTCATGCCCCAGCCAGCACTGTCAGTGTTTACACATGTGTTACTGTGCACAAAAAAAACTATGCAGCTATGGAATTTATTAGTTTACTGTGGCCCAATAGGGTCACACATGTAGATGCTGAGACATCTAGTGTGAAGTTAATTACGCAGCTGTGTAGTAAACGTTTCATGTAGATGTGCCCACTGAAGATGTTAGTTTAATGTTGGCCCTGTCCAACTTGATCTTTCTGATCAAGGATGATGGCTCCAGTTCCATCAGAAATGCATCCAACTGCGCTTTTGTTTTTGGGTGCTCTTCTGCATTACAGTTGATATTTTTGGAACATGAAAAATCTATTACTGTATTGAATAAGAGCACTCTCAGCTACCACTGGATCCAAGAATACTTCCATTGACTCCAAAACCTATTTTTTCCAAGACTGCCTTCACATATTCCTCCCCAGCAAGGTGAAGAGCTACTATATGAATACAGTTTCAAATGCATCATAATCACAAATTTTCTTGCCTCCATGAAAGATTGCTAGGAATGAACTCTTCTTTGCTTCTTATCATAGTACATAACTGTACAGCACGTAAACACCTGAACTACAAAATACTTCAGGAACAGGTCTTTGATAAGCATCACACTGCCATGAGTTTCAATACTCAGTCCAAGTTTTCAGGTGTTCCAGTATCCACATAAAGATCTTAATAACGCATGGCTCACTCTAGATTAGAAGCATAGATTCGCAACCTTTTAAGAGCAGTGGGTCCAATTAACATGACATGTTCTGAAGTAGGCCACTACTGCTTCTGCTGCTGACTCCTGGTACTGCTGAATTGTCACCAATGAACTTGCAACCCAGCTGCCATCACCACTTCCCCCACCACTGACTGACATGCCAGCTTTTTGGGCTAAATAAAAATCACAAGGCAGGCCACATCCAGCCCATGGGTTGCCAGCTGCTGATATAGTAACTGGGATGGTGGCTGGGAGGGAAGAGACAAGGGAAATTCTCAATCAGATCTAGCTCTTCCTCTTTTTCCCCCATCAACAAATCATTTCAGAAGTCGATCTTTTTTAAAGTCTGTAAACATTTGGTATAAGGTAGCCTGCCATCCAGTGTTATGAAAGTCATATTTAGATAAACAAAAATGATGCAGAAATTCATGAAGCGATCTGACCTAGTAATCTGAGAAAAAACTGAGCAGTCTGGGCTGGCTGTTCCCTAAGAGTTATCAAGAAGTTTAAATTTTGAAAATCTCTTCTGAAGAAAGGATCTGGCCTGCATTTTACCCAGGACTGCTCCAATGAGGATTAACCTTTGGGCAGGCTAATGTATGTGTTTTCCCCAGCTTAACAGTCCTAAAGATTGGAAGGGGATTTGCATGCATTACAACACTCAGAGATCTTGCTGAGAGTTGTTATTTTGATACAAGTAGTTATTGCTGCATATCTTGGATATCAAGAACTACAAATACCCAATATCAATTTGTGTCTATGGACAAAATGATCTCTGAACTGATCATATCTTATCAGAATCTCTGGTCCTTGATGCAAGCATATCTGACTATCGCTTAAAGTCCTACAGAACCATATATCAAACTTTCTTGGATAAGGACAAAATGACGTACCCCTATAGTAAGCATCTTGAATGTCAATCTTGTTGAGGTATCTGAGATTCAAGATATGGTCCCAAGGATATTGCTCTCCTTGGGAAAACAGGAAATAAAATAATGGAGAGATAATACACCTTTAGCATTCTTATAGAACCTTTCTTGAGAAGGAAATCTATTTTTTTCAATAAGTCTTGCTCAATGTGATTACTAAGAAAAGGAAGGATGAGGGGAAGGACAGTAAGTTGGGATGGAGCAAAACTAGATGGATTATCTGTCATAAATGATGTTCAGTTCCCTGTATTTGGAAGCATTTGTGTACCAGATACTGTGGAAAGAAGATGAACAAGGTCTGAGAGGCCTAGGATAAATTACCAAAGATGTGGTTAAAAACAAAAACCCTTAGTGTGTAACTTAACAGCACCATAAAATTTACTATTTGGAGACCACTGCTAAGGGCTGTGATTATATGTAGCAAACCCAGTCCTGTATTCTGGGGCCATTTGTCAGAAAAGTTTAAACACCAGTTGAGATAGTTGTGGGTACTTCATCCTTTGCTGCCCTGAGACTCCAGGACTTGAAAGAGTCTCCTAGGTCATTAAGTCCAGCCTCTTGTGCTCATAGACAATTTACCAAAGAAGTCCTCACAGTCACTACTTCAAATCTTTACAGACACAACACCTGAAATGCCAAGAGCACTCTACTGTATGCCATAGGAGAAAGCAGGGGAGATGAGACCAATCCCCTTCTATGCAAGATTACAACCTCCAGTGGCCACAGTTTTGACCAACTGTTTCTCTTCCTATCAAAAATGTCCAATTTATACCCCTCAGAGCAGCTAGGCAAAATGCCTTATTGCCCTTCCTTCATCCTTTGGCAATTTCCAGACTTGGGTTTTATTCAGCCAGCACAGCATTCTTAGAGGCAGGCAGGTCTAAAAAGGGAGCAACACAGATATCAACTCCTGACTTTTCAACCTAGCCAAAGGTAAGTACCATATTAACTCATGTACCACAGTACCCTTTTCCCAAATATCAGCTGGCTAAACTATGGTGCACGGAGGGAAAGCAGAGAAACCACCTCTCAGTTTTATTGCCAAATTGTCAGTATTTGGAGGTCCACTGCCAGCTCCTTCAAGCAGACATAGGGAATAACTTATTATCATCAGCCAGTATATCAATGAAACCTGATAGAGGTACTCAACCATATTAGTAGTCTACAGTCAGGGAGGGTAGATTTACACCTTATAGACTAACTAAATCAGAGATGCATAGCATAAGTTTTCATAAACAATGGCTTGCTTCACCAGATACCGTGAAAGGACTGCAGGAAGCAAAACTGCCAAACAGAAAGCAGTGATTCAAATACAGAGTAGGGAAGGGAGAGGAAAAAGGACAGGCAATGTGGGTAAGAGAGAAAAACACAGAACAGTTTGTTTTTTGGCCACAGCCATTTAAGAGTCATCAGGATACTCTCTGTCATTACAAGGGAGAGGAAAGTATCTTCCTTTTTCATATATTTGTGTGACTCTGACAGGGGCAAGAGCTTCCTCCTCTGCTTCCCTTTAGCCATATGAATATGAATTTTGGTATTAAGCTAGCGGTACAGATGCCTGAGGGTTGGTTCAGAGTCAGTGACTGAGGCGTCAATGCCAAATGAAGAACAAATGTAAGGGGAACACTCCCTCAAAGAGTAGAGTGCAATTCCTAGGAAGAACTCATGTACCACCCTCTCCCACTGGATACAGGCTCGCAGAGCAGTTCCACAGCTCTGGAACAGAAAACAGAAATAGAACAGAAAATAATACGGAAAAATTGTACTATGCATCACCTGATGTACTGTGTTTATTTCTAGCAAATGACTCTTAGAAAGGATGCACCAAAAAGATATAGTCTGAAGAGGACTGAAAGTCTGAAAATTACTACCAAAATTATTAGGGGCATTGATAATCCTTTTATAGAGAGGTTGTTATTGAAGAGATTGGGACTGTTCATTTTAGAAAGGACACAAATAAGATACATGATAGAGATATGCAAAATAATGAATGATATCAGAGAAAGTAACTTGAGTGATCCCAATTACCCTCTCATATTACAAAAACAAAAGGATATTCAGTGAAACTGAAAGACATCAAACTGGTGAAAGAAAACATTTTCCTCTCAATGCATAATTAACTCACAAGGTAAAATTGGGGCCAAAGGTTTATCATAATTGAAAATAAGATCAGAGAGAAAGTAAGACTGTAATGAGAACGTCTAATTATATTTGAGAATGTTAAATCTGATCTGTGTTTTCTTCTTATTAAGAGACAAAATCCTGGCCTTGACAGTAAAAGCCAACCACTAGCTGATGGCATTAGACAAAAATCTCAACAGACAGGTTATTCCATAACTGTCTACTAATGGACTTCTTGCACCTTCCTCAAGCACCTGGACTGGTCTAGATGTAACATTTGTCTGGACTGGAATGGCAATTTTTATCTTATTGACTGCTGCTTAATGTAGAATGCCATTCAAGACATGGCCATCTGTGCAGAATAGTACTAGTGACTTGTTACCTTCATAGTATGCTACCTAGTTTATAATACAACAAAGATTTGTTGATGTTCATCAGTATAAATTCAGGTGTGATTTGGTTAAATAAATTTAAAAAGGTAAGATTTCAGGGCTTCTTTTTAAAATGAAATCCTGCAAATGCACAGACATGACAATCCTGTATTTCTGAAAAGACTGCAAGTAACAACATCTGAGCATCCAGCAAAAATGTATTCTACCATATCAAAACACTGGAAAATGCGTGCATGTGAAAGAGACAAATGAAACTAAATTACTGTTTTGTAATAGAGGGTACTAAAATTTTAGACTATTTTCAAATATTTTTGAAACTTTGTTTAACTGTTTTAGGAGAATAATATTCAACTTAATATACCAAAATGCAATAATAAGAGTCAAATACCTTTCAAGAAATAATGTCACTAGCCATCTGAGTTTGGATATGAAGAGTAGTACAGTGATAAAGTTAAAAAATTTACCACTGTTTAGAGAGAAAAGCATCAAATGGTATAATTATATTTTATAAAATGTATAATACCATTGGAAACAGACATGCTGCTTTTAAATCACATATACGTTGGGCTGAAAGGGACCTGAGGAGGTCATCTAGTATAACCCCTGGCCCAAGACAGGTTCATCCCTAACCAAACTACTCTATGCACGTGTTTATCTAGCCTGTTCTTACAACTACGCAACAACCCTGTTGTACAACTACCGGGAACATTGCTCAAAAAATAAATAAATAATGAAGACATTGTCCCAAAACACCAGGAATATATGCACCTATATCTTCAAAACCATCAGTTTTATAAAAATTCCTCTAAACTTTGACAGTCATATAAAACTGTCTCTCTGAAATTCTTTGATTATGAATTAATCAGATCATCTTAATAGCAGTACATTAAGTGGGAGAATCTCATCTGTTGGGCCACAGTACTGTAATATCTAAAACCATATCTACTGAAAATTATCAGCTCACCAAAGTTTCCCTCTTGGCAGATTTTCTGAGTTTAGTGTCATTTTGAACAGTGGGTGCCCTAAATTTGTCCTAAATTTACACTCTATTAGTCTCAATTCAGAGACTGACCAAAAATACAGAAAAGAACAACCAACTTCTCTCTCATGACCTAGTCTGACCAATAATTACTAGGAGGCATAATACTTACAGCAGCAAATTGAAGGGGATTTCCATGATACAGAATGCTACACCACTGAGAACTAATCTAGGCAGCAAATTTGTGCGTCATAATAATTTTTGCAGGATTGGGTCTTCGATTAGTATGAGCAGAGCTCAAAGGAAACAAAGCTTCTTGGGGGCTACACTTCTTCATTTCCCACAATACCCCTTAGTAGGATATGATACAAATTCTTAAGAGATGCTTTTCTTTCCAGATGAAAAAGAAAGTGTCAGAAAAGACCCAGGAACTATAGTACAAACAGCTCATTCAAAAATATGGTTCAGGACTGTTATACAATGCACTACAAATCACTACCCAAGCTATTTTTTCTTTTATTTTGGCACCTGAAATAGGAATGAATGTATAGACAGAAAGTTCTGTAAGAGAAGCTGATAGACTTAGTTGGGACACACTAAAAGTTCAAATAAAACCATTTTACTTGAAGATATTAAAGTAAAAACAGAAATATTTGTGGCCATTTTGGTCCAGTTTCCAAGAGCGTATTAAACCTTGAATGAAAATCGGCAGCATCCATTTTCCTTTCCATGTGCCATGCTAGTTAATGCACAGGTCCTGCACAGATAAAATATCACCAGATACTTCTCACCCAGATAAACAATTCACAGTATAAAGCATGTGCTTACAAAACACACTGGCTGCCACAAATTCCTCCCTAAACAACAACAGGAAGCAAAGGAAAGCAACTTTTTAAATCCTCCCCCCACAAATGCTATATAGAGGAATGGGAAGGATTGATGACTCAGGTTTACAATTGTTCTTTCCAGCCTTCCAAATCCTGCTTTCCCAATACCACCAGGTTTATCTATCTACCTAAATAGCCAGGGTGCAAGAGGCAACTGTGTGCAAGCTGCCCCTAGGAGCGCCTCTGCTCCATGCCATCGGCTCTGCCTTCCTGTCACCAACTCCAGGCCCTGAGCCGGGCTGACAGAGCATGTTTCACAGCTGTGCGTGACCTCCCACCACCCCCACCACCTCCCTCCTCTGGTCATGGGGGCTTTCAACGGGCTGCAGCTGAAACATGCCCCAGGACAGAATGACTTGGGGCGCCCCCACCTTGCCCATCCCGGGGGGTCCCCGCACCGGGCCGGCAGCCTCTTCCCTACCCCTCCCCGTGCGGGACACACTCCAGCCGGGCCGGGCCGGGCAGGCAGCACCCACCCGGGGTTCAGCACCAAGGCCTCGGACAGCGGCCGGGCCGGGCCGGGAGGGCAGCGCGGGCCGCACCTGATGATGTCGTCCTGGTGGCCCAGGTAGAATTTCTGGCGGTGCTCGCGGGGGCTGTAGACGACGCCGACGCCCGCCACGAAGTAGACGATCTCCTTGGCCGCCGTGTAGTAGAGGTTGTTGCGGCACTGGTGGCCACGGTAGCCGTACACCCACTCCAGCCGCAAGTGGCAGCTCGGGGCGCTGCGGTCCGCCATGGCCCCGGCCGCTTGCTAATCCCCGCGCGCCGGCATGGATGCCCGCGGCCGCCGCTCGTCCTCCTCCCCCTCACAGAGGGCGTCTTCGCCCGCGCCCGCCTCGCCGCCGCGCGCCGCTAGACATAACTGCGCGCGCCGCGACCGCCAACGGCCGAGTGGCAGGCATAGCAGCCCACCGCCGCGCATGCGCCAGTTCGCCGCGCATGCGCACTGGCTGAAGGCGCTCCCCTGGTTCTGCCCTTCCCTGCTGACCTCGGGTCCGGGGCCGGGATCGTGCTGGCTGGCCGCGCCCCGAGGGCCGGCGGCGAGCCCAGGAGCGCGACATGCTGCGGGCACACACGTCCTGCACACACTCCGCGCTTACATAAGGACCACGCGCTCCCCCTTCCTGCCCAGCTGCGCTGAAGCCCGGCTGCCGCCCGCGCCCGGGGTGGGAGGCACTGGCGGAGCCTGTGGGGAGCTGCTGCCGCCTTGTTATGCTGAGGCTGCGCGGCTCTGCCGCCTCTGCTGTGGCTTCCGCCTTCCCTCCACTGCCTGCCCTCTCCCACCCCCGTGCCTCCTCTGTCAGGGGCTGGGGGCAGATCTACCCACGTGAGCTTGCACTAAGGCCGTGCTGATCTTATCCGCAATTCTTCCAACAGGCAAACTCGTACTGTAGCTTTAAAAAACCTCACGAAGTGCCATTGAGTGGGTCAGACCGCAGCCCATCTTGCCCCGTCCCCTGCCTCGCGCGGCGGCAGAGAGCGGATGCTGAAAGGGGGAGGGAGCTGGGCACGACCAGGGTTTTTTCCGCTGTTCCTCTCTCGCTTTAGCCCCAGCATTGAAGGTCCAGGAAGTTCAGGTTCAAGGGCTGTACCCCTCACCGCCTCCTCCATTGCTACCCTGCCCTCATCCTCCAAGACTCTCCAGGATCTCTTGGGATCGGGCTAAACTGTCAGCTTCCACCACACCTGGGAGCCAGGGGCTCCTCATTTGAATGACTCCCTGGGCCCATCTACACAAGATGTTTACTGCACACTAAATAGCTGTGCAGTAAATGTTGGGTGTAAAATAACTTACTAAATATTGGGTGTAAACTAATTTACCACACAGCAGTACATGTGTAGACACCTTGGGGTTAGCTGGGGCACATGGGTGCTTCACTAGGGGGCTGCCTGCCCACTATTCCAGTGCTGAAGCACCCTTACGCCCCACCAGCCCCCCTGCAGCACATTGGAGCTGGGGGAAGCTGTTCTGGGCTGGCAGGCTGACCCCTCAGAGTTCCCTGCCAGGCACAGCTGCTCCAGTTTGATTTAATGTACTGCAGTCCCAGGTGCACGTGGAAATGGTGCACCCAGAGTGATAAATTTCAGAGCAATAAGCTCTGAAGTGTATTGCTTTACATTAATATACATATGTAGATGCACCCACTGTGTGAAAAGGAACTTCTCTGTGTTGGTTTTACTATTAATGCCCAACTCTCATCTCCATTTTCTTCCACAGAACTCAGAGTCCTTTGCTGGTCAATATCATAATTTGTTTGAATGTCCAGTAATAAGTAGGTTTGGTTTCCTTTTTATTAAAAAATTCTCTTCTTTAACTGATGTGTTTTTGTGATTGTAAGTGAAAAGCATTTCTTCTCTATTACTTTCTTAGTCACATTGAGGTTAGTTTTTCTACTAAACTGTTTATATTTCAGATGGGCTATTTTCCTTTATAGTCTTTTCCCTATGCTAAATATACTTCTTGTTATTCAAATGTGTCTTTCCCCCTGTAAGTTTACTCAGACTTTTTTAAAGTTAATTATTCCACTGTTCCTTTGCATTGGGTTTCAAAGCCTAATTCTTTTTCTGTATCACAACATGGAAAAACATGTGCACATAATCATGCCAACGATCCAATTAGGTTTACTTTAGCATATTTCCACAGTCTGGAACTATGACAATTAACTTCTTTACCAAGGATTTACCTACATGATTTTCATGACTCCAATATCAGTTGCAGCTTTCAATCCCACACATGAACATCGACACAAAGCACCAGATTGTACCACAAGCCTAGCTGTCTGCATTGAGACTCATTGCCTCAAACTATGACTCAAAGTGAGTGCTGACTAGAGAACAGGCTTTCAATCCCATGACATTTAATAGATAAATAAATAACACCCACACCATTTTCTTAGTTGGTCCCTGGCTGCCATGACAGCCAAGGTAGACTAGAAATCCGTCCACCAAGCTGAGGGGCTGGCCAGCAAATTATTGACTAATTAATTCCACTCTGATGTATTAAATGAATTATTACTCTTAATAAAGTATTAAATCTGTATGGCTAACGCATTGTCATTTCAGCTTCCTCACCTTCAGTGGTACTTGCATATACAGGCAGCCAGCTTCCTATTATGTATTCAGTTTGTATTCTAGTGATAGCTGAATCAATGCACAAAGTTAGAAACAGCTTGGAGCTAACAATAGAAAAACATAACTTGCATGACTTCCTTTGATAGCCCGTGTTCAACAACTTGGCTGGGTGAAGTATGCTTCAATAATATTGAACTTGCATGGTAACTGCAAGTTAATTTAATAACTTTTAAATGTTAATTGGTTTAATTATCATCTGATTTAGACATGTGATCTGTGTTTGTGGTGTGTAGATTAAAAAGCAAATATAAAAGTACAGGCTTTATCATTTATTGGAAATGATATTGATATCCATGTTTAAACTCTAAAGAGTAAATATAAAAATACAGTTGAATACAATTTTATTATACTTCTTGCTGCTGAATATGTAGTAAGTGGAATGCTGATTTAAATACAGGAGATAGGTGGTTAGCCATGTTTGTCTGAGGTCAGGTAGAAAAGGTAGGGTGGGGTGGGATTTTAGAGACTAACTTGTTCAGAGAAGCATGAATTTTCATAGGCAACAGTTCATGCATCAAATACAGAGACAAAATCCTAGACACATGAAAGTCAACAGTAGGTTTGCTAGTGACTTCAAAAGGGCAAGGATTTCACTCATTGTCATATCTAAGTGTGTATTTGGAACAAAAGAACATTTTACTGTTTAAAAACAAAATATTCCATTTTCATAACTTTTCTCTTGAACGTTAAAAACAGGCCTCTTTTTATAGATGTATTTATCAACTGCGTTTAACTGTATTATGTACTTTTAGTGGATAAATTGAAAACTTTTCTAATAAGCTGACAGTGTGTCTGCAGTAATTTCTACTAATATTTAGTCAGATAGATCAATTAGGTGACATTAAAAAATAAATTAATATTTTTAAAGACACCATGGTCATGTAAACATGCACCTGAGGATATCTATGTTCATGAAGGCAGTTAAGCACAAGCAGAAATAACAATGCATAAAATGCAATGTTAATTAAACATATAAAATCAAACAAGTATCTATGCATGTTGTTAAATACAGGAATTGAATAATATCATATTTTCCTACATACAACATTCACCATTTCCCCAAAAATCAGCTGCTGGAAAGCTGACTGTGCATTATATGCAACAAATATGTTAAGAATAGGTTCTGTTGCCTAAAGGTGAGACAAAAGGTAAAATCTATAGGGATCCACAAGGACCAGAACAATGAACAGGCTTGGCACCCGACATGCTCCTACTCAGTTACTTACTACAAGGAAACATCTTTTTTCTTCATTCTACCATTCAAAAAGTATATTCCATGGCATGTTATATGTGAGAAAATACAGTAGCTCACATACAATTAGAAATACATTGTTCTTTTATCAGTGAAAATAGAATTTTAAAAAATATATGTACTACACTTTTGACTAAAAAATTATTAGGCTATTACAGTATAATTTTCATCATTAGCATCGTGGATTTTATTGATTCTTGTAGCAATAAAATATGGCTAATAGTCATGACTTAGTTTCCTCTACCATTTATTTTTTAGATTATTATATACAAACTAGCCAATTGTCTGTCAAGAATGATGGGGGGAGGAGGAGATGGGGAGTAGGGGGCTGGGATGGAGCCCCATGTTGCTGCTGTTCTGCCTCTTGCAGAGGTATGAGTGCTCCATGATTAGAGAACTCTGATTGGCTGTTTCCATCAGCCACTCAGAGGGCAAATAAAGCATTACAGACAGACAGACAGACTTAGGCTTAGGCTTTTATAATATTAGAATAGATCTTGATGATCTCCCGAGGTCCCTTCCAGCCCTAATGTCTATGAAAATCTTTGAAATGTATTTTTAAAGTTGAGGAGTGTGGTTTAAAAAAAAAGCAGTTGTATTTTTGAGAATTATTCTGCTAATGTACGTATTTTTTTTAAATTACAATTGAATGTTATGAACGCTAGAACGTAAGAGTGATGTTGTAGCCATAATGGTTCAGCAATTAAGTCAGATGCAAGGATTTCTTAGGATGAAATCTTTTGTTGGACCAACTATGTAGCTGGGATGAAGTTAGACAAGATTTTGAATAAAAGGCATTCTTCATCAGGGCTCTCAACACAGGAAGCCACGCACATCATTGTTTAATCCTTGGGTCTTAGTGTCCAGCCAGCTTGTGAGTTTTGGTTTCTAAGTTCACCTTTTAAAAGTGTTAGGTAGATTTCCCTTGAGCATGATATGTTCCTGACCATGTTCAAAAATATGAAGTAAAAAGCATACTCCTCCACATGGTGCTACTATTAATCACTGACTGCACACAGAGTAATCCATTTTTAATAATGGACCACAATATGAAACAGTACATATTTTATGGCCACATCCAGATGAGTGTAGCCATGCAGTATGTGGCCTTGCAGACCCATCTGCAGTGCCACACACCCACATTTGCATATCAGGTGTTCTCTGAACTGCTATGTTGCAGTGCGGCGGGGGCGGGGGGCGTTGACTTAGGTAAAAAAAAATGCCTACAAAAAAAAATGTAGGGTGGTGCACATCGTGGCAGCTTACACTTCCCAAAACTAGAGCCTGGTTAGCTGGAGCCATGCTCCTGCTCCTGGCAGGCTCCCAGCTGCAAGAGCACCATAGCTGCACCTTCTCTGGTCCCAGGACCACAATAAGGCTGCTGGAGCCAGCCTCTCCTCCCCTATACCACTGTGCTGGCCCCAGCCTCCCCTACCCCACTGGGGGTAACCTGTCACATGCCAGATCATGCATGGCACAGGCATTCCCTGAGGACAAGCTGCTGCTTCTTATCCCAGGGAAAACAAACATTCATGCTTTTGTGGATGTAGATGTGGCCCATATGTTTATATTAGCTGATGCAACCATTTACTCAAAAAAAGAAATCATGCCAATAGATAAAACAGGATGGGTACAGGCATGAGCCACTTCTCATAAAAAAATATTTTTGCTCATGTCTTAATTAGCCATTATCTCTCATAATTTGCAATTCCTAAACCAAGATATAAGAAAAGCTGAAGGGCATCAAATTCTAATATCTATCCAAATTTGTAACCTAGTTTCATAGATTTCATAGCCATTAGGGCTGGAAGGGACCTCGGGAGATCATCGAGTCCAGCCCCCTGCCCAAAGGGCAGGAAGTCAGCTGGGGTCATAGGATCCCAGCAAGATAAGCATCCAATTTGCTCTTGAAAGTGTTCGATGTAGGTGCTTGAACCACCTCCGATGGCAGGCTGTTCCAGACCTTGGGGGCTCGGACAGTAAAGAAATTCTTCCTTATGTCCAGCCTGAAATGGTCTTGCAGGAGTTTGTGACCATTCAACCTCATCATCCCTTGGGGCGCTCTGGTGAACAAACGTTCCCCCAGATCCTGGTGGTCATCCCTGATAAACTTATAGGTGGCCATCACATCACCCCTGAGCCTGTGCTTTTCCAGGCTAAAGAGCCCCATAGCTCTCAGCCTGTCATCGTAAGGTCTGTTTTCCTGACCTCTGAACTTGCACATGGCTCTCCTCTGGACTCTCTCAAGCTTCTCCACATCCTTTTTGAATTGTGGAGCCCAAAACTGGATGCAATACTCCATCTGCAGCCTCACCAAGGCCGAGTACAAGGGGAGAATGACGTCCCAGGATATGCCTGAAAAGCATCTATGGATGCAAGCCAGCATCTTGGTCCCTTTAGTAGCTGCAGCATCGCATTGCAGGCTTATGTTCATCTTGTGGTCAGTGATGACCCCCAAGTCTCTTTCTTCTGTAGTGCTAGCCAGTGTAGCACTGCCAAGCCTATGAGGATGCTGCAGGGTTTTTTTCCCCCCAAGGTGGAGAACCTTGCATTTATCGGTGTTAATTTGCTGAGCCTGTCCAGGTCAGCCTGGATCACCTGCCTGTCTTCTGGTGTGGATGCTTTGCCCCAAAGTTTGGTGTCATCAGTGAACTTGGCCAGTCCACTTCTGACTCCAATGTCCACATCATTAATGAAGATGTTGAACAATATGGGTCCAAAGACAGAGCCTTGAGGGACCCCACTGGTCACAGGACACCATGATGAGCATCTTCCATGAATTACTACCCTCTGGGTCCGACCACGGAGCCAATTTCCCAGCCAGCGGATCATGGTGGACCCAAGGCCACAATTGGCCAGTTTTGCCAAGAGGTGATCATGGGATATCAGATTGAAGGCTTTTTAGAAGTCAAGATATATGACATCAATTTCTTCTCCCTTGTCCAGGTGATAGGTCACCTGGCCATAGAAGGAAAGGAAATGAGATTGGTCAAGCAAGACCTACCCGCAACAAACCCATGCTGGCTATCTCTTAGGTTGTTGGCATTGGCCAGTCCATTACGGATGGCCTCTTTAATAAACTTTCTAAACTTAATAAACTTTTCTAAGATCTTCCGCGGGATAGAAGTCAGGCTAATGGGCCTATAGTTAGTCAGATCCACTCTCCTCCCTTTCTTGAAGATAGACACCACATTGGCCTTCTTCCAGTCTTTGGGCACTACACCAGAGCACCAGGAGTTTTCAAAGATCCGTGCCAGGGGCTGGGCTGATGCTCGCCAGCTCCTTGGGTATCCTGGGGTGTTGCTTGTCAGGGCCGGCTGACTTGAAAGTATCCAGCTTCTGAAGATGTTCCTTCATGAGGTCAGCATTAATGGAGGGCAAGGGATCTCCATCACCCGGACCTCCCTGTCCCGTAGCAGGCATGGGCGTCCCATGGGACTGATGAAAGACCGATGCAAAGTACCCATTTAATAGGTTGGCTTTTTCCTGGGCGTCAGTTGTCAGTTGCCCCATCTGGTTCAGCAGGGGTCCAATGTTGCCCTTGCTTTTCCTCCGGCTCCCCACATATCTGAGAAAGGACTTTTTATTGTCCTTGATGCTCAAAGTTAGTTGGAGTTCAGTTGCAGCCTTGGCTTTCCTGGTTTGCTCCCTGCAGGGAGGTGAATCCCATCCTCCATCCTTTGTAGGCTTTCCTTTTTAGCCTCAGGAAGTCTGCTAGGTCCCTGGAGAGCCAGGGGGGCTGCTGTGCCTTCTTGCTGCCTTTCCTCTGAGATAGAATAGACTTAGCTTGTGCATTGAGGATCGCTCCCTTGAGGAGCAATCACTCTTCTTGAACTCCCCTCTCCCTGGGGTCATGGTCCCTTAGGGCCTGACTGACAAGCCTCCTGAGCTTGTCAAAGTCGGCTTGTCTGAAGTCAAGGACTTCTGTGTTGCTGACTGACTTGCCAGCTTTACGGCGGATGGTGAAGGTGATCAGCTCGTAGTCACTGTCACCCAGCTTCCCATCAATCACTAGGTTGCTGATTAGATCAGCCCTGTAGCCAATACCAGGTCGAGCAGCGCTTTGCCTCTTGTTGGCCCATAGACTTCTTGAGTCAGGTAGAGGTCATCCACACATGAGAAGAAGCTTTGTGACCACTCGGTTTTTGCTGACTGATCCTCCCACGAGATGTCTGGGTAATTGAAGTCACCCATGACAACCATAGTCCTGGAGCATGTGGCCTCAGCCACCTCCTGGTCAAAATACATAGTACATAGGAAGAGGAAGATGCAGGAAGATATACCCTCAATATCAGTTTTTGCAACCAATAGGAAATCAAAAGGAATTTAATATTACAGTTGACCCCTGCTCTGACCCCACTGAGTCCAGACACCTGTAACCTCTTCTGTAGCTAGTAACCAAAAGGTCCTACCTCAATACCAACCCTCCCCATCTTCTTCAGCTGTCACTGTTTAAATCCTAAAGCTCCTCTTGCATCAGTCTTCTCATCTTCTTCATACATTTATGGAGGCTCTGCTACCAGTATCACTGCTTTCTTATTCCTCCTTGTCGGACATGACTCATTCTGGCATGTAAGCCCTTTTAATCACAGTTCAAAGACTCTGACCACTTCAGCCATTGGCTTGGCTATAGGCCTGGTGTTTTTGCATCAGTATCAGCATCTTCCTCTCATCTATGCAAGTGCTTGGATGGAAAGAAATGATGTCCAATGAATCACTAAGGGTATCCAAATAACTCAACCAAAGCACTCAAGCCAGGGCCAAAACCCACATGAAATCTAGATACCTGCTTTTGGTCAAAGACATCTGTAGTATTTTTGCAAAAAAAAGCCTGGATCTTGGACATAATTCAAGTAACCATATCATGTTTTGCGCATATTCAGGTTAAAAAAAATAATCAGCTGATAGTCTTGATATCTCCAACTTTGAGAAGAAACTTGAATTTAATACACATTACTTATTTAGATTAGACTTAAAAACCAGCTTTCTCCCTTTAAGTTAAAACCATGCATGCTCACAGAATTCACCATTATTTCCATATAGATATCAATTGCCAGCTACCAGCTTTAACAGACATGGGACAATTCCCATTCCTCCCCTCCCTTAAAAAACCCCAAAACCTCAAGTTAATAAAGGTGGTTGGAGGTGCTGTCCATGGTGCTGATTAAGAGACCTCATTTTAAGAAAACACGGTTATGGTAAACAAGCAAATCTAAACACATTATATTATATATTGTTCTATGATATCAGACTGAAAATTACATTATTTTGCTCTACAATAATGCAAGTGTAATTCTAGATCTAAATTGATTCACATGACTATGACACTGTTCACCCAAAGCAGAGTTAAAACAGAATTATTTTACAGTTATAGTAATCACACTTGCAGCATATTTTTTGAATTGTTAAATGGGACAAGGCTTAAAGAAGTGATTTCTTAAACCATTGTGTCTTGAAACAGCTAATTCCAAAGCAGAGGAGGGATTATTAAGTCCAAAGCAATACACAGTAGCTGGTTCAAGTAGTAATTATATAGAGAGAGGGGAGCCACTACGTAACAGCTAAAACATTAATTTCAACATCCTCAGAGACACGTAAGGCCTTAAACCAGTGCAGTGGCACAACACTAAGGAATGAGATTTAGTAAAATTAAAGAAAGTGATCAGAAAGTGCCTGACATCAGAAAAACATTTAAATTTTAACAATCTGGAACAAAAGTTAACTATTAACATTACTACATAGTTTAAACATACCAAAAGATCACAGAAGACACATGTATTCCTGGATTAATACAAGAAAAGCAGCAGGAAGGTAAGAAATAAGACAGCACATCTCAATGGCAAAATTTAAAATGCTTTTTGTTCCAAAGAATTGTCTCTCAGAAAGCCAACCCTAATAAAGCCAAACAGCTTATATGACAGCAGCCAAGATCAAGAAAATTTAAAGATTTAACATGGAATTTTGAGATCACATAGCCACAATATAAGAACTACATTTTAAAAAAATCTTCAACTATCAGAAGCAGGAAGCATGTAAAAAAATCCATAGATTTAAATATCAAGGAGTAAAGGGAATAATTTAGAAGGATAAAGGAATTGCATAGCACTGTCACTGCTTGAGGTATCTTTATAAAGCAGTGGATGAACCAAATGATAAACTAAGGAGCAAACATCACCAATACCTTTGGTATAAGTCCAAGAGTTCTGAAGCTGTACAACGAAGCAGCTACCCATTCAGTAAGTATCATTCATTTTGTGCGGTGGAAAAAACCAGTGCTCATGTAGTTACCCTAATGCATGAACAACCAACATGGACTAAATAAAAGTTGCACATAGCTTTAAAAAATGGTATTTATTTATTTGTACATGTAGTTATAATTACTCAGCTGAAATAAAATATATATAGATATAGATATATATTATTTAAACATAGCTATATATAAATATTTACAACAACATTCATAAATATTATATACCTTACAGGCAGACAAGGTTCTTCGGGTAAATGACCTGCATTTTGCATATTGACTTCTATTCCACCCAGGAGAACACAAAACACCAGCAGACTCTCCCCATGTCTGAAGAAGGGTGTTTGTGCTTGACAGCTTGCAAAGAACAATTTATATACACACATATATACATATAAATGTATAGGTGTTACTCAAATTGCCAATTGCTCAAATCACAAGCAAGACTTTATAAAGCGGGGTAAGGCAAAGTGCCGTGTTTATTGATAACATGAGTTAGACATAGAGGTTCGGGCACACCATTCATATAAACACACACAAATCATCATACACATCATTACACACAGGCATACACATACACCAGATATAGTTACCAGCAATAGTTGCTCAGTATCAGCCCACAGTGGCCAACCCGGGCTCATTGAGTTGTTGGTGATGATTTGAAGATAGCAGATTTGAAGGTAACAGCTGGAGCGGGGTGAATAGATGCATCTGTGCTCCTTTGAAAGGGCAGTAGAGAAAGAGACTCACTCAACTTAGCATTTTCAAAGTGTTTTTTATAGGAATTGGCATTATTTGTTTCAGTGCTTCATGGTTTTTCCATATCCAGCTTCTGTTTTTGCAGTTGTTTTTCTTTTGTCTTCAGCTTATCTTAGCCTTTGAGTGTTTTTGCTGCCCATCTGGCAGCATGGGTGCATTCCTTTTCATTATCTTCTTTGTACCCTAGGCCTAAATGGGATTCTTCACCCATTTATTAATGAGTTTACTGACTGGTAACTTACATTTGGTGCCTTTGTTACCAGATTTGCCAATCACTTTGGAGTATGCTCATTTATTAGGGATACATTTCTAGGGTCTCTGTAATTCTATCAATGTGCTGCTTGTGTTACTTGTGTTTCTATACGGAGCTGTATATCTCCCTTCTGCAGGTCTTCACCCCCAACGCAGCTATCTTGCAGGACTCAGTTTCAATGGGGCTGGGTTCCTCCAGTCACCAAATCAGTCATACATACAAACACACACAGATTAACATGACACGCCTGACCTGGCCAGGTTGATCAGCATGGACAGGCTGACACCCTCATATGCCAGGAATCAGTTCATCAGAGCAACAATAAACTGCAGTCAGACACAAACACACAGGTAAATGGAATACCTCTGAATCCAGCTGGGTGTCCAGCTGACACCCTCATATGCCAGCATTCAGTTCATTAGGGCACATCTGAGCCAAACTAGGTAAATCAGCTTATACAAGCTGATCCTCTTATGTGTTTCAAACTCAGCACGTCCCAATCTTTAGCCTCTTGATGAGCAGACCCCACAGTATTTCTGGGCTTCAAAGGGATCTTTGGCTTAGGTAGAAGAAATGTTACTGCAGAGCAAGTGAGGAAGGAAAAGTAAAGAAGGAAAAATATACCCAGTTACTACCAGTGTGACTATAAAAGTTATTTATTGCTGAGTATATTAAATGTATAATGGTACTAGTAATAATAGATATGCAAAGGAAAACAAACACAAACAATTATAATGCTTGGTTTCACTAAGTATTTGGGGAAACTTAGCTCAAGCTTAACTAATACAATTCAGGTTCAGAAATCTATGCCTAGAGAGAAAAAAAAAAGGAGAGCGAGCTTGGATCTCACCAGTCCAAGGCACTTGGGTTCCAGTGCTGACAGGTAAAGTTCTTAGCACAATCCTTGAAGGGAGATGATCTGTTTCTTCCAGGTTCTCGGGAACAACAGCGGTTAGTGTCAGAGAGATTTCTCCTCTTGAAGCACACTTTCCTGCCTTTTTTTTTTTTTTTACAGATTTTTATACCCTCAGTTCAGCTTCTTCAAAACATTCTTTTAATAGTGTAAATAATTGTCTTTTCTATTGACAAGAGGTTATCTGGTTCGGAACATCTCAAGAAACCGATTAACAACCAGAAAAACATAAGTTTTTAAGGAGTAGCCAGACACTTAGAAGCCAGCTTGACATTCTTATTGATAACAGATATACTGGATGGGATATCTCATTGTTTCTTCAGAAACAATAGATAGCATCAGGGTTTTGGATTTTTACCTGTTGTGAATAAGTCTCAGCTTAGCATGACTTTTCATAAACTTTTGTGGGGAGGACTTCCACCAGTCATCCCAGGAAAAGATTGACAATAATTGTGGTCAGGGCTCCAACAGGCTGGACACTGTGATGAACCCTTTACCATTGTTCAAATGTTGCCCATACCCCCTCTGACTCAGCTGCATTCCCTAACCTGGCAACCAAGTTTTAGTCAATCAAGTTTAAATAGGCCCCCCTTAGTGGGACCGGGGAATGTACGGCCTTAGACGCCTATTAAACTTTACTTCTGCTCAGTTCTGGCGGGGGGAGTCCTTTGTAAATCCAGACTATGATTGGTCTGATAAATGCTGAGCTGGGTGTGTGTAAATGTGTGTTGATTAGCATTTGAAGCACAGATTCCCCATCATGCAGCGCTCTCCTGTTTCTCTGATCCCAGAATTCACTGTGGTCTTTGCTTCAGGCTGTCTGTTCTCCATCTCCCCTGTAAATGAATTGTCATCTAGTTCCATCTCAGATGCAAATGAGACCTAGGGCAGTTGTTTCACTCTTGTCACCCTTATCTGGAGGGCTTTAGGTGCGTCTCCCACTGCATCTTCATTGTCCTTCGTAATCAGTCCTTGTTCAGGTGGTGGGGGTGGGGACTTCTTTGTTAGTCAGACAGGCTGCATCCTGTGTCAGGGTTCTCCAAGAACAGAGCTGAGAGGTAACACCTTGTTGCTTACATAAACAGTTAAATCTTCTTCCGTCTCTATGCCATGCTCTCACCATTCACCCTTTTATACACACATACATAAAGGCTACGCAGAGTTCATTCACTTATGTCAAGCAGAAGGATACAAAATGGAGTTTTGACATTGCTTACAGGACAAGACTAACATGGTTACATTTCACTACTATTACACTCTATGATAACATAAACTACATTAGTTCAGTTCATGCTACATAGAACATATCCTGTTCATGCAGACAGGATTTTTTGGGTAAAATAGTTGGGAAAATTCTTATATATATGTAAATTTTTATATACATGTTAAAAATTCTTAACACACACACACATATACATATACATACGTATACATATGTTTATGTCCTCAGTACTGTCTCTTCTATTTTATCTCAATGTATAAAGTAGTGTTTATAAGAAATTTTATATCCTCAGTCTGAGAGGATCCAGACATTTTTTTTAATTAAAAGTATTAATATCCTTCCAAGGAACTTCTCTTCCACTGTATTAAAGAAATCTTATTGTTAATCATTATTGTTAACATTTACTGAAAGGTACCCTCTGAATCCCTAATAATATGCAGTTAGTATCATACTCCAGATTCCTGGCCGTTTGCTGCCAACCTGGTCTGTTGTTCCATTTTGTCCAGTCACTCGGTCATGGTGTTACAACATGCAAACATAAACACAATTGTCATGCACACAGTCTATATTTAAACAGCCTATATTTGCAGTGATATATGTACCACAGTACTCT
Source organism: Crocodylus siamensis (assembly GCF_052110815.1). NCBI lineage: Eukaryota > Metazoa > Chordata > Crocodylia > Crocodylidae > Crocodylus > Crocodylus siamensis. Next base: position 263,940,058 of record NC_143396.1, read on the forward strand.
GCCTATGTTATTTAGGGAATCTGTTGCAAGTGCTCTCAGTTCATACTCCATATGCCATTAAAAACAGTTTTAAGTGAAACCCATAAAGAGAGGCTGATTAAACCCCATCCTTTTTTTCTGTCTATAATCCTACAGTGGAAATCTGGTTTTAAACTCTCAGAATGAATTGATTTGGACCTGTCAGCTCAGCTAAATATAGAACTCTATTTATTCTAAATTCTACTTATGAGGCTGCTACCGTTGGCTCCATTGATCTGAAATGACAGAGCAGGACATTACTTGCATACAATTCTAAAGTTATTTCCCCTGCTTTTCAGATAGTTGTCTGGTCAGCTCAGAAATAGTGTTGATTTTTTAAAAACTTACAACTCATTGATGTACCTTACTACATTTAAAAGATCAAAATGAAATCTTTCTTCATATTAATCAGCAGAAACCAGAGTTTTAAAATATGGCCAAATAGATTTCTAAAATGTCTGAGAGAGCATTAGGGAGAGTATACAAATCTGGATTTCAGGCAAGTCCTGTAAGCTACAAAACATTTTTCTTCCTGCAGGTTCAATCATTTCACACCCTTCCATTTCTGCAGCAAGTGAGATAGGTATCCTATAAACAAAAACCTCACTTGTTTACATTGCCAGATTCACCATCCAGGTGGCATGTTAAAAGGTTGGGAATAGTAATGAGTAATTATGTAACTGAGAACATATTAACCCAGAGTCAGGGACAAATCCAGAGAGGGTGCAGCAGTATGATTGCACCCCCACCTGCCTTTGGTTGTGAAGCACTTGAGCTCTTAACGTGGGGTATGAGTATAGCCCTTGCTTTCATGAAACTTTGGAGCTGAGAGGTGAGTGCTGCCACCACCCCTTGTCCCCTCATTTTCCCTGCTGCTGAATGCAACCAGGAAGGGGAAGGACAGGAGAGGCATTCAGTCCTGAATTGAGCAAGGCTCTGAAGCAGGGGTACTCAACCCCTGGCCCACAGGCCAAATGTGGTCCATGTAGCCTTGGAATCTGCCCTGCAGTTCTCCCTATGGGTCAGGAAATTTGCAGCCAGGGAGCAGTGGCCATACTGCCACCCCTCCCTGCTGCCAAAATCCTAAGCCCTGTGAGGCAGGTCAAAGCTGAGTCACAATGCTCCCCGCAAATGGCTACATTGGGGCTGGGCTACAGCCCCTTCCCTCTACATAGCAAGGCTATGCCTCCTTCGCCCAGGGCAGCTGGTTTGGGGCCAGTCCACACTCCCTTTCCTCCTCGCAACAGGGCTGGGCCACATCCCCTTCTCCCCACCCAACCAAGTTGGGGCTGGGGCATGCCCCTTCCTCCCATGGGGTCAGGCTACGTCTCCCCCCCTCACAGGACTGGATCAGAGCTGAGTCGCATCTGCCCCTTCCCCAGGCCAAGGTTGGGGCCACGTTGCCACCCTCCAGCCTCTGCACAGTTGAATGGGGTTTTGCTATGCCTGCCTGGGGAACTGGATTGGGTCTATTAGCTGGATCCAGACTGCAGAGGAATCAGGCACTGCCCATCTTGCTCACTAGACAAAAAGGTTGAGTACCACTGCTCTGAAGCGATGTGAAAGCAGACTCTGACCAGACCCCACCCTGATCAGCTGGTGAGCTCAGAGCTCACTGCTCATGTGGAGCTCCAAGAGGAGTTCACATGGACTGGGCAGTGAGCTCAGAGCTCACTGTACATGAATGGGATAGCCACAGAGAGAGTGAGAGAGAGAGAGATTGAGAGTGTGTGTGTGGCAGGCGGTGTCACACCCTGCTTGTACCATTCCTGAATCCTCTACTGTCCAGAGTTGAGGTTGCATAGGCAAATTCCAGAGGCTCAGACTTCACATGCTTTGCAACCCTCCTTTTAATGTAGCCTTTTGTATGCCATTTCCTAGGTTTTCCTTTAAAAATTAGAAACTTTCTAGAAACTCTAATAGGCTTTTCATGCATCATTAGGATTATATTAATGTTGAGTCTTCAGGTGCATCACAGCGTAGACTTGTGTATACTTTTCATTTGAAACAAAGGAATAACTGGTATGAGTAGTAGGTGTTTATTATCTCCATGGTTTAATCTATATGAAAGAATGAAACATGCATTGCCAGGGATTAGGTAATAAATTGTTAGACAACAACAGAATGCAGAGAATTGGGATTCTTGACTTTCTGAAGAACATTCAAGATAGCAATAGGATTTCTTGGTACATAGATTTGTGGGAGACTTATAAGTCCACGGTAACTTTTCTGTTAAAGCTATGAAAAGCTGGGGTATTGCTTATTTTATAAAAGAACAGTACCTTGAGGACACTTTTTTAACTATTTGTGTAATATGAACATCATTTGTTTGAAATCTTATTTTAAATATAATTTTATGCAGAACAGTCATAAAACTATTTGCAAAACACAATTTTTCTGTTCTAAAACAAAACAGTCTTCAGAATTATAAGATGTAAAATAAGATTATATTATTATTATTATTATTACTACAACAAAAAGTTTTGCTTTTTCTGGCACCTTTTAACTTTACAAAAAATGTTTAGTGATTTATTTCAAGCCATGAATCTGGTTACTCCCATCAATATCACAAAAAATTAGCTACCACTTGGGAGTTATGGTATGCCTCTCCCTTAAGCTTCTTCAAAAACTTAATGCATTTTGGATTAGCAATGGTTTGTTCTGGGAAAGGAAGAGGAAAAGAAAAACACTGAATGTGTTTGTTTTCAGTGTCAGATTAAACCAGCCATGTTATTAAGGATGGTAACCTCAAAAAAAGAAGGTGAAGGAGGAAAGGATACCATAGCACCTTTAATTTCTATTTGGGTTTTACACTCTGCAAATACAAGATATGTTACTAAAAAAAACACATTTGCAAAAAGAAATTAAGAGGGACTGGTGCCATTAATGAATAAAGATGACAATAAGTAGATTCCTCACATTTACTCCCTGACATTTTCATTCTTAATATTAATGATAATCAGGGATCTTGCTGTAGTATGCCTCAGGGACATCGGTCTTTACCAGATAAAAATGACCCAATTACACCCAAAAGAGAGTTTTAATAGCTCCTCACTTATGAATCATTCTGATCCCTGAACTTCGAGTTGTTCTGTAGGGTTGCAGGTTGAATGCAGTACAGAGAGATCTATTTTACCACGGGAATGTAACAGTCTTAATAGCACTACTGCATTTAATTCATATTCAGAAGGAGTAAAAGGAAGTGCCTTAAAATGCACCAGCAAAGACAGACATCTCATAATACAAGACCAGGCTCAGTTCTCTTCAAATACTTTGTATAATTTGTGTTCCTTAATTCCAATATATGATAGGATCATAGGAAAATAGGGCTGCAAGGGACCTCACAAGGTCATCTAGTCCAGCCCTCCTGGACTATTCCTGACTAAACTATCCCAGCCAAGTGTCTGTCCAATTTGCTCCTGAAAATTTACAGGAATATAGAGTCTATACCTTCTTTAGGTAGCCTGCTCAAGTCAAAAATTTCCTTCTAATATCCAACCTAAATTCCCTTTGTTGCAGCTTGAGACCATTTCTCCTTGTCCTATCAGCTATGTCCACAGAGAAAAGCCCATCTCCATTTTCTCTATAATTGCTCAAGTATTTGAAGACAGTTATCAAATCCACCCGCTACCCCAAGTCCTTTTCTTTTCTGGACTAAATAACTCTAGCTCCTTCAGTCTTTCCTCTAAGTCATGCTCCCCAGATCTCTAATTATTTTTATTGCTCTCCACTGGACTTTTTCCAATCTGTCCACATCTTTCTTGAAGTGTGGGAGCCAAAACTGGACAGAGTGCTCTGGGTGAGGCTTTATCAGTGCTGAATACAACAGAAGAATTACATTCCTTAATTTGCAAGTGACAGTTCTGTTACTACAACCCAGTATGCCATTGACTTCTTTTTAAACAAGAGCACACTGTTTGCTGATATGGAGCCACTAAAACTCCCAGGTCCTCCTGTGCGCTACTGCAGCCTAGCCAGTCATTCCCTAGTATCTGTGCAAGCAATTATTCCATCCCAAGTGCAGGACTTTGCACTTGTCTTTGTTGAATCTCACCTGGTTGGTTGTGGACCATTTCTCCAGTTTATCCAGGTCATTCTGAATCTTAGCCCTACCCCCCAGAGTATCTGCAATTCTGCCCAACTTAGCATCATCTGCAATTTTGCTAAGCATCCACTCAGTCCCATGATCTAAATTATCAATGATGTTAAACAACAGTGGACCTGGGGAAACTCGCTCAATAACTCCTCCCAACTAAACGTTGAGCCATCGGTGCCAATTCTTTGAGCAATTATTCAACCCGTTATACATCCATCCTACACTACTTTCATCTAGTCTGTACTTCCTTAGCTTGTTAATGAGAATGTTTTACAAGGAGATGTCATAAGCCTAGCCAAAGTCCACATGTATTGTATCCACTGCAGAGCCTGTCACCTTTCCATAGAAGGAAATTAGGTTAGTCAGGCATTACTTGCTCTTGGTGGATCCATGTTGGTTGTTCCTGATGGCCTTATTCTCCTCTAAGTGCTTCACAAAAGATTCCTTAAGGACCTGCTTCATGATCTTTTCAGGTATCCTGTATCCATTTCTCAGTAGTTCCTTCTATAAATTCCTGTGCAAGAAATTATTGTGCAGGAGAAATCTCCCTATTTTCTTGGTTGAAAGAGGAAGATCTTTCTCCTGAATCTGGCATATTTCCTGCATGAGAAACTGCAAGAACGCCTGAACACTTCCAGTTTCTAGCAAGATAGTGGCATTTTTCCTGCTAGAAATGTAACCCCTATCCATGGCCATAGATGTACATCATTACCCCAAGAGATAGAGATTGTAGCTGTAATGCTAATGACTGGAATCAATGAATAAATTCAAGGCATGTTTGATCTAATACACAAATGTTCAAAATAATAGTGTCTTCCATATCACTACAGAAGCAGTCTACTGTCTACAAAATCTTAAAGCAGAACAGATACACCTATAAACTATTCAACCTGACCATGTTCTCCAAATACCACTGCAGAATTGTTTGACTTACTTTTGTCTGTGGCTACAATTTTCTAACCTACACAGTATCTCCAAGACCCAAAGAAATTGTGGTGCTGAATTAAGAAACTGCTCAGCAATGACGAGAACATTTTCAAAGACAGGAAATTTACAAACTTTTATTTTTGCTTTCACAACCAAAGATCTAAGAAAAAGGTTTCTATAATATTTGTATTGTTTATGACAGAGCCTGTGGTTCTTTAATTTTTCCACTGGGCATTTGATAGCTCAAGCCTTCAACCTGTGCCAGGCTACACAGCTCAAGCTACTAATGTGAAACCAAATTCACCTAGAAAGTCTCTTGTTCAAAAAGACACATGAAAATAGGATCCACTCAAACTGTCTGCAAAGCCAGGAGCTGCCTGGAGCCATAAGAGCTAAGCTCTTTCATCCAAACTTGCTGCAGTACAGGACATATTCTATACTCTGCCATGCAGAGGTCATAGACTATCTCCTTAACAGCTGGGAGACAGCAGAAGGTAGATGGAAAATTCCCTCCCATCTCCATAAGGACAGTGGCAGGTACAAGTGCTTAGTTGAGTCTGGCACACAGAAACCTAGTAAGGAATAAAGAAAGCTGCCTGACTCTTTATCAGCCTAAGGACAATGTGGCTAGAGTCTGAACTTTTAATATGCCCTTATGAAGTTTACCCATCATTACTAGAATCCAGGAACCCTGCTTAAGAGGATGGAGCAGCTGAGAAACAAAATGCCTGCTGCAGTCAAACCTACCCAATGCCAAGGTAAGTTACTTCATTTCCAAGTCCCCTGTACCTCTCCCCTTTGTTTCCCTAACTTCACACAGAAGTCCCCTGATTTCCAGGTAGAACCCCTATGCTCTAATCTCATGTCTTCAATACTGCCAGACACTGTCAGTCAAATTCCCTTCTTCCCTGTTTTCCCCAGACAGATCTCCATTAGCCACATTACCTGAACCAAGAGTGTACACGCACAGTCCAGGAATATGGTTTAGGGGCCATGCTGTGTTTCAACAAGAGAGAGTGAGAATGTATTTGAGCTGCTTAGTCCAGTTTTGACCTGTTTACTAAATTGCTCTAGACTCATTTTAATTTGCATATGATTGCAAAAATTTTTTTGGTATCTGTGAACTTAAATATTATCCTCCACTATGAATACACAGCTGGCTAATGGTAGCTTTGAAAGAAAATGCACAAAAATACAAAGGCCTTATGATTAAGCAGGCCAAAGTATGTGAATCAAAGGATGAATGAAAAAATATGAATGAAAAAAAATGGAAGAGATTTCAGGCTGTTCTAGTACTCCTGCTCCAAGTAACAAACAGCATAAGATGTTAGAAGGTAAAATTCCAGCTGATTATCATTTCGATTTTCTTTGAATGGAAAAGTGAATCAAGTAGAATCATCACAGCAAGATAAACTGTCAATCCATTTAAAAAAAAAAACTCCCTTTTTTAGAGAGAGAGCTAAGCTATTTGAAAGACAGATAAAAGCCAGTATCATCTGTCCATAATATTAATGCAAGTGCAGCACAAGCACATCATGTAAGCTTGAGGACTGCACAAACTTGGAAACCTCATACAAGTGAGGAAACTCATGCCACCTGAGTCAGAAGACATTGTGTTAAAATGCTTAGAAATAAGGGTATAACAAAACCCTGAGGCTGCTTCCTTAAGCAACTGTTCTGTCAAGAACTCAAACATGGCTGCTCAAGTAAAGGGAACTGCTAGAATGTGTAAGGTTTTTATTTCATTGCAATTAGACAAAAATACTGATATACTTCTTAATATCAGCATCTCATATATGTAAGATTCAAATCAGAAGTTATAATTAAGGAATGCTCATTTTGTAAAGTTCTGTCAAGATGCATAAATAAATAATACATGTACAACAGGAAAAGTTAACAATTTTAAACAATAGCACAACAAATTGGAGTAGCGGAATGTAACAAATACAAGTAATAAGGGAATTTGGATATGTTTTGGCACAAATTAAATTCACCCACTATAATGTTCTTTGCATGGCACATTTTTTTCTAGATCAGACCACAAAAGTTCCCAGTTCTATTACACACTAAGAATTGAAATTGCACTTCATTACAATCTTGGGCAATGAAAAAGGAAATGATCAAAAATTTTCCCCATGCAGAAACTGATTTCTACTTGGGACAGTTGTGACTAATCTCTTTGAATCCTGTTCAGAGATGTACATTTTCCTGTGTAATCTTAGTTCTGAATGTACTGATTATCCCAGAGGGCAAGCTGAGGCTGAATTTTAGCAGTCAAGTCTAATCTATTGGCTGATTTGTTTACATGCCTCCATTAAATGAATACCTCATAGAGTTGGAAAATTACCTTTTTAATTATCATTATAAAAGCAGAACACTGATAAAGAAAGTGCTTTTATAACAAAAAGAAACACAAGGGAAATAGAAAAGAATCCTCATCAAAAAGAAGTTGAAAATTCATCTCTATTTCACTGCTTGCATGAGGAAACATTACACTAGATGACAACATTTAGTTAACAAATGCTTTCTTGACAATGCAACAAATGAAAATTGATTAAAGAACAACTGTCAGTAGACACCATTTTGCCAAATACTTCTCAGCAATAGGAAAAAAGAGTTTATTGAGCTGTCATGATATGCTAAACTTGAGCTCCAATTCAACACATGTGCCTAAGTCATATTTTCGATTGAAAAGGGACAAGTGTTTAGTTTGGTAAGACAAAGCTTTAAAAATGTTGATGCACTATATAACTTTGGAAGCATTCCATGGCAGTGCTAAATGGGTAAGAGTCAAAGGGAGCTGGACTTGCACTAGCCACATTGCTCCCTTGTGTTGTAGGCTACAGACTACCTATTACTGGTGTACATTAAAACAGGCCAGTGCAGTGCCAGGAACTGCTAGGCTCAGATGGACCTTTGATATAGCTTTAAAACACTGATGCTCTACTTTGAAAACAAATATAGGACAAACCTTAATGCAGAAACAGATCTTTGGCTGAAGATCATCAAGATCTCACCAGATATAAAACCACTAGTTTCTGCGAAGCAAATGCGTCTTTGCCCCCACTATCTCTTCCGCCCCCTGCCCACCCCTTAGAGCAGGGGTGAACAAAATGCAGCCCAGGGGCCGGACACAGCCCGCTAGGCCATTCTTTCCAGCCCACAGGACCCCTAAAAAATTTAGAAAATTAATATTTATCTACCCCGGGCTGCCTGTCAAGCAGCCCTCGATGGCTTGCCAAAACTCAGCAAGCGACCCTCTGCCCAAAATAATTGCCTGCCTTAGAGCTACTCAAAATGGCTCTATTTTTCCTAATTTAAATTGTGTAAAGACATAAGCAAAGTGAACTTTGATTTACTTTTAGCAGTAATTCACATAATAATTAGGTACTTCACAGTTAAGTAAGGCAAGCTAAAAAGCCGAACTAACAATGTAGTTTAGCAGCATATCAAGATATATCAAGATAGCATTTATGACATATTTATTAGTTGTTTGTAATTTGATTTAGAAAATAATAATAGCTATTTCACTGTGGGTTTTTTGATTCACTGTCTAAAAAGCATGTTTCAAGAGGATATGTTGGACCTCCTTAGTTTTTTAATTTACTACACAGCCTCAAAATACTTGATAAAACTATTAAGACTCAAAGTTAACGTATCTAAGAAATTTCCTGTAATTTGGTACTTTAAAATATCACATCTTAGATGATGGCATGTGAACAAATAAAGGAACTGCTGATATTTACCACTGTAACAATTCAAAATGGCATATAACTGGTGCAGTGTGACATATGCAAAGGAGGAGGAGGGAGTTTTAAAAATAGCAGGGTATGAATATTCAGTAGTAACAAAACATTTGGTATTACTACTTGTCCCATGTAATTCTATTCATACCAGTTTGATCTGTTTAACCCACTAACTCTAGAATTAGTGCATTGACCTCAAAATGTATCTCTGAAAACTGTTAATGCCCTTGACCTTGTGTTCTATTAGAAGATAGTACTCTGTGGGCACGTCTACAGAAGATGCTACATCACCGTAGTTCACTGCTATGGCAACGTAGCATCAGCGGGCACAAACCATACTGTGCAGTAGCATCAAAAATGATCTGTGTGGCACTGGGACTGCACAGTAATGCTCAAGCAGGTACTAAATGACTGCGCAGTTACAGCTGTGCAATCCGGCACACATGTAGACATTCTCTGTATATACTAAATTACATTAAATTGCTACCAAACAACATTTTTAAAAGAACTGTCATAAAAATGCTTGGAAGCACTACAGCTAATAATTTAAAATAATTCAGTAGGTACTGGCAAATATTCATGATTCGTTTGAATGACATGTCTGACATATCCTTGCCTAGCCATATAACGTGTGCTGTGGGATGTCAAAGTTTAAACAACTTTAAATAAATCTTGATGCTAGCCTGGGACTCAGTAATTAATGCAACAGAGCCTGGGCAGAGCAGTAAGTGTTCTGATGGAGTATCAGGAAGCAATGTTCCCTACCCTTTCCTTCAGACAGATACAGCATGTACTCCTCTCCATGAAAGCCACTGGAAAGAGAAGACAGGGCCCTGGTGTTACCTCATTTCTCTTCTTAGTTCTCCTGAGAATAGCTTGTGGCCCATGCAGTAATTTTCATATTCAAGTTTGTCCTTCCTTCCTCCCTATGCACATAGTTGGATTGTGGTTGGCTCAAGCATAAATTGGAACACTGGTACCACAGGCCATGCCATTTCTCCCCTTTCAGAATAAACCACTATTTACTACCTTGGCCCAAGCGATTAGCCAATATTCAGAGCCTTGCACTTAGTTGTTTCTGTTAGCAGAGACGTTGATGATACAAGGTGGGTTTTTTGATGCAATCCACTCTAACTCCAGAAAAGCTTCATTTCCCTGGTCATAGCAGGAACAGCAGCAATTACCTTCCTCATAATTTGCAAGCCAGCCTTTCCAATAGTTCTTGTCCTCTGTTTGACATTTTGCCTGTTTTTTCTCCTTGTGACATGCAGCTGAAGCCAATCAATATCCCAGTACCTGCATTTCCAGTCACTCTCCAGTGACACAGCTCAGCCTATGGGCATAAGTTCTGAAAGTCTCTACCAAGCTAAGCCAGTGTTGGACAGTGGCATCTATAACCCAATGGTTTGAAACCTTTTAGCATGCAAACTATTTAGTAGGGTTGAATTAAAAGAGCTAGGTCCAAAAGGCAGCCACCACTTCTGATCCAGCACCTGCTGCTGCTGTTTTCTCCTGCCTCCTGGATTGCTGTCAACCTGCTGAATTACCACCAATATCCCAGCTTTGTGGACCACATATAGTAGCTTGGTGGGCTGGATCTAGTCTACAGATTATAGGTTGTCAATCCCTGGTTTACCTATTACAAAAGAAGCATAAATTTTCCTTAATTTAGTCTGAATGAAGTGTAGTTTTAGCACTGGTCTTAGCACAGTGTAAGACTTCTCAGTGGTTTGTGAATAACACCATTAATAAAACACTTTAGTCTGACGGCCTCCTTCCCCCAAAATCACTTCCACCCGTTATCCTTTATGGAATCTAGAATGCTGAGTCTGCATGACCTATCTGAGGGCAGAAGAAAAGGAAGCGATTTAATCAAATTACAAATCACAGAAAGTTAAGTATTTACATGGCACTCTTCTTTCAAGACATTTTCAGATCCCAAGCCCACCTTGGTTTTACTCCCATGTAAGTGTCCTTGGAGATTTTCTCTCCATTTACTCCATTCATAGTATCTGATGAAGTAGGCTGTCACCTATGAAAGCTTACATCTCTCAGAACCAGTTAGTATCTGTGAAGCCACCCTGCCCTGCCTTCTGCTTTACTGAATCTGAGATCAACAGCAGCCCTTAACACTTTCCAGCATAACAGTTGTCATTCTACCTTTTTTCTCTCCCCCAAATGATTTTTCTCTATAAAATTACTTTGAACAAACTCTAAGCGTTATGCCAAATATACAGTATTCAGTACAGGGGTAGTCGAAGAAAGCACAGCTGTTCACAGTAGCCCCAAGCCTGTACCTTCCTCAACTAGACCCCCCAGTTGTGGTCTCAAAAGTTGTCTTCCTGGTGTGATGAGGGAACTGGGTTCTTGGTGTCTCGGAATTAAATGCAATTCAAAGATGTTCTTGCTGTTTTCACACCTGGGAATGCAGGAAAGGCTAAGTTCAGTGTGGCCTCCTTCTCAGAAGGATTAAGCTTCTATTGAAGCACAAGAAAACACTTCTAAACAAACTAAGAAATCTGGGCTGCTTACTGCAAGCTGCTCCCAACCCAGCCGACCACATTCAGGTCTTGGTAACAACATGGTACCTTGAGTATACCAGGCTGCAACCCCCGTACTGCCTCCTCAGGAACTTCCCATTGAGCTTCTGGCTGCACTTCTCCACACATTTTCTTTATGCATTCCCATCTGTGGCCCCATCAAATTTCAGGACCTCCTGGTCAACCTCCCCCCGGCTCTAAGCAAGCCCTCAGACCAGGATGAACTTCAGGCTGGGGGGAAACCTGGGTGACCCCGGGGCCATTTTCTACCCCTTGTCTGTTCACCTCTCCAGGCAGTTTCACTGGGCAAAATCCGCTAGGTCCCTGCACTCATTCAAATGGTGCCCACTGGCTTTCAGTCTGCTTTGCTTGGTGTTCCCCCTTGGCGCAATTGTTTTAAACCTTTGACCTCCACTACCCTCTTTTCTTCTTTAGTTGGACCCAGCTAGTGGCTCCCATACCAAGGGTGGCTTTCAGCTGATGTGGTGGACACTGGCCCACTTTCCCAATGCACATCAAACTGGCCTGTCCCTCACCCTAACACACAGGTGGACATGTAGGGGGTCACATGCCCCACCCAAGATTGGCCACTGCCGAAGCTGTCACTGGCTTCTACAGGAGGTTGCCGCTTGCTGCCCACCCCCAACACTGCCGCTGGCATCTGCAGGTGGTCCCTGCTTGCCATGCGTGGCTGTGGGTAGTCCCCACTCACCCCAGTCTTAGGAGGCCCCAGTTGTTCGTGTCCTGGTGTGTTTCTCGGCAGTTCCCTGGGGTCGTTGGAGCAGCAGCAGATGCTGTCGGGCGCTTATGAACCCGACCCCACTCCCACCCTTTTCTCTGCAGCCGTCCCCAGCACTCGGGGGTGATGCATGGAGCTGCCTCCCTGAGGGAGGCTCATGGCTCTTAGTGGGCTCAGGCCCCCTGCCCCATACCTGCCTGAGCAATAGGCCTGCCCCTCGCCCACCCACGTCTCCGGGCAGGGCTTCACTGCGCGGCACTGGATACGACCCCGTTCCCGCTTCACCCGGCCCAGGAAATCAGCGGTCCTGCCCCTGCGTCCGGCTCGGACCGGGGCCACAGGCGGAGCCAGGGGCCAGGCGAGGGGGCGCTGCCTCCCCGCAGCCGCCTCCCTCTGAGCGACCCCGCCCCGCCCCAGCCGGGCCGGGCCTCAGGCGGCCGCGCAGCCGCCGCTGCGGCCGGGAGGAGCGGAGCGGGCCGGGAGCGCGGCCATGGAGCCGCTGCTGCTGGCTTGGAGCTGCTTCCGGCGCAGGAGGTTCGAGCGCTGCTCCGAGCTGTGCGCCGCGCTGCTCGACTCGGCGCCAGCCGCGCAGGTAGCGCAGTGGCTGGCGGGCGGGCCGGCGGGAGGGGCCAGGCCCGGGACGCGGCCGCCTCTAGCCCGCGGGCGGGTCGCAGGAATCACGTCCAGGCCACACCCGCCGCTGCCGGGCTGGGGCCGGCCGGGTTGGCCCCCGCGCCGGGCCGTGCAGCTGCCCCGCGGGCGCTTGGCCCACTGCGGACTCGGCTGTGTCTGAGCGGGCGGCAGCTGGAGCGGTGCCCGGGCTTCGTGCCGGCGTTGCCACGGCAAACGCGGAGCTGCGCTACCGAGGGGAGGGGACTGGGCGGGCAGCGCAGAGAGCCCTTCACCGACTTCGTGGCTCCTAGTGTAACTGAGTGGGGATTTGGAAGCCGTGGGCAGTCCTTCCGGCCAGATGCCCTGGCTCCCGGGGCGGCAGGCTGAGCACCCCTCGTCTAGCTGGTCCCTTCCCAACTCTTCATTCAGGTGTTAAGGACCGTCTCTTCGTTTTAATGGTCTTCATGGGGGAAGGGGTGGATCGGCTTGGCAGTGGACTCCATTTCCCAGCAGCCCCTGCTAGGATGGCTGGAGCCGGTTTCCATGGAGACCCTAGCGGCAGCCCCCTGTGACAGTGGGGGGCCAGGGTTTCCGTGGAGAGTGGCCCCAGCCGTGCTGGCAGGCAACAGCAGCCCCAGCCTCTTCCTGGTGGGAGTGCTGAGGTGGGCTGTGCTGCAGGTGGGAGCAGGGCAGGCTCAGCTGCTGCTGCCTGTGCAGGGTGGGGAGGGGTGGCTATGGGGAACTTTGGGATAGCTATAGCCCCCCCAAACGCCTCTGGCACTGCCCCTGCCCCTGCCAGCAGGGCATGGGGCAGGGTGGGGAGCTGGTCTGGGATGGTGACAGCATGGTCCAGAGCCAGGGCAGAGCTGCAATCTGCATGCTCTGGGCAGGGGCATGCAGGCTGCAGATCGTGGCTCTGGATCTTGCTGTTATCGTCACAAGATCTCAGCTGGGCTCCAGAGCAGCTCCCCACCCTGCCACGTGCCCTGCATCAGTGTGGGATCAGTTGGGGCAATTGAAGAGCAGTTTCCATCTGTCATGGGGATTTCAGGGAAGGATATTGGAACTGGGCACTGGATATTGGAGATCAGCACTCCCAGTGATTTTTGCCTGTGCCCTCATTGTAAAGTATCCATTCTAGGAGTAAAGGTTCAAAACTCCCATTTTGGATGAATACTTTGTGGCAGGGATGGCCAACCTGTGGTATGGATGCCCCTAGTGGCATGGGCAGCCTCTGTATGTGGCATGTGGCAGTTTGGGTAGGGGACAGGCAGCACAGTGGCAAAAAGTGTGGCCCAGAGTGTCAGACTGTAACACCTACCTGAAGGCACATAGACAATGAGAGACCTTGCAAAGAACAATAAGTGCGCACAAGCATGCGAACAAAATGGAAAAATGTGGTGTAGGCATAAGAAGCAGCAGCACAGTGGCAGATAGTGCAGGGAGAGAAAGGCAGAACAGCAGATCAGGTAAGGGAAAGGGTTCAGAGTGGCACTTAGAGTGTGCAAGGCCATGGGCAACTGGTGCTACCTTAGTCAAGGGGCGGGAATGTGCCCCCCTGGGACCAGTCAGCAACTGGGGGAGGGCAGGGGAGGGGAGGGGGGGAGATCTTCCCATGGCCAATCCCACCGACTGGGATGGGGGTCTCCCATGACCAATCATGAGACGGCCAATCACTGCGGCTGCTTCTGGAAGTAGCTGTGGCAACTTCTGGGAGCGCCATGGCGCTCCACTCCCTGGCCTGCGCTCACAGGGGTGGCACCAGCGCTCCTGCCTACCCCCCCCACCTGTTGCCTAAGTGGTGAGTGCAGCCAGTCAGGGGGTACACTGGCACTCAGTGGGTGCACGTGTGCCCCCATGCACCCCCCATACGTTGCCACTGTGCAAGGCAAATTTGTGGAGCCCGGAGCAACTGTTTGGAGCGTCCCGACTCCCCTGGCTCTGGGCTGGGGCTGGCTGTGGCATGCTAAGCAAAATGGCCTCATGTGCCATGCTCGGCACGTGTGCCAGGGGTTGCCAACCCATGCAATAAACCTTAACCACTAATCTTAAGCCATGAAAATAAAGCAAAAAAGTGTTGTTAATGTAGAATGTTCTGAGGAAGTTTAAAGTTCAAACTGATAATCCCAGTATTGCTTCCTCCTGTTCAAGACACAAGGTAGAAGACACCTCCAGCATCATTTTTTGCAGGGCCATCAAAAAAGTCCACTTTATTCATGGAATTAAAATAGGTCTGCAGTGTGTGTTTTTATATTGGAAGCTCTTTTTGCCAGGAATTTTGTGTTTGTACAGCGCTTGATGTAGGGGTGGGGGCCATCTGCTTCAGGACTGAAGCTACTAAAAACAAATTTATAACTGCAGCTATGTTACCTATTTGTAAATATTTGAAGTATAATATTTATGTGCTTTGTGTGCTTCTAAATCTTACTACCAGTACATAAATATAAAAAAGGTATCCTGAATTCCCATATAGGGAACTTTTTCAATGCATACAGTAGAGCTCCAGTATAAAAATATCGTGGCATTCTTGCAGCTCCAAATTCTTTATCAAAAGGTTTGTTTTTTTTGCTGAAGTTATTGCAAAGTTGATTGAAAGAAAGGGGGCAAGCAGCATATTATATCAAAGGATTGGAGAAAGGCAGGGACAGACAAGGGCAGAGGAGAGGAAAGTTTGGAAGTATAAAGCGATAGCATATGGGGACATCAGTGTGGGATCATATCATAGAATCAGAAGTAGGGTCAGAAGGGACCTTGTAGATCTTCAAGTCTGACCCCCTGCCTGGGCAGGAGAAAAACTGGGCTCAAATGACTCCAGCCAGGTAGTCATCAAGCCTCTTCTTAAAGACCCCCAGGGTAGGAGCCAGCACCACTTCCCTTGGAAGTTGGTTCTAGATCCTCGCCACCCTAACTGTGAAGTAGTTCTTATGGATGTCTCATTTAAACCTTCTCTCCAACAACTTGTGGCCATTATTCCTTGTTATGCCAGGGGGCACAAGGAGAAAAAGATCTCTCCCAAACCCTTCTGGTCCCCCCTAGTGAGTTTATAGAAAGTCACCAGGTCCCCCCTCAGCCTTCTCTTGTAAAGGCTGAACAGGTTCAGGTCCCTTAGCCTCTCCTTGTAGGGCCTCCCCTACTGCCCTCTGATCATGAGAGTGGCCCTCCTCTGGACCCTCTCAATGTTGTCCACATCCCTCCTGAAGTGGGGTGCACAGAACTGGACACAGTACTCAAGCTGTGGCCTGACCAGTGTTGCATAGAGGGGGAGGATCACCTCCTTGTCCCTACTAGAGATGCACCTGTAGATGCACAACAAGGTGCAGTTAGCCCTGCCAACTGTGACCTCGCATTGTCGCCCATGTTCATCTTGGAGTCAGTAATGACTCCAAGATCCCTTTCTGCCTCCCTGCTCTCAGGAAGGGAGTTTCCCATCTTATAAGTGTGCTGCTGGTTACTACTGCCCAAGTGCAGCACCCTGCACTTGTCACTATTGAAACGCATCCTGTTTTTGTTAGCCTACACCTGTAACCTATCCAGGTCTTGCTGCAATCTTTCCCTCCCTACTAGTGTGCTCACCTCACCCCAAATTTTGGTATCATCAGCAAATTTAAACAGGTTGCTTTTCCCCCTGTCATCCAAATCACCGATAAAGAGATTGAACTGTATGGGCCCAAGGCCCAAGCCCTGGGGGACTCCGCTGCCCACTTCCCCCCAGGTCGAATATGACCCATCCACCACTACCTCTGAGTATGACCCTTTGACCCTTGAGCCAATCTGCAATCCATCTGACTGTGTAGGCATCAATGCCACAATCGCCTAGTTTTTTAATGAGGATGGGGTGGGAGATGGTGTCAAAGGCCTTGCTGAAGTCCAGAAAGACTACGTCCACAGTGACACCTGCATCCAATGCTTTTGTGACCTGATCATAAAAGGTAATCAGGTTGGTCTGACATGACCTGCCCCTAATGAAACTGTGCTGGTTGCCCTTGAGCATCGTCCCTAAATCTGGCCCATCGCAGATGTGCTCCTTGAGGATCTTCTCAAAGAGTTTCCCTAGGATTGAGGTAACACTGACGGGCCTATAGTTGCCCGGGTCCTCCCTCCTCCCTTTTTTAAAGTTGGGGACCACGTTGGCTATCTTTCAATCATCTGGCACCTGGCCTGAGCATCACATGCACTCGTAAAGCCGTGCCAAGGGCCCTGCAATAACCCCAGCTAGGTCCCTCAGCACCCTGGGGTGGAGAGCATCTGGACCCTCTGACTTGAACATGTCCAGCCGCTCCAGAAGCCCTCTAACCTGATCCTTCCCAACGTGAGGTCTGGAGGCGTTCCCCTCAAGTCCATCTGGCATCCCAGCGGGGAAGTCCTGGTCCCTGCACAAGAAAATGGAGGTGAAGAATTGGTTAAAGAGGTCTGCTTTCTCCTCTGGTGCAACCACCAGATTGCCCAGAGTATCTTGCAGGGGCCCCACGTTTCCCAGTGCTTTCTTCATCCTCCCTATATATTTGAAAAAGGACTTTTTATTATCTTTGATCTTGGACACTAGTTAGCTCTATGTCCACCTTAGCTTTCCTGACAGCCCCCCTACAGGCCCAAGCAGAGGAGGCATACTCCTCTTTGGAGATAGCATCCCCCTTCCACAGGTTGTATGCTGCCTTTTTGGCAATCAGGCATTCCTGGATGCCCTTGGTGAGCCAGGGGGGGCTTGTGGGCACTCTTGCCCCCCTTGCTTCTTGTTGGGATGGTCACCCGTTATAAAAGGAACAAATAGGGAAGTCGCAGCTTGAGATGTCCAAATTCTGTATTTGTCTTCCTTGGAGAAGCTACAATAAGAAATTATGGTTACAACATTGGTTTGATGTTGGTAGCAACCAACTGAGTTGCTAGTATCCAAATTTTGATCATGGACCCAATCCTGAAAACATTGAAATACAGATTAAATTACTCCTAGGAATAAAGTTACATCCATGCTGTTTGGAGGATCAGGGTCTCTTGTTTGTACCTGCTTTCTTAAGAAGTCAAATAGATTCACTGTGAACAATTACGGCAGCTTTTATGGTAGTCTGTTTCTTTTTTGCTAGGTGGAGGAAACAAAACTGTGTTTAAATTATATAAAAGTACAAAAGGAGAGTGGAAACATTTATTACAATCTTTGAGACAGTCAAAGTTGGATGGGGATGCAACTGCTTTTAAAACAGTAATGAGCATCAGTAGTAAGTGGTAAAGAAAAGCAGTAGAAGAATTATTTAAGCTAAGCACAATGTTGACAAAACAAGATGTGTAAATTGTATATTGGCCATAAATGAATTTAGGCTGGAAAACAGAAAGTTTCTAACCAATGGAGTGGTGGTATTTTAGAGTACTGGAGAAGTACTGGGGTAAAAAAAGAGAGAGAATCCCCCGCCCCAAAAAAACAACAACAACAAACAAACCAAAAAAAAAAAAAAACAGCAACAAACCCCACACCACAAACTTTTTAGGTTTAAACATGGAGTGTATGATCAGTTTATAAACAGTTATCAGAGGTGGCTGCCTTCAATATCAGCAAGTCCTTTACAGTCCTGTTTTCCTATTTCTAATTCAGTCTGATAGTTATTGTTTATAGCCTCAGATAATACAACCACAGATTTAAGGATAAAATCTCTGGAATTTACTTTGTCCATCTGACAGTTTTTTGTATATAGTCAGTTTTGCCCTTTTATAGTCATTTGAGAAATCCTCATTTAATAATTTCCTTGTCATAGGAATACCTGGCTTTTGAAAAGAGTGCCAAATTTATATTTTAGTCGGGGGACAGTGCATCATACTTTAAATTTTTTAGTGTGCATTACATTATATTTAATTAATTTGATCATTGAAAATTTACTTCAGTTAATGTTTTTGTGAGTAAAATCTGATCACATATCTGTATATATCCAAGTGCAGTAAGTATAAGTGGATCTCACTTAACTCTATGAAAACTTTAACGGA
Source organism: Crocodylus siamensis (assembly GCF_052110815.1). Taxonomy (NCBI): domain Eukaryota; kingdom Metazoa; phylum Chordata; order Crocodylia; family Crocodylidae; genus Crocodylus; species Crocodylus siamensis. Next base: position 263,958,703 of record NC_143396.1, read on the forward strand.
AATACGGTTTTAAAAATTGGATGGATGGTTGTAATATATTTAAGATTGTAGAATGTACAGTATGTCATGGCATATTTATATTTCAGAAATACCATGTCTATGCAACTCTTTTTTCCAATATTCTTATCTGACAGCCTAGGCTGAGTATATAACTCCTAACAGGAGATGTTGTAGAAGTAATCACACCTTCTGTCTGCATTGATACTGAGATTTGAAGAAACTGTACTGGAAGGTGGGCTATTCTCTATTGTAGCAAACTGAATCAGATTCACTCACTGGAAGTCTTCCAGGTGAAATCTAACAAGGCTATTCTCTAAATGCATAGGTATAGTTTACCCTTATTTTTTTTAATAGATATTATGTTAGAAGACAGACTAAGGTAAAATGATTTGTCTTCTCTGTGTTCAGCTAACTGGTAAATCAGCTATTCAGCATGATTAGGATTCTATATTTTTTATTATAGCTGACAGAAAATCTTAATCCAATAAGAACTGCTACTGGCAGCTTGTCCAAAGATACCTCTTTTCACTATTCTGCATTCTAGTTTATAAAACTTTAAAAGGTCTAGCCACATTAGTGCAGTTCTATCCTCTTAGTCTCCGATTCAAGTCCTGGCATCTTCAGAGGCACAGTCAGTTATGTGATTCAGGTCAGACAAAAAGGAATAATAAGCTTCAAGACTCCATTTTCTTATCTGCACTTTTAAAACTGTGCCCAACTTTGCATATTGTTTTGATTCTATCAAATACAGGCAATAGACAAACCATACCACGTTCAGATACGGCAATCTGTATTTCCTTTGCTTTGAATAAAGATTAGGGCTTGCTGAGACATCAGAATAGCTGGCAGCTCTTATTCCACATGTCAGGCATCTAAATATGATCGTATTTCACCCTATACCACTCTGCTAGAGTCCCTGAAAAATCCATGAATGCATGGGTGGTTAAGTGAAATGAGGAACATCACATAGGTCAGATGACTCAAGTGTCATAAGACCATCCTTTCTCTTGCAGTCTTTTGCCTCATTGACACACCTTCCGACTATGGAAAATGTTGGACTAATATAGTTTGTTTCACAATATGGTCTAAGTGATGAAGCAGTTAAAGACAATAAAATGTTTAGAGGTGCTTAAGTACTATTGAAAAGATTCCTTTTTGCTTCCCCTACCAAGTTTCACTTCTTGCTTATTTCCTCCCACCATCCTGCTTCTATCTCCACAACATCTCTTATTCCCTTTTGCTGTTGCACTCTGCTTCCCCCTTTATGTAACTCAGTCTTTTTGGGAAAGTAGGGCTGGAAGGGACCTCACAAAGTCATCTAGTCCATCCTCCTGCTCAAGGTAGGATCATCCCTGGTTTTCGTCTTGGTGATCATCCTGCTGGCATGCAGGTTGCTGCTTCAAAGAATGAACGTGCTAATAAAGCTTTCAGAAAAATAGTTATAAGTCATAAATATAAAGAAAAATAGCTCACCATTCTCAAAAACAGTACAACTATATAAAAAGAATCATCCCAGCATGGAAAATGTTATCATAAATTATTTAAACTTGATAAAGTTACAAGTGACTGGAAGCAAGGTTTTACAATAAAGTGCTGGGCACATTAACAGTGGGTATTTTTGTCAGCTCCCAATACTCATGTAATACAATATTCACTTAATATTAATATCAGTATTAACCTACCAAAGAATATGAGTTAAGAAATGGACTTAGACAATAAATCTTGATACTCTCCCAAAAAAGTACTGTATCATATTGTATTCTAGGTGTCTTGATGAGCTACACATTGAAGTATAAGCAGCTTTTACCCTGAAATTAGTATTTTAAAAGGAAGTTAATCTGATGATCCAGAAAATCAGTTTGTGATCCAGTCAGGAAACGGATTCTAAAATCTTTGTAACTGGTAGTAAGGAGCTCTCACTGAATTCACTCCAACCATATGAAGTAAATACAAAAAGCTTTATTTTTATTTTTCTAAGTTATCAGTTGACTTTCAGCCAATTGTGCATATATCAGGATTTTTTTTCAGACACTGCTCTTAAGTACTCTGCTTTGCTATTTTAAACCCTTATTCTTAAAAGAATTATGGTAGTCTTAATCTATGTCTTATAACATAATTAGATAAAATCTTTTTAAAAATTGAGCAACTCCTATTCAGTTATATTTTGTAAATTTCTAAAGATTACCATATAGAAGCATTCTTGATACGTACTGCAATTATTTAAGAAATGTAAGAATGTACAGTAGATAGTAAAAATAAATTTGCTGGTAACTTGATATCTAGTATCTCCAAATGCTAGCATGAAAATATTTTTTCCTTTTCCATAAGAAAAGGGCCTTTGTTAGCATGACCTAGAGGGTATACTCTGCTGATGTCTTTTTTGATCATCCTGATTAGTTGCCTAATCTGATTATTTGTTGTGTGTTCCATATGTCAAATTCAAGGTACAGAACCAGCATTGATGAACTAGGGCTACAGTGATTCAGCAATCCAAAGGAAACATGTCCAAACAGTGTAATAGATATGTAATTAAGGTCTCGTTTTTAGTTTGTTTAATGCTTTGGTGTAAGAATTTGCTTTTTTTTCTTTAAACTATTTCACCCCTCTCAGTGCTGATAGGTTTATCTTTGGCTATTATTATATTGTTATTTTTCAAATTGTTTGAAAAATTGACTCAATTTTATCTACATAGCAAGAACTCATCTTAAAACATTGCTGCTTGCAGCCTGATTTTAACAAGGTCACAGTTAAGATGTAAGTAGCTTGTACAGGCACATGGCACTTTGCTTCTGAAAGCATCTTCAGTTGATAATAGTTATTGTCACACACAGCTAGAAATTAATGTTTGTATATGACCAGAGTCATTTTGCTGTTCTGTGATGTTTGTCTCAAATGCTGCCATTAGCAGGTTGGATTGCCTTTTCATTGTATGCTGAGAGTCTCACTATCTTGTATCACATCAAATTCAGCTTGAAGCTAATTGCAGGCAGAGGCTTTTTTAAATCTAAAAATTTGTCATCTCTGTTTTGTTTAGAAACTCCTTTTCCTTCAAGCTATAGAATTAAAAAGGCATATCTTATAAAATCTTTTGTTTTTAATAGTTGACTTGAGAGACAAATTTTAATTTAAAACATCCTTTGGATTTTTAAATCTGGGTCTAAGGCTTTCTTTCGATTATGCTTGTATATATAACCTTACTGGTTTAAAAGGGGCTTCATATGTGTAGACGGAGGCAAAACATTGATTCTTTGTCCTACAACTCTTTACTCACAAGGCCTCCAGGGTTCAGATGAGTGCGGGGGCCACAACAATCAAGGCTCAAGCTATCGGGTTGTGTGCCATGTAGACACTATACCTGCATCTCTGCGTACTCATATGGACCCCTCTCCCTCCCACTGTAGTGCATGCCCTTGCAGGACTCCTCTTCTCACCCCTGCACTGGTCATCCTCCCCAGCATTGCCTGGTGCAGGTGCCATCTCCTCCCAGCATAGCCCGGGCACATCCTCTGCTTCCTGCACTTAGCCTCACCCCCGGGACAAGGGCAGGAAGCAGAAGCTGGAGGAGGGAGGGGGAGCCCAGAGACTCCAGCTGTTGTTACAGCCAGAGTGGTGGTGGGGAATATGGTAGCTGGGTGAGAGCCCAGAGGCTACAATTTAACCTCTTGCAGGCTCCATTACCCCATGGGCTGGCATTTGGACAGCTCTATCCTAGCATATTCAAGGCAATGAAAGCTTTTAACATATAGCTAGTCACACTCATCCTCTTCAAAATGATAGGAGTTTTAACATTCATAGCTTGATTTCACATTATGATATAGGAAATATTTTAGTGACCTTAAAATGTATTTCTTCAAGAATGGCAAAGGCTTAGGTTAAGATATACAGCTGTAATATCAAAGCGTTCTTGAGTCAAGGCTGACACAGTATCACTAACCTTTTCCTCATTAGTTTTTGTAGCACATACAGAAAGTAAGAACACCTGCTCCTCTTAAATTATTTTATAGTAGATTGTATATGCTATAATAGGCAGGTACAACAGGCTGAATAGAGTTTTATACTTTAATGGCAATTGAACCAGAGATCTTACAAAACAAGGGAATGGCTATTTTTAACAATTTGTGTCTCAGCTGTGTCTGAATGGAGCACCTTGGGACAAAGAAAAGGCTTTTTTTCCATCCTGTGGGCTTTCCTCCTGCCAAAATTCACAATTTAAACAAGTGATGTTGTAAGCGCTTTTCAATTAAATCTTCAGTGCTTCCTCAGTATTAAGTGATAGGGGTCGCTGCCAGCTTGCTCTTTAATAGATTTCAATATCTAGATTAATGTAGATGGTAACTATTTTGAACCACTGCTAATCTTACACAGATTTTTCCAGTGTACAGTCACAAAGCTAATCTATATTTGAGTTGCTTAGGAAACTGGAAAACCTATTAGCTTTTATATTTTACACTCTTGTGTAAAATCCATACAGCTTCTAATAATTGTAGGACTTGAAACAACATATAGAAATATTGTCCAGCTCCTTTTAGAAACATGCAAGGCTTCAACAGTTCTCTGAAATTTCAAATATTGAAATTTTAGGCCTACAAATTCATTTGCTTTAAATATTACCTTGACAGGTTTTCCCCTTTCTTCAGACTTGTTCAAGTGGTAGATGCAATACCACAGTATTAATATGAAATGTACTGCTTAGATCATATGTGTGTGAATTGCATCAGTATATTGTGTTCACCGTAAAAAGGTACTTCATTTCTTATTTCACAGCTCTGTCTCTTGTCTTTTGTAGGAGTCGGAGTCTGAATTCACAATATCTCAGGTAAAAACTGTTCATAAGTTCTCAGGTAAAAACTGTTCATAAGTGCAAGTACTTGGGAACAGCAATGGGAAGGGGGAACACCTAAGATTTTTTTTTTTTTTTTTAGTATGCTATATAGTGAAGTTTGATTCATTTGTTCAGTTTCTTGACAGCATACATTTTTAAAACCTTGGTACAACAGTGCATTTGATAAAGGGAATTTTAAACATTGCATTTTATAATCAATACAGTTTCCTCCCTACCTCCCATTTTCTACCTCTGTTTCCTTCAGAGTCCTCTCTTGTTCCAGTTGCTCAACTGAGATGCAAGCTAGTTTTACTAACTTGCCACAAATTAAGTCTGCTTCTAACTCAGACACTCCTACCTTGACAAGATTAGGAGAAAATGAGTTTGAGAAATACAATAGAAGGCTTTTTCCTGCACTCGTAAATATATAATAAGATGCTACATATGTACCACATATGTCAGACAGTTAATAAAAGTAATTTATAAACATAAATCCCTGCCAATTGCCAATCCCTGCGTAAACAGACTTCAGATGACAACTGTTACATTCATTTTTTTCTCTTGGAGAGTTATACTTTGACAAAGCTATTGGCAAAAATAGTTGTCTGATAGTATATTGTACTTAAGAGAAAATATAATAGCAATAACTATTGTAATGCGGAGAGATTTTAAATGAGTAGCTGTCCGTTCTGAATGTACTTTTTTAATTGAGATTTTTTTCATAAGTAAAGGAAAAGGTTTATTTAATTTGATTATGTAAAGGAAATCTTACAAAATGGATCAAAAATGAACTTCGATGTTGAACATATACCTTGAATATTGTTTTTTCTGTCTTTTTTCTGTTAAGATTACAGTATATAGGAAAAGTGTCAAGCAACATTCCATACTATTGGCTGCCCTGTGCCTCCTTTTGGGGAGAGGAGGATATAAATCTAATTAATTAATAAAACAAATACTTTGCTTAAGCCTTTACTTTGCATTTGGTATAACAAAAAGCAGTTTAAATTCTAGATCTCCATGGGTGGGAAAGGATATAATGTTAGTAGTGATGGGCCATTAATTTTGTTCGTTTTATCCTGCCTGGAAGCTCTTCTCTCTAGGCCAGATATTTGAACATGTTCTGAGATGCAAAAGATTAAAAGTTAAAACATTTTGTGGCTTAAGGGAAATGAACTGGTCTTAGTCAAGCTGAAACTACATAAAGGTCCATGTCATGAAGGACAACTTTTTTCTTAAATACCAAGAAATGTCCCAGGTTGCATTTTCAATGAGAACAGGACATGCTCCCCTGCCATAAAGAACAGATAACCTAAATTTAACCTGGTGAAAGAGATGAGAATTATAAGTAGACAAGGTTCAAGCAAGGAAAATCAAGAGGAGGGAGTGAGGGTTGGGGGATGTAGGCGGAAAGCTGTGTGCACACATGATCATGTGATTCAGAAACATGTATATATATTCTTTTTGTATTTTTTCTGCTCGTTGATTTATTAACTGTCCTCCATCTCATTAAGGAAACTATAGAAGGAGACCGAAGGAGGTCAGATTCATATTGTAGAGTCTTGAAGGCAAGGGCAGAAGGCCTGGTTTGGAAATAGCAAAATGGGAAGCCAACAGTGCTTTAAAAAGGGAAATGACTTTGTTGGTGGCCTAAATAGACAGGAGGAAAATAAAAAGGGCTAAACATTTGGTGTGGACAGTTTTTTTAAAATGATGACAGTGGAGATTTCCAGTTGCCCTGGCAGGGTTCTTTTGGGTTTTTTTTTAATTATACAGACCAGTAAGGATATAGTCTTTACATTTTGAACTGCAGCATGACCCAACACTACACTTTGAAAGTTGTTGGTCTCATATTGGTTAAAAAAAACAGCCTGCGCTTTTTGTTGGTTTCCTTTGAAATAGTCCAGTAATATAACTTGTCTTCCAAAAATATCTTTTAATATGCATTAAAAAGGAACCACTACATACTTGTTTGCATAACAGTTTCCATTTTAGCTCCCTATTTTCAGTTATTTAGCAAAGGTTTGAACAGGCTAAAATCTTTAAGGACTAGGCAGATGGATTATTTGGGGAAATTTAAACAAAAATAGGCTATGTTGTTTTTATGGGGTTTCAAAATTTTCCTTTAATTCTTTGAATATTTTTAAGGTAGAAAGCTGACATTTGGTTTGGCAATAGCCAAACCTTTGAGTGTTCTGAAGAAAGTTCTTGTGATTTGTCTGAATTACTAAAATTTGCAAGAAGGCTGTTGTAAAGCTTGAATCCATTGGTGAGTTCTGTGTTGGCAGACCTTCGTGCTCCTATGAAGTTCTATTAAAGTCCACCCTACTACAGGACGAGAGCTTAGTATGTAGTATTCATTGAAGGCTGCCATAAATCCATCCCTTTTTGCACACAGAAAAAGAGACTGCTATTGAAAAGAGGGAGGGGATAAAGTAAGTGGGATTCAATAGGCAGAGTCCATATAGATGTATAATTTTGTAGGTACATAGCTTAGCTTACTAAATACATGCAGTCTCTGAGTGCATTTGTGGGAATGGGAATTATATGGATTTTTGAGAATGCCAGTGAAGAAGAACTTCTTTTAAAAGTGCACAGTTCTAGCTTTGGGGTATTCTTGGACTATAGTAGCAGTCATGCTATGGACAATTTTGAAAATGTATCCACTGATGTATCTTTATAAATTTACATTAGGATAAGTGAAAATAAGGATTAAAAAACAAACAAAAATGGAGCCCAAAACAAAGCGTGGATCTATAGTAAATCAGTAAAATGAGCTATTTTGAGAGATTTATAAACTTAATTATGACATGTCCATTCACTAATGGCCTCTTATTTACCCAGTGTGAAATTATAGAAGGATTTTTAGAAATCAGTTGGTCACTGCCTTTCCTTCTAAAGGATAAAGAACTTTTTTGTGTACAGTCTTATGTGTAGCCTTAGCATTTTGCAATACTTTTATTGGCTCCTCCTACCCTCCCCCCAACTGAAACTGAAGGTTCTTTTTTAGGTAAGCTTAGGTTTTAAAAGATTATGCTACAATATATGGCTGCACCATCCATACATTGGATATATTGATGGCTGACTTGATCTGGCTCATGGAAGTCTGATCTGGCATGGGGGATTGATGCCATGGAGCTGCACTGTGCTGCCCATTAGGGCTGTGCAGTGCTTTGGGTGCTGATTCGATTCAGAGGAGATTTGACCCAATTTGGCAGCCAAATCTCTGAATCCAAACTGAATTGGGAGGCCAGTAAAAAGGTCCAAAGCGATTTGAAGCTCTCCAAAGATTCAGGCAGTCCCTGCTTGCCACCGCAGGGAGCTGGACCCAGACTCCATGCCAGTAAGTAGGAGGCAGGTGGGGGAGGGCTGGAGAAGGGGGGAGGGGACCATGGGAGGACCCCAGCCAGGCCCCATCCCCTGCCTGCCCCAGCCCGTGACTGCCCCCTCCCCCCCCCCCCCCCCCCCCCCGATTGCCCTGCCTGGATCCTAGCACTTAAAAAAAAAAAAAAAGCGCCCTGCACTCACCAGCTGCTACCACAGCTGTTGGGGCTTCTAGGGGCTTGTGGCAGAGTACCCCCACACAGCATGGGGCAGCAGGGTGCAGCAGGGATCACTCCCTCCCCGCCCCCATCTGGCAGCAGCCAGTGAGTGCGGGTTTTTTTATTTTTTAAAGAACAGCTATGGGGGCTGGGAGAGTGGGTAGAGGATGGGACCTATTTGAGTTGGGGATTCAGCAGCTTCGGCAGTGGCTGAATCGATTCAGGACAGTGATTCAAATCACTGAATCGAATTGCTGTCCATCGACTCGGCCAAATTCAAATCTGAAGTGAATACTAGCTGCTTTGCACAGGCCTTCTGCCCATCCCCTACACACTCCTCTTTGCAGCATCTGATCTCATCCTTGCTTCAGAGGGGGTGGATATCTGGCAGCTGGCTGCTTGGAGGGAGTAGGGGCAGAGACTTCTGCCCCTACTTCTGTAGCCAAGGCTGGTTGCAAACTCTGCCCCAAGCCTGCAAAAGGTTGCTGACCCTGCTCTTATCAGAGTCTGGTGTTTAGTTAGGCCATGGATAGACATTCCATATGAAGTACTCCAAACATCTTTAATGCTCGGGACTAGGGGTGCTCAACCTTCGTCCCCTGGGCCAAACATAGCCCATGGAGCCATAAGTATACAGCACATGAGTCTTTCTACAGTTTGGGAAATTTGGTGGTGGAGGAAGTGGTGGCAATTAATATGGCCACCTTCCCCCCCCTGCCAAATTCCCAAACCCTATGCAGCAGGTTATGGCCAGGTCACATCTCCTTCTCCCACCCCTGTGGCATAATGGAGCTGAGCCATGCCCCCTTTCCACCTTGGGGCTGGGTTGGAGCCAGTTTAGGCCTCCTTCCCCTCCCCTCCTTCCCTCTAAGGCTGGGTCAAGCCCCCTTTCTTCATAGCGCTGGGTTAGGGCTGGCTCTCCCCCACCCCCCCTTTGACTCTTCTTGCCCACATGGTCTGGTTAGAGTGCTCCCTGCCCTCCTCTGTGCAGCTGGATATGGCCCTGCTGCAACTGCTTCGTGCTGGATTGGGATCCACCAGCCAGATCTGGCCTGTGGATGGCCTGGGCACTGCTCATCCAGCCCACCAGCCAAAAAAGTTGAGCCAGAGCTGCTTTAGACAGCGTACCAGGAGCCTCTGAAGGCTGAGAGGCATGCGAGGATTCCCGTTCTCAGCTAGAGAGCACTAGTTCTGCATGCCTTTGCAGCCATTTTGAAGTCCTTCGGCAGGGGAGTACTGGGGGGCTGTTGGACTGGATACAACACACACATATGCATCTTCACAAACTTTAAAGTTCTGTGAGATAATGCAAATGAAAACTTTGCTCAGAGGTTCATGATAAAATTTAAAGAATGAAATAAACATTTAAATATAAAATCTGGGTGCTAATTAAAAGTTGTCAGTAAAACCATGTGTTAAGAACCAAGATTTTAAAAAAAAACAACACTTTTTGATTCTATTTGACAACTAGATTCAAGTTATCCTGGTCTTTTCCTTTTTCTTCTGACTACAGGAAAAGTTTCTAGTTACGGTTGAGCAGGTGGGCTAGTTGTCTAATTTTTTTCTATTTAGACAGCCTCTGTTGTCACAGACGTATTATGATGCACATGTGAAGGTACATGCTTGCATGATCATAAGTGTCCCTGATTTGGGATCTTTTTACAGTATGGTCCAAACTAACAAGTTCTTCTTATAGGATCCTTTTCTGTCTCTGGATTCAAAAGTAAATGTTTCTGTGTGTTTGACCTTTATTATCCGTTAGGTAAAGAATCAGCATACTGTATCTAATTGAGGTATCTGTTTTGCAAACATTAAATCAGACTTCTCTGGTAGAGTGCCATGGCTCACCTACTTTTTATAATGAGTCATTATGGTAGCCTGTTCTATGTCTGAAAGAAGTTCAGTGAATGATTTTGCAACCTCCCTCTATCACCCTAGGCTTATAAATTCATTAAATGTATATTAACTTTTCCAGAAAGCAATTGTATCTGCATTCTTGGTTCTCCAGCATTGCTGTATAACCAGTAAAGCTTTTGGTGCTCTGATTCAATAGATGAAACAAGTCTACATTGAGTTCTTCATATAGTTACTTCAGGATCGTACTTGACATTCAGGCCTGTCATACAATCTGCCAGGATCTTTACTGAAGTCATTTGGCAGTCTAGTTTGTCATCCAGTACTACAGCAGTGTTGTGCTGTTTGTTAGCTTTAGTATCACTATAGATGTACACATGTATTAGTGCTGATACTCTGAAGCAAGGAGTGATGGGTGGCTTTTAAGAAGGAAGGTCCAAAGTACACATTGGGTAATGTTGTAAGTGCTTGCGGTTTAGTGTGTTAAATTGTCTTACTTGATAATGTTTTTCATTGCAACTCAGTGTGATGTAAAGAAGAGGAATTTGTCAGTTGCTGATTTGAACTGGGGTCTGAAAGGTCTTCAAAACCATGGAACTTCAAGCAATTGCTTTTGTCTAAGACCAGCCCTAATCTTTCATAGGTCACAAAATTCTGTCCCCTGAATTAGCAATGAAATTAAAGTATAATATTTTAAGGGATTAAATCATTTTTAAAAACCTGTTAAAATGGAATGCTTTCCCCCCATTGTTTAAAATGTGCTTGCTTCTTCAATCTCATTTAGGCTGCTTGGAGTCTTAAGACACGAGCATTAACAGAAATGGTTTATGTTGATGAAATTGATGTGGATCAGGAGGGGATAGCAGAGATGATACTTGATGAAAATGCCATTGCTCAAGTTGCACGTAAGTACAAAGCTTTCACATAGATGTATTAAAATAGCTCAAGTTTCTTAAGGCAAGACTCCTCTAATAGCTGATTGCACATAAATGCACTGACCTGGCATTAGCTTTCAGGTGCTATCACAGCTTTATTTGGGCATCAATAAAAAATGTCATTACTTAAAACATGCTGGATCCAAGTAGAATAAAATCTTTGTTACAGTAATTAAACTGTAGTTCTAAAGAGCCCACATATTTTAAGCAGAATAGTATACATTAGGATGAATCTTTCAAATCGGTGCTTAAGTCTGTCCTGTGGGTGGACCATAGATGTAGAGTCTACTGTATGTACCTGATTTGGTACCTGGGCTCTTTAGTTAAAGCAAAAATCCATTTTCAAGTCAAGAGTTCAAACAAGTGGTACTTTATTAGCCCTCTCCCCCAGCCCAGAAGTTTAATCCTTTTCTTGTCAGTACTGTACCACTTCTCTTAATTTCATCATTGTGAGATACAGGAAGGGGCGTATGTCCTAAACCACAGGTGAACAGTTAGTTATATCAGCTGGAGAGCCACTAAATGAGTTTCGGTGAATTGTTAAAGGCTGCACACACAAAAACTTTTAGAAGATATAATTTTAACAAATTATAGATAAAAAAATCAGATACTAAAACATATTTTATTTTTACTTAAATTTATTTTTTGTCCTGAGTTTTGGGGTTTTTTTAATAACATATATTGATGTGATTGTATAATAGCTCAAAATAAAGTCTTACTCTTATATATTGTGGGGGATGTATTTATGGGGGTGCATATGGTGTTGGGGGCAGGAAGGTGTGGGTGTGTGTTGGGTGGGTAGGTGTGTGTTGGGTGGGTGAGTGTGCGTGTGGACGGCTGTCTGTGTGCTACATCTTGGGAGTGGGTCCAGGATCAGGAGAGGGAGGGAAGGAAGGGACAAAGGGACACATGCAGCAGAACTTGCCAGGGCAATGTGGTGCAGGGGCTAAGCCCCACCTGCTCCTGCCTGGAGCAGCCTGTGTTGCACTTCTGCCCATGTCTGCCAGCCCTGGACAGCATACAGAGCTTCCCAGCAGGGCTTGGCTACTCCTACCTCAGCAGCTTCTCCTGCCCCTGCTGCACGGCTTCAAGCTGGGGGAAGCTGTGGCCAGCAATTCCAGGGTGCATAGGGCTCTCCACTTCTTGGCTGCCTTCTGCCCACTTGGTGACCTGCAGGTGGCTGCTCATCATGTTAGGTGGGCAGATTGGGTAGAAAGTGGCTGGAAGCTGGAGCCCAGCATGCTGGGGCAAAAGCCATCCAGCACCAGCTTCCCTCTCTGCCTGGGGTGGCACAGCAGGGGCAAGAGGAAGAGGGGCAGAGCTGCTGGAGTTGCGGGGAGCTGAGCAGCACCCAGGCAGCTGCAGCTGCATTGGGAGCAGCCCCACCAGGAAGCTGTATCTGCTGGCCAGGACTGGGGCTGGCATGGTGCTATCTGGCAGGTGCGGGGCAGGGGTGCAGCGTGAACTGCCCTGTACAGGAGCGGGCATGGCTTGGCTCCATGTGGAGCATTGTAGGGGTGGCTGCTGGCTGGATCCAGTCAGTTGGTGGGCCAGATCTTTGGATCTTTATTAGATCAACTAAATAGTTGCAAAAAAGTTGTTATTTACAAGCTTTAGGACACATGTCCTGCATCAGGAGAAAAAAAATTAAAAATGGAGAGAAAAATTAAAGAGGGCCAGAAAACTCTCAGGTATGAAAAAAGCCAGTCTTAGTTGTTCTGCAAGAACGCAAATGTAGAGGAGATGTAGGAGACAAAGGCAGGTTGTTTACCTGTAGGTATCAGATGTCAGGCAGGCTGGGGGTGGGGAGGGCATAAACTCAATGTTAAAATTTTAGGGCAAGTTATTAATATTGGCTTTTTTCTTCTTCACGTTGTAAAGTTTCCATTTTGAATGGCAACATTCAATATCTTCCATGTTTCAGGAATTTAGGCTATAGCCACGTTGGTCTAAGCACAGATTTCATCTGCCTCTGTTCTCTGGGCACATTTTGTCTGCCTCTGTGCTCTGACCAATGAAGCTTTCTTTTATATATAGGCTGGTCCCCAATGCTCTTTGCTAGTTAATTTTTAAGCCTCCTATTTGGCTGTCCAGCCTGGACTTCCCAGTCAGTTGTCCTCTACCCCTGCTAGTCCCACAGCAATCTGACTTGCCATACATTATATCAAAATTGTCCTTTACAACTGAAGTAATTCCATTGCACTGCATCACTTCACCACTTTCTACTACTTTCAGGCCTCTGCCATCTTCTTCAGACCATCAGCACTCTGTTCCAGCAGCCCCTCTGACTCAGGTGCTTTAGACCCTTCAGTTTTCAGCTTTCATTTGGCAAGTTGATGGCTGGTTCTGTTACAGAGTCATGGAGGGGTGAAGTGAGACATGGGTGAGCCCACAACCTTCACCCTTTGCTACCCTAGCACCTCAGTAATGGGGAAAGAACATCCTGTTATAGGCTTTTTCCTAGTGCCTTCTGCACAGCACATTTTGTTTTCTTACCAGTTCCTTTGTCAATGAGGAGTCAATATCCATCTTAAATGCTTCTCCAATATCTCTGTCTGTCTAATATTGACATAAATCTGTCTTTTATAATTTCCCAAAAGGCCCGAATCTGAGTCACAAGATGAAAGGGTAGGTAAGAACCAGACAGAGGTCAAAACAAAACATGTGAGCCCCATAAATATTTGAGTTTCATGCTTGGTTACATGCCAACAATTAGGCAGTACCAAAATTGAGCTCATATATGATGATAATCTAAAATTTATTTGTCTCAAGTATAAAAAAAATGTAGAGACCTGCACTAGATTTGTGTGGCCCCCTGAGGTGGAGACTTTCTGCCAAGAAAAATAGTTGGATACAGATGGATATTCTTGAAAAATAAGACATTCTGGAAAAATATAGTCACTCTACAGTTGAAATGGGGACTAAGAAGAAAGTAGCTTGCTGGGTGGTATTTGATAGATTTCAAGGCTGAAAGGGAACCATTATGATAGTCTTACTTTGAACTGTATAACAGACAGTATAGTACATATATTTTTTACAAAAACAGTCGTTGCCAAATTGTTCCACTAGTTAATTCAGCTCATGATTACAAGAACAGTCCTTATTTCTAGTCTAAAATGGCTAGGTACAATTGTTTAAAAAAGCTAGAGGCAGACTTGATCTAAGTTACACAGTTTTCTGTAAGCAGCATAGTTTAGATCAGTAACAAACAGAACAGAGATTCACCTTTTATTGCGGGGTGAGGCTAGTTTGTGTGCCGAACTTCTGTTCTGTTATGGGTATAGACTGATTTCTGATCACTTATACCAGTAACAGTGTAATGTCTGTACCTGGAAAATATGTCTAACTCCAGATTCCAGCTGTTAGTTCTTATTAAATCTTTGTAAGCTGGACTGAAGTTCCCTCTACTTCAATTTTCTATTCTTAATGTAAATACAGTAGAAGTTCCATTAACTGGCACCATACAAACTAGCGTACTCTATTAACCGGCATGCTGGCTTGTAAGGCAAAGTGAAACCAGAAGTGCCCACCATGGCACTTCCAGTTTCACTGAATCCCCATGGCCCAGGGGCATGACAGGCTGTGTGGGGCCTGCCTCCCTGTCCCATGGGGCCTGCAGGGCCCTCAGGAGGGTCGGCAATGCTGCGGGAGGGTCAGCTACGTCCCGGATGCAGTGGGAGAAGTGGCAGCCCAAACAGGCAAGTACGCCTGTTCGGGTCGCTCAGTTAACTGGCATATTTTAATTTGGGCCATTCAGTTAACCTGCTGCTCAATTAACCCAGGAATGGGGGATGCCAGATAATGGAGCTTTTACTGTATGTAAAGATTTGGTCAAGTAGCTCATTCTTCTATTTATTCTAAATTTTGCAAGCTCATAAAGTCACTATAAGGCATACGTTTCAACCTCATGGCTCTTTTCTGAACATTATCAACTTTCTTTTTGAATTTTGATCACAACAATTATACAGAGTTTCTGTACAGTAACAGGGGCACCAGTGCACAACTCTGACTACCATATTTACTCCCATACCAGATGCATCCTTTCCAAATAAATTAACTGTTCAGAAATGGGGAGTGTTTTACGTGGGCTAGTTGATTTTATGCCCAGAATAGAAGTAATGGCATTTCTATTCAGGCATCATTGGGGGAATCGGTGCTTATTATAATCCACTTGACATGCAAATTTCTCTTCCATCCACAAGTGTTAGCAATCTCTCTCTGTCTTGATGTTCCACTAATCAAGGTAGTCTGTCAATCACAACTTTGCTTTTTGTTACTGACTCTTGGTCTCTCGCCTATTTCACAGCCCTGTAGACTTTTAGCTTTTTTCAAAATCCTAGATCACCAATGAAGTCCAGGCTTCAGCAGCAGCTGCAGTTTCAGTTTTTGGATCAATAGTCAAAAGCTGCTGACAATTCATCTGAAAAAGAGTTAAAATTATAGCTTTTGTCTGAGTAGGAAAGGTAAGGCGAGAGCAAGCTTAAAATTCCATATCTCTAGAAAAATCTTTTTTTTCCCCTTCATAGTCTCTTGCACACTTCATGCTTCTTGTTTCTGGGAAGGCAGAATGGTGTGAATTGTCTGTTCTTCCACTTGATATTCCCCTGCTTATATATCCAACATTTCATTATCTCCTTTACTACATTATATTAGGAATTTATGTGTAGGTAATTATCCATCAGGACTCCCAGATCTTCTTCAGAGTCGCTGCTTTCCAGAATAGTGTCCCCCTCTTTGTTCTTAGATGCATTACTTTACAAATGGATGTATTAAAACACATATTGCTTGTGCCCTGCTGCAGTCACCCCAAAATTCTCCATAGCACCCTCAACCCTCCCTCCCAGTGTGTCAGTCTGGTCCAGCCCCCACCAGGAAGAGCCCAGCCCAGCTCCAGTCCCAGCCCACAGCAGCAGCCTGTCCTGCCCTAAACAGATCCAGGGGACACATGCCCCCTTCTCGGGGTGCACGCAGCAGCAGGAGCCGCCCTTCCTCCCCCATTCTCCGTGCCCCCCAGGATGAGCTGTGGCTTTGTCCTGTACTCCATTCTGCCCTGGCTGGGCAGTGCCTGCCCCAACCACAGCCCCACTCTCTCCCTCACCATGGGGGCCTCGATCTGTTGTGTTCCACCACAGTAGACTTTACCAGCTGGATGCAGATCTCCACACTGTCGGGCTGTGCTCCTTACCGCCTGTGTCAAAGGTGGGCAATTATTTTGGGTGGAGGATCGCTTATTGAGTTTTGGCAAGCTGTCAGGGCCACATTGGTAGCCCCACCCCTTGAGAGGTGCCCTGCGCCCTGGTCACCATCTTGTGCCTGGAAGTCTCACCCCCCCAACCCCTGACCTTTGCCACCAGAAGTCCCTCCCCTTGCCACCAGAAATATTCCTTTCAGCAAGGAGTTTTGCCACCTCAGAACCAGAAAAACACAAAATTATTTTCTAAAAATCAAACATCTACAACATTCATTAATTTGATTTTTTAAAATATTTTTGTCCTGTGTTTGTGTAGTATATACAAATACATATGTTTGTGTACTGTACACAGACAATATGCAATAGCTTAAAATGAAGTCTTACTCTTGTATACTGGGGGGGGCATGCATATAGGCTTGTGGGCATAGGCAACTGGTAGGAGGGACATAAGGGTTGGGGGGCACACTCAGGATGGGGCAGTTTTTTAGCTATGCGGGCCGGCAGCATGTGGGGGGGGGGTGGCACTAAGCCACAGCACAAAAGTATAGGAATGGATATGGGGCTTTTGGCCCACCCCTGGGCCCACTTACAAATAGTGCACCCCCACACACACACACTCAGGAGGCACCAGTCACCCCTGCTTGAGTGGGGCTGTTAGTGTGTGCGTATGTGGGGGAGGATGTGCATGTATGTGTGTGGGGTGATGGAGTGTGTGTGTGTGTGTGTGTGTGTGTGTGTGGATATGTGGAGTGTGGGTAGGTATGGGGTTTGTGGGGGACTGTGTGGGGGGGAGGGTGGCTGGGCTGTGTGAGGGGGTGTGGGGGTCTGCATGTATGGCAGTGTGAGATGGGTGTGGGGTGTGTGTGTGGGAGTTGCCCTATGAATACATGCACACAAACCCCCTCCACCCACACACAGTCTCTCCCTCCCTCATTGTTCTCTCTGTCTCTCTCCCCCTCCCTCACTGCAGGGACACACACGCGTGCTCTCACTCCCTCCTGCTTCCAGCCCTGGGGTACCTGCATGAGCCATGCTCCTGTGGCCTGGTGATGCAGCTGGGGCCACGTGGTGCTGGAGGCAGCTACATGCAGGGAAGCGGTGCAAGCCAGGGCAGGCAGACACTTCCCGGTGAGGGGGCTGGGAATGCCGCAGAGCTGGGCTGGCTTTGTTGGTGAGTGCTGCCTGCTTCCCCTGGGTCCTACTGCCCTGGCTCCTGTCATCTTTGACAGGAGTCAGGAGCAGATAAATAGACATTTTCTAAATTGTTTAGGTGCCCCATGGACTGGATAGAAAGGCCTGGCAGGCTGGATGCAGCCCATGGGTTGTATTTTTCCTGTCCCTGGCCTATGTGCTGCACTGCAGCTGTACACCTGCACAAGGCACTTAGCTGGCAAAAAAAGCTTATTTCCAATGCGGTCAATTTTCTTTATATTGGTGCCAACCTGATATTGGACTGATGTATCGGTGCATCTCTAGTTTGTTCTGATGTATTTGAGGCTGGTAATCAGGTAGTCATAGATAAAACCACCCATATGTTATATATAAAAAGCACAAAGGCCCCAGATTTCTCTAGTCTCCACAAGGAGGTACACTGATAATGGAGTTGGTGTACTTGTCTTTGAGTTCAGCTCTCTGCGGTTCTTTTTCCCAGCCTCCAGTAGCAGCAGGCTGTATAAGCAGGGTCCTATCAGAGTCCTTTAAGTGTGAAATCAGGAATGTTGCTTTCCCTGACATGTTTTCTGTGTGGGGTCTCTGTGAACATATCTATTTGAGGCAAAGCTTAAGGGGAAGTACCAAATCTTCTGTTCCAGTCTCAGTCCATCACTTCTCTTGGGTGCTTTTTTGCTACTGTGGTGAAATACTCTGTTGTACACTTTCCCTCCTACACCCTTAATTCTGTAGGTCATAAGCAGGACTGGTCACAGATCCTTCTGCTAAACCCAGCCTAGTCCAGATCACCCTGTTTCTAAGATTTCCTGCACTTACCCAGCTTAGACTGCATCCTTTTCTTCTTGCTTGTTGTTCCTGTTGTTCTAACACAAGGGCAGATTGCTCTATCCAGAGTTTCTCTCTCTTCACCTAACTGATTGGATGCTGAATGGTCTTCACAGCTAGAGCAGGACTGTCTGACAGTCTTACATATGCAGCATAATTTCCACAAAGTGCGTCTACATAGTAATAACACTCTTATTTTGTAGGTCCAGGAACTTCTTTGAAACTCCCTGGAACCAGTCAGGGGGGTGGTCCTAGTCCAGCTGTTAGGTATGTAGTGTTTTATCTTTGGCAGATTAAACTGGTAAATTTATTAAGTTTTGGAGCTGCTCCTTAATGTAAAATATTTAATAAATTACACAACTTCAGGTTTAAATGTGTAATTTGTCTTTACTGATAGGGTGGGTTGAAAAATAAATAGATTTGCTTAATCTTCTTTGTTTTAACATTTTTCATTATCTTCAGGCCAGTGACTCAGACAGGAAGACCTATTACTGGGTTTGTGCGACCCAGCACACAAGGTGGACGGCCAGGCACTATGGAACAGGCTATAAAAACTCCTAGAACAGCCCACACTGCTCGCCCAATTACCAGTGCTTCTGGGAGATATGTCAGACTAGGAACGGTAAACATCTTAATTTTTCAACTGCAAAGGATAGCTTTCCCTTCTGTAGCATATATTATGTGATGTTTTGGTTGTGCTTAGAAGCTGCATCAAAAAATTGAGCTGGAAGAAGTTAGATTAGAGCATATGAAATGTGCAGCACATTAACAACTTCTATTTTGAAAACAGTTTAAATAATTTACTAGTTGATCAATCAATAAAGTGTATCCAAATTTAGAACATTGCACAATATAAATTCTGTGGACCTAATTCTTCACTCAGTGACTTGAAAATAAAACTGTTTGTGACTTTAACAAAAGCAAAATTGAGCCTCTCCTTAGCAAATTTTTAAACTATTTTTCTGTGGAGCAGTTATTACCCTCCCATGATCAGTTAATTAAATAAGTCCGATTAGCTTATTTTACTGCATCAGCCCCCTTGTCCTCTGCGCCCCCCCCGCCACCATATTCTTCCCCCTGTAGCCTTCCTCCTCCCCTCTCCTCCCCTCCCCTCCCCTCCCCTTCCCCAACTCCGGCCACCTTCTCAGGCTCAGTTCCCTCCCTGAGTACAAACACAGTGTGGAAGTGAGCTGCAAGTGACAGTAAGGTGGGGAGGGAGAGGAAAGCAACAGAGAGGAGACAGAAGCTTCAGAGGGCAATCTGAGGAGAACCGGAGACTGCTGTGGGCCTGTCTCTGACCTTGACTCAGACGTGGGGAAATAGTCAAATGATGCATTTTAACTTGTTGCAGACTGCTGCAGATTTCAACACAAGTACTCCATAAACATACTTTTAAGCGGCACTTTTGTGCCTACTTATACATAGTACAAACTCTTCATGTTGTTAATTCAGTGCCCAAAGGCCCATGACTTATCATATGGTTTCCTGGGCTAGGCCTCAGCAGAGTCAATAGTATATCAAGCCATGGTGACCCCATAGTCCAGCATTGCTCCGTATGTATACCCCAGATACTCCCCGCAATGGATCCATGTGCTAATTAGGCCTTCCTCCTCCCCCCCACCCCCCCCCCGACTTGCAACTGGAACTAGGTGTTTTTGTCACAAGGACCCTCCAAAAATATATATGCAGATGAGGCACAAGGCTCCTTACTCCATCTCCACTCCATTGAGGATGGGGCCATACTAATCCCATGTGACAGGTAAAGAGAGGGGAACAGACTCTCAGCTACATAGAAGTTTGGTGATGCTTGCCAGACATTTAAGGCTCGTGAAGAAACAGGAATAATTGGAAATGGAAAAGGCAGGTGCTGCTGAGCTGTAGGAGGGAAGAGGAAGTCAAAATATATTTGAGGGAATGGTTCACTATGACTTGACAAGGAGTTGGTGTTGAAGGGGACTGAGAACAATTGGCCCTATATTTTATTATGAAAGGCTGCACTAACCTAGTCTTGTGGTGGGTTCCCATCAACGTGTTTGCCCTGTATGGGTCAGATGTTTTATTCCAGCATTTCTCAACCTGTGGGTTGAGACCTAAAAGTGGGTTGTAGAAATATATGAAAAGGTCACGAACAGACTTTAAAAATGGATTCTCCTTTAAAGGAGAAAAATGTGGGCAATGGTGGCTTTTCCCTTGCAGGCTGTCAGATTTCCAGCCTGCAAGGGGCTGCTTGAGACCCCGCTGCCCCCCACACTGAGGGGCTGGGGCCTGGGGGCAGGAGGCAGCAGGTTGGGAGTGAGGGGCACTGGGTCGGGATTGGCCATCAATGTTTACAAATGGGTCGTGGTACAAAAAAGTTGAGAACTACTGTATTATGCTCATGCTTAGCATGCCCTGCATTTAATTAACTTCACAGTTTGTTTCCGTGACTAAGAACATGCTTCTAGCAACCATTTAATTATAGACAGTGTACAGTAAAAGCCCTGTTAGCTGGCACAAGTAGGGAATGAGGGTGCTGGGTATCTAAAAATGCCAGTTATCTGAGGCTGGCGGTTTTCAGTTGGACACAGAGTAGTGGCTGGGGGGTCAAGGCAGCCAGATGCAGAGCAGCGGCAGTGCAGGGTGGAGGTTTTGGCTAGATGTGGAGTGGTGGCAGCGCAGGGTAGTGGGTGGCAGTTGCGAATGAGCTTCCCCTCCTCTCCCCCCCCCCTTGCGTACGGTTGGCCGTCCGGAAATTCTGGTTAGTAGAGCATTCCAGTTAGTAAAATGTCGGATAACAGGGCTTTTACTGTATTTAACATGGGGGGCAGGATTTGGTGGTATGCAGATACAGGCATACCTCGGAGATATTGCGGGTTCGGTTCCAGACAACCGCAATAAAGCGAATATTGCAATAAAGCGAGTCACACTAATTTTTTGGTTTCCCAGTGCATATAAAAGTTATGTTTACACTATACTGTAGTCTGTTAAGTGTGCAATAGCATTATGTCTAAAAAACAATGTACATACCTTAATTAAAAAATACTTTATTGCTAAAAAATGCTAACCATCATCTGAGCCTTCAGCGAGTCATAATCTTTTTGCTGGTGGAGGGTCTTGCCTCGATGTTGATGGCTGCTGACTGATCAGGGTGGTGGTTGCTGAAGGTTGGGGTGGCTGTGGCAATTTCTTAAAATAAGACAACAATGAAGTTTGCCACATCGATTGACTCTTCCTTTCACGAAAGATGTCTCTGTAGCATGCGATGCTGTTTGATAGCATTTTACCCACAGTAGAACTTCTTTCAAAATTGGACTCAATCCTCTCAAACCCTGCCGCTGCTTCATCAACTAAGTTTATGTAATATTCTAAATCCTTTGTTGTCATTTCAACAATGTTCACAGCATCTTCACCAGGAGTAGATTCCTTGACTTGCTTGACGCAGGGTTGCCACAAACCTTCAATTTGTAAAAAACGCAATATCTGCGAAGCGCAATAAAATGAGGTATGCCTGTATAAGACAAGGGGCTTTTTCCTCCACGCTGATTAGGGGGAGCTCATCTTGTATTGAAGTAAATACGATAATTCATTTTTGCTTTCATTGACTGTTTCAGGAATACTTAAAATGTTTGTATAAAGCATAAGAGTTTGGCCTGTTCAATACATTACTTTTCTTCAGGCATCAATGCTCACAAACCCAGATGGCCCTTTCATAAACTTGTCCAGACTGAATTTAGCAAAATATGCTCAAAAACCAAAGTTGGCAAAGGTACGTGGCTACTGTAATTATTGTTCTGGTATCTAACATCACCTCAACTTCTATTTCTCTTTTCAGTTCTCACTCTTCTAATCTTTCAGGACCCTTTCCAGCCTGATATTTCCTCTACAACTGTTGAACTTTGGAAATGCTATGATCTTTGAAGGACTGAGCAGCTTAGGAAGTTGGACAGGATTTAGAGTAGAATGTATCTGGTTGATAGCATAGCAAAGTCATATGGCTCATATCTCCTGTATTGTAGTCAATTGGATCTTGTGCAATAGACAAATGAAAAAATAAATGTCCTGTAGAATTATTTGTAATCTCCAATACCCTAATGCAGGAACAGCTATTCCTCACCTTATATAGTTGAAGAATGTCTTTTAAAAAGGACTTTTCTGGGTTAAAACCAAAACAAACCCATACTCCTCCAGCTTTAGGGAAAAGCAGCAAGAAACCAAGGACTTATAAGTTCTCCCGCCAACTGAAAAGACTGAAGTCATGATAATGGAAAGGAATGTGAACTACAAAAGGGGTGCATCTACACATGCCTTTAATGCACAGCAATAAACTTGTAGAGCTTGTTTCTCCTCAGTTTACTGCTCCTAGGAATCTTCTTGACCCCAGCACACTGAGCTGGGTTGGAGCAGCCCCAGCTGGCAAGTGGTCTAGGAGTCAGCCTGCCGGCCTTGGGCTGCTCCAGCTGGGCTCAGTGTGTTGCGGAGAGGCTGGCTGGGGCACAGGGGTTCTTCAGTGCAGGGCTAGCTGGCATGTAGCCCCTGCACTGAAGCATCCAACCAGCCCTGGCATCCTCATGTCCCAACCTGCTGTGCATAAAAAAACTCCATGGTAGGGTAGTACTTGTGTTTACAAGTACTACCCTGTTGCAGCTTTTACTAGCTTCCTGTGTACTACTAGGGGCATACTTGCAGACACTAAGATGTTTACTACACAATTAATTAGTTAACTGTGCAGTAAATGTCTCGTATAGATGTGCCTGAGAACATCAGTCTATCATCTACTTTGCCTCCATGAAAAGAACTAGAAATAACTGTTACCAAGAGAGATCTGTCCTCTACTGATTCTAATAGATTTTCTTTGAAAATAAATACATTTGTAATTGGATTCCACATACACCGTCTATGCAGTTAAAAAGCAAAATGTTCATTTTTTCAGTTTTGAGAATTCATTTTATCTTAAGGTGTATTTTTTCTGTCTGCAAACGATAGCAGTTGGTCAGTAAATGAAAAATTCATTGTGAAGAGGTTGTGGACACTAATAATGCATTATAACTAGAACACTGAGTTATTTTAGAAGAAGCAATACATTACAATACATTAATCTTGAACTATGCATACAACATGACTAAACACAATTTAAAAAACCTTGCCTTGTTTATTGTCCAGGAAGGGTAGCTTTTGGGTGTTTACAGTATGACTAGATATCTTCACTCATGATCTAATGGTTAGGATTTTCTGTTTAGATTTAAAGTTATTACTTATTGTGATTTTGCATTAGAAATATTTTCTACTTTAATTAGAGCTTGTGTTCATTTTTATCTGTCAGTGTAATTCTTATGATTGACAACCATCAAAACTTAAATCTTGCATCAGCAGAATATATTGGTGTGCCTTCCTCAGTAATGCCCCTCGTCTCTGACCTGAAGTGTGTTTCATGATTTATCACTGAGTGATCTTTCAAACCAGTCATTACATCAAGTACCATTCCTGTCAGCAATCTTTTTCTGGGAATATTTGCTTGTAAAGAATTAGACTGAGCCATATAATTCATTTTGTGGAAGTCACCAAAAGGTCATTATATTTATTCTTTTCAAACCTGAGTTATATTGGCTTGCGACCTAGAGGTGAAGGGTCTTTTGTTCTATTTCCAGTCCATTTTTGAGACATAATGGTGAACACTGCACATCTGACAAGTATCTGTCTTTAAATCTTCTAAAGAAGTCAGTCATTACAGTTTACAACTGAATAAAATATAAATACTCATATATTGTTGTATAAAAATCTATTTTGCAATTATTTAAGCAAATGGGAAGATCAGTGGACAGTTCCAGAGGCCATAGTATGTGAGGATTTCCCCTGAAATCTTTATTCCTTTGTCTTCTGATCTGTAAGACATTTAAAGAAAGGTTTGTTTAAAAGAAGGGATACAATTTTAGGAAATTGACTTTGTAAAAAGACTTTTTTACTCATCCAAATATGTACTCAACCCTATGTATGTACAGTTTTTGCTCTTTTTTCTCACAAGAATACATTTTTATTTCTGCTAACACTATAAAATCATCCATGTAGCTGTGGAGATTGAGAGAGATTCTTTTCTGGCTTATGCATCTTTTTGGTCCATTGTCAGATGTGTTAGCCAGACTTCCATTTCAAACTCTTATTTCTGGAGGTAATTTGCAAGCCAAAATCAGCTACACGTGACTTGATTTCAGATTTGTTGGATATTGAGCTCTTACAGTTTTAAAAGCCATTTTTTTCTTTTCTAAACTGAGAAAATATGGACTTGAGTCCTTAACAGACTTGTGCCTTTGCTTAAATTCTATTGCCTCATGACTACTTGCAGCATGCAAAATTAAAGCACAAATAGAAATCTCTGCAGGATCAACCCCTTGAGCCAAATATTACATTCACTTTTAAAATTCCAACACTTTTTAAAAATGTCTGATGGAAAACAATCACATATTGATAACCCCGCTCATTTTATAATGTAGTAGGAATCACAAACTCAAGATCTCCTCTGTAATGACTATCCAGCACAAACATAGGCTTTATCTAATTCGTGAAGTCCATTTAATATTTCAAAAAGTGGTGATATGTAAATGTGTTTGCTATTTTAGAAAATTCTTTGGTAACTATTACAGTTGCAAAAACCAAGGTATTGATTATATAAAGGTATTAACTTTTTTCTTCAGCTATGACAATAGCTTAAATGTTTTCCTGACAGGCATTGTTTGAATACATTTTTCACCATGAAAATGACGTTAAGAACGTAAGTAATCTATACAATTTTTTTCTTGTTCCTAAATCTTACTGTCAGCTGTGCCAAAGCATCTAATATTACCTTATTTCATAGGATGGCAAACCTGTAGTTTTAAGAAACTCCTTATTAAATGTATAATGTCAAATATACTAAAATATATTTATACTTCTGTTATCAGAAACTAAGCTAGCACAGTAACACTATAGGGCACTTTTACATGTGCTCCAAACAACTGAGTTGCTTTTGTGTGCCATAGTGCTTGGATTAATAAGAAGCAGGGAGACAGGTTGAAAAAAATTCTCTAAGAGCAGCATCTTGGAACCTGTAGATTTTACAGTAAGGGTAAATATCAGAAAAAAATGTATGGTGCTTTATCCAGTTTTAAATTCAATCCCTTATTTCTACTTACAATATTTCCCTTAGCCATCCAAACCAGTTCCTCTCTTGCTGTTAGTGGTGTCCTATTTTGAATAGTCTGGATTAAGTTTTTGTGCTTCAAAGGGTGTCAAACATCTGGCCCTTGGCCTTTCTCTTTTCAGTGTGTGGTTTGCAGTTCCTCTCAAAGGTCCCTCCCCTTATTCATTATTATAGCTGCAGTGACCTACTGGTGGGCCACGAACAAATATTGGAGAACTCCACTGTTTGTGCTGAATAAAGTCCTTAATTTTAAGATACTCAGGGCAGTCTGGTGATTTTTGATGAGTTCCACATGGACGTAAGTTTCTGCCTCTGTGTTGCATGGCTGACGTTTTTGTGACTGATAATTATTCAGGAGTTGATTAATGTGATAATTTATTTGGCTTGAAGGTGTTTTATTAGGTAAAGCAAGTCATGCTTTTCCCAAGAACTGTTTCTGCCAGGCCAGATTGTGAGGCATGTTCATAGCTGCGTTGACTTTATTGAGCTATGTCAAATTTTCATCATCTGGAGAACTGACCTATTGCCATCATAAAAGTCTTGTTTTGGTAACTGAAGAACTGGGAAAATAATCAGAGACCTTTGACACTAGGTCAGCGTAGGTTTCAAATATCCAGGCTATATTATCGTAAAAATTACCTGGTTAACCTGATCTATATATACATCGTTCAGTGCAAACAAACAAAAGAAAACAAAAAATGCACGCACATATGTTGGAGAACTGCACTGACTGACCCTGTGGTGGTGGATTAGATAACCCATGACTTATTTTCTTTTTTTGACGTGTGTGGTTCTGGAGAAATATTTATGAAAAGATCAAATCAGCTCTGAGCCAGACAAATATGGACACATTTACACATTAACCATTTAATATACCCATTTTATAACATTTTGCTTAAAAGCTTTTTAAGCTGCTTCTGATGCTATTGCAATAACAGTAGTAGCGAGTAAGGGGTAGTTGATACTCTCTGACATCTTGTGTTTGGTGTAAAACCGAATTTAAAATAAACCTGTACCTTACTTAGCTTGTCAGTGGAGTGCACACTGATTCCTTCAGTATACTATATCATGTCTTGAAAGAAGAGATTAAAAATAGAAAAAAAAGATAAAACTCTAGCTTTTCAGTTATTTTATCCCTGGCAATAAGATCATTCTGTTGCCTCCTGTTTAAGCACAGTCTGTCGACTATCTGATAGTGGAGATTCTGATTTTAGGCTTATCTGATGGTGGAGATTTGGGTGGAGAGAACTATTCCTGATAGTTCCTGATTTAATCACACGCAATAAAAAGTCCAAAGGACGCATTATTTCTCACAGCAATACTTTAAACTACTCTAATGATCTAGGTGGAAAAGGCCCAATACATCACCAAAAAATGGGTCATTTGTGTATTATCCCAAAAAAGAAGTGGATTGGGAGTTAAAGAAAAAAAATATATCGGTTCCAGTAAATTTTGCTCAAGGATGACAGAAAGCCTAAAAAATATATATAAACACATACTTGGGGAATTCTTCAGTCCAAAAAGAAGCAGTTCAGCAGTCTGATTTAAATGTGTTCCCTCTCTTTATTTCAACCTTATTTAAATGCTAAGAAGCATGTATGATTATATGCTGCCATATGGAGAGATAATCCTTTCAAATAGTTTATGCTTCAGACTACATGGCATAACAGAAATAATAGCATTCCCTCCCCAATTTGACGATGAGGTTGGGAAAAAAAACACCTTATTTTGATTATTTAATGTTGTTACTCTTTACTGATGACATTTGTGTTTTTAGTTTTCCTTGTTCAAAGCTGAAAATGTCTGTTTTAAGGTTTGTGTGGCTTTCTTTAAAGGCTTTAGATTTGGCAGCACATGCAACAGAACATGCACAATATAAGGACTGGTGGTGGAAGGTTCAGATTGGGAAATGCTACTACAGGTAAGTCATTTTTTCAGTTATTATGTGATTATGGATTTTAAACCATCTGGACCTGAACTGTTATTCCTTGCACTGAACAGTATTTAAAAGATTTCCTAATATTCAGGCCAATTTGTGAAGCAACGAGTGGTGGAGGTATAGAATGGGCTGGCAAAATAACTCAGAATTTAGACCAATAAGACTGAAGTGATGTATCTATCCAGTAGGGAGGCTAAGTAATAGAATATACATTTAATTAAGAAGCACTATGATGACAACAAATAAAATGTATCATCTTTAAACAACAAGAAGGCCTTACCTAAATGTCTAACGACACAAAAACACCAACATTTTATGCATTGGAATTAGGGAATTAGCTTGCATAAAAATCCTCAAATGAAAAGCACTTAAATAAGTGCACAGATTTATTGGTACAACGCTACACAAAGTCAATAGATTGAAACTAGTATTGTAGTTTCAGGCTGAGAAATTAACTTCTGATGAAGACTTTAACTTGGTGAGAGGATCTAGTGTGAAGTGTTTATTTTAAGCTCTTCCAAAAAGTCAAGCAGGTGTTGAAGCCCCACCACATCTTCCAGAACAGCTGTATATATTTCACACATGTAAGAAATGCGGGTGTCTTGCTGAATGCTGCATAGTCAAAGTATTATCTCATAAATCTTGTAGGGGGTAAAGTAGTAGTTTATAGGCACTAGTCAGGAAAACAAAGCCCTTTAAAATTCCACTTCATATACCTAAGCCCATTGCTTCATTTCAGCTGCCCAAACTAATACAAATTTTCATTATCGTTAAATGTTGTTTGAAATTTTGGGGAGAGTAGGTTAGATGTTGTTTTAACTGGGCTTAGGGGGATCATTTGTCACTTCCATTATATTTCTCAAGTGGGCTGGGGAGGGTAAAGCATCCAAGCAATTTATATGCTTTCAGCATAAAGAATAATAATGATAGCGATCTGCCATATTTCTTTGCTCCCTAAATGTACACACTGTTTGGCTGACAGAAGGAAAGAGGATAATTTGGAAGTGATAAAGTCCTTTTCATTTGTGATGCTTTATAGTTGCTATGCCACTTAAGGATCACTATGAAGTATCTTACTATATAGTAATAAAATATCATAGCTGTGAAAGCAGATAAATTAAAGCTCTTCAGGTGAAAGATGGTTCCAGGCATATATGTTGTATGTACCCCAGAGGCTGAGAGATAAATAGGGCAAGCCAGCCTCAGTATGTATTCCCAAATTAGGAGTCTTGTTTGAAAACTCAGCTTTAAAATTTTGTCTAGCACATCATTAGAAGTTTGGGGAATGTAAGAAGACATGAGATTATATTGCCAGCCTTTAAGGACTTGGGGAAATCCTTACTATAGTGCTCATATATGTGAAAAAGTTAATTGTCAAATCTTATGTTTAAGTTTCCCCCTTTAATTTGTTATACTTGGTAGGGTCAGAGAACAGGAGATAATTTTGCCTCGTCAAAAAATTAAGTTGGACTTTATTATTTCATACTGGATATTCACTTCAGATGGATCTCCCTCACGTCCCCCGTCCCCCCCCAAAAAAAAAAATTTAAAAAAAAACAACCCAACAACAAACAAAACAAACTATTCAGCAATTTCTGAGAGCAAGATTTACCCTTAAGGGGAAAACATTCTTGAATGCTTCTCTTTGAGAGACTTTAAGATGCTTTGGGGCTGGGACTTGACTTGACATTTGATGGGAGTGTGATTTGTGTCCAGGATTCTAACAACATTGCAGGAGCCCAAGTAGGATTTTCCCTACAGTTCAGCTCTGGGATGCTTTGAGCTCTTTTAGGTAAGGGGATTGGAACCGAGAGCAGAGATACTGTCTCTGTAGTTCTTTTGATTGCTTCACTGCTGGCAGCAGGGAAAAAGAAACTGCCAGATTCAAATGCTGAAGGGATAAGAGCCAGACCTGGAATAGAGGGGTAGCTTGGAGTAAGGGATGAAGAGCAAGCTTGTAACTGAAGTATGGTAGGTGGAAATATGGAACTGGCACTGGGTACATCGCACCTTAGCTAAGCAAGGAGAGAGGGAGCAGTGAAAACTGAGACCAAGCAGGGAGCCTAAGGGCAATAGCTGGAAGAGAATTGGAACTGGCAAGGCAAATAAATTGGAACAAGCAGCCAAGTTGGTCAGGGGAAAGACACTGATTGAATAAGAAGCTTGGAAAGGAAGACCAGGTGACATGGGCATGGGGGAAAGAGAAAAAGATCAGAGGAGGGGCTAGGAGTAGGGGAACTGGGACAGGTTAAGTGAGGACACCAGAGTCTGAAATGAGAGAATAGGATTGGGATAAGGAGCCAACAAGGGGAAACAGAGATAGAGATATAACTTG
Source organism: Crocodylus siamensis (assembly GCF_052110815.1). Classification (NCBI taxonomy): domain Eukaryota; kingdom Metazoa; phylum Chordata; order Crocodylia; family Crocodylidae; genus Crocodylus; species Crocodylus siamensis. Next base: position 263,988,463 of record NC_143396.1, read on the forward strand.
GGACAGGTTGGAGGGAAAGGAGAAGATGGGGAACCTAGGGAAGTCAGTGATCACTAGTGTCCCCTAGAATGGAATAAGAAGTTCCTGAGCCTCTCTGTTCCTCTGCAGTCAGCTGGTATCTGTGAAATATACCAGCAGATTGCCCCATCTGTGTACACTGTAGGTCCACACAGAGGATAACAACCTACTACTCTTGTCTGTTATTCATGCAATTCAAGTGGCAGTGGTCTGAGCAATGGGCTTAAGTATCTAAATCAGGGGCGGGCAATTATTTTGGGAGAGGGCCACTTACTGAGTGTTGGCAAGCCATCAAAGGCTGCATAACAGGCAGCCCAGGGCAGATTAATACTAATTTTCTAAATTTTTTAGGGGCTCCACAGGTTGGATAGAATGGCCTGGCGGGCTGCATCCGGCCCTCGGGCCGCATTTTGCCCACCCCTAATATAAATGATGATGAGCCATTTGGTTGTCAACATGATAGCATGACAATTCATGTGTTTTTTCAGTTAGAGGCAAGGATTTTTTAGAGTGATATCTTTTGTTGGACCAACTGTATAGCTCAGATAAAGTTAGACAAGCTTTCAAATGCAAGACATCCTTCAGTCTGCTTTTTAATAAAAACTAAGAATAAACACATTCCTCCTCTTCTCCCTCCCTCTGAAACCCCCCCTACAACACCCATACTCGCACACAAATTATGTTAAGATTGTAAAGTCTAACGCTTGACTGTATCTCTTGAATTTGGCCATTATATGTTATTATGTGTATTCTATAACATGGTATTAAATGGTTGCATACCGTTTTTTGCCTCAAGACTTGTCTCATTTAGCACAAAAGATAAACTTACTCTGGGATGAGTTAGATCCATGTAGTGAAGAAGACCTGTGTCTAAGATCCCTGATTTATTTGCTGAAATGACTGGAATGTAAAAAATAAATAAGCCAGAAGATTGCAGGAGATAAATAATGGTCTCCTTTTAGGTGAATCGTGCCCTGCGCAACTGGATTCTAGACTTCCCTGTACTACAGAATTCCCATGTGCTACAACAAACTTTTCAGAGCTGATTGCTAACCCTGTGTTCCTGGGTACCTAATTTGAGACTCTAGTATTTGGAAAAGTGCTGAAAACTCAGTTGCAACTAATGTTAAACAGGAAATGTACATTGAACAAATTAAGTGCTATATAATTAAATGTCAAGTCCTGGGTTTTTCGAATTAGACGAACAAAATTTGTCAGTTCCTCCGTCTGCAGAGAAGAAGATAATGCCCCTATATTTTACCATGCTGGTGAGAAAATAAATTAATGTTTGTAAAGAACTCTAGACTAGAATGATACGCACCATAGAAAAAGTCCATAAGGAAATAAGTAGTTCTGTATTCAGAGCAGGGTTTGAACAGTTTACAGTAAATAGCGCTTGGGACCATACTCTGAACAATGAACAGAAAACAAGATATTAAATAAACTGCTTGTTAAGTGAGTAACAGTCCATTCTGCCCTGTGGAAAAATATAGTGTGAGGTCATATAATTTGCCTATAAAGCAGGCGCACCCAGGCATGGGGATTGAATTAAGCTTTCACAGTTACCCTTAGTTACTCACCTCATAACATTTGAACACTTGATTTGGCATCCTTTACATTTTTTAAGTGGATGTATGTGAGAATAATGTGAATTTTTAGAGAAAACCAAGTCAGAATGTGAGCTTTGGCATTTTAATTAAACCCCATGTGTGGTGTTAATCTATAGCACTTTATTGCTTAATAATTTATTTTATTAATTTTGAACAAAAAATATTTTCTATGCATTTCTTAGGTTAGGATTATATCGTGAAGCTGAAAAACAATTTAAGTCAGCTCTCAAGCAGCAAGACATGATCGATACAATACTATATTTGGCAAAAGTAAGTAGATTTTTCCAATTCAAACAAAATGTATTTGTTTTAAAATAAATTTAAATTCTAATATATCTTTGAAAATCCAAGGGCCAGCAGGCTGAGATCTAACTTGACACACACACACTGATTTAAAAGCTTTACAATTTCCTTTTAAAATAGTAAACCAGTCTTCTGTCGGAACAAGTTTAAGCTAAGCATCAGAACTAGCCCAAATTAGAGTGAGAGGTTTTATTTTAAGACATGCATTCCAGAAAATAGTTAAAATTATGTTAGCATGAAGCTTTATTTTTAAAGAACGTTGGTTTTATTATGCATTTCCTTTAGTTTGCCTTATTCTGATACTTTAAAATCAAAATATGATAAAATACTGGTGTAGGAAAAATAAATCTCTGGTTTAGATTGTGATGTATCCATGGATTTGGCAGTTTGTGTTAGGAGAGTGCTTGGGGGGGAAAAAGTACTGGTTTTGAGGACTAAACAGGATTTCTTTGGGGAATGTACAAGTCTAAAGATACTATCTCTGCTGTTTATTGTGTTCTCTTCAACAGCAAATAACAATCAGGACTCTACAGCTGCAGGATAATTGGAGCTGTGTGGCAGGATGGTTCCTAGGGGTGCCATGACCTCCCCTAGCGCCCTTGCCCACCGTGCCAAGTCTGGGTCCTGAACATACCCTCTATCTCGCCTGCCACGTCTTTGATCTTATATTATCAATGGGAGGCTGCCTTCTTGCCTCCCTTGGCACAGGGCCAGTCTTGCTATACCACGATTCCGGGGCTACTCCCTGTGCCGGCCCTCGCTGGCCTGTCTCTGTGACTGTTCTAAGTAGCCCACTCTCTCTTCGGGCTTCCTAGTAGACTCACCTTCTCTCCGGGGCCTTCCACTGGGCTTGCCCCCTTCCGGGGCTTCCCCTTCACAGGCAGTGCCCCACTGGGCCTGCCCAATGTCCAGTATACGCACCCTCTCCCAGGGCCTGCTCAATGTCCAATATACACATCCTCTCCCAGGGCCTGCTCAATGTATTCGCGCCTCACATACTCCCCTGCCCCCACCGGGGCCCTTGCTCACGCTTCTCGCCCTCTCTGCCCCCACTGGGGCCCTTGCGCTTCTCGCGCACCTGCCTGCACTGGGGCCTTCTATGCCCGACTCGGGCTTCCTGTGCTTGCGCTCCTCGCGCCCCTCGCCCACACTCAGGCCTGTGCTTGCACTTCTCACGCGTCCGCCCACACTGGGGCCTTCTATGCCCGACTCGGGCTTCCCAAGTTTGGGACTCAGGCGGCCTTAGCCTCACCTGGCCCCCAGACCCGCCTTCTCGGGGCTATGCCCCACTGGGGCTCTTCCCAACTGGGGTTCCCAATTGGGGCTCGTCTCGATATCGCCCCCGCTGGGCTGGGGTCGGGATACCCCACTAGCTCAAACCCACCTTCCTGGGCCTGCGCCCCACTGGGCTTCTGCCTCTACCGAGCTCTTCCCGAAGCTGCCCACACTGGGCTGGGGTCGGGACACCCCCACAACGCAGCACCCTCAGTGGTGCCAGGAACACCCCCTCTTTATTGGGGAGCTCCTGATGAGGCCTCCTCCACCCCTACAGCCTCGCCCGGTCCTCCAGTATTTATACAACAAACTAAACAGAACCATCAGCCAACCGGCCGTAACCCAACAACAAGGTTCCTCGCTCAAACATAGGATTTAAGCTCCCTTGCCTCTCTAGTGATAGCCTCCCTGTCAGGGTTCTTTCCACCCTTACCATGCAGTAGCCGCTAGGGTGATCAGACTCCAACCATCGGCCCTGCTCTGCTCAGCTCTACTGCCAAGCTCCCGCACACCAGGCTGGCAGAAGGGAACTGCCCCCTAGGCTCCGGCCTGGGGCTGTTTATAAGGGCCCGGCCCGGCCCCCTTCTGGTCACATGACCAACTTGGTTGTCCCAGCAACCATCACCTGGGTTCCCCTTGTGACTGGCAGCCAACCTTCTTCGCATCTAGGACAGGGCACCTTAGTGTCCCTGTGACAAGCTGCTATACATAAAAACAGTGTAGCTGTCTGCAGTCTCCTAGGAAACCAGTAAGTAACTAAAGGAAGCTAGAAACTGATTTCACTTATGAAATCAAAACACAGGTCTGGAAGGGGCCTCTTGGGCCACTGAGTCCAGTTCCCTGCATTCACAGGCAACCATTTACCCAAGGAGTCTCCAAAACTGCCACTTCAAACCTGTGATCACATTCAACCACAAGGCACAAAACCAGAAACACCAAGGACATGCTACGTGCCATAGCTAAAATCACGGGAGGCAAGAACATGGCCAGTACCTTGCCACTGCAGTGACCAGGGAGGATCTGAGGATCATAATCCTTGCCCTTCTGACCTAGGGGGGGAAATCCTTTGTGACACCAAATTTGTTAATTGGTATAATTAGCAGAAGATCAAGAATTTCTGACCAGGAACCTCTGAGTTTTCAAAGTACCTGCAAGAGCTTCAGCATGTCTCCATCAAACCCCCACAGCCTTAGCTAAACCAGTGTCCCCGTGATTTAAAGGAAGACTGGAAATAAAAAAAAATGTACAACTGTAAAGAGGCTTCCTCCACCTCTTCACACAAAAGGAAGGAAAACTGGGAAGACTTACCAGACCAGGAGGAAGCATTGCTTATGCAGGGAACACCACAGCAGCCGGAATGCCATCGTCACTGGTCCTTCCAGATTGATGTTCCCTGCACCCAATGCCCTACTTCTGGTGGAGGAGCTGCACCGCAAGGGGGAGAAGATGCATGGGGAAATCAGGCAAGTTCTGTCTACTCCACCTGAACTCCAGTGGTGCAGGGATGGGGAGAAGACCAGATTCCGGTCTTGGAACTCAAAGGAGCTTTAACTACGGGAGCTGCACTCTGCTGTGTCCTTTAAACAGGGAGACCAGAGAACCAGGAAAAGTTGGAGCAGCTGCAAGCCTCTCAGACTGACAGAAGTTTGTTTTGGGGTTTTTTCCTTTTTTTTCTCTTGCATTTGAGTTACAATTCAATATAGCGGGTGGGAACTGATTGATTTTTGGGCCTGATCATGAAAGGGGAAGATACCCTGAACCATGTAAGTGCTATTGAATCACTGTAGGAGCAAAGAAACTGCCTAACTGCCATTAGTTTTCTTTTGTTTTTTTCTTCAATTTGATTTGTTCTTACCTGCAAGTTGTGTGTGGACAAGGAGTGTTCTCCAGCCTAGGGGAAACAGATCTGTACCTTTTAAAAAAAAAAAAAAAGGAAGAAAGAAAGGAAAAAGAACAGAAAGCATATAGCATTCTGAATGCTGTGAATGTCTAATACTTACCTGGGCTGTCCTGCCCAGTGATGGTTGCAGTTCCCTTTTTGCTCCAGTGGTGATATTTTCCTGATATTCTCCTAGATCAACCTTGACCTCTCCATCCAGAAGGAACACAGAAAGAGATCCTGAGCCTAGGAAAAAAAGGAAGAACAGAAAAATCGTAGAACATCTGTTAGCAACTGGTAGTCTCCCACAATATCATAACAGCTGGTTGGCATTTGACTGGAGTATAAGGGGAGGTTGAAGCCCTAGGAGGGACAGACCTAATGTCCTTGTAGCAGACTTTCAGTAGGAGAACACCTTCCGATATCTACAAATTACATCAAGACGTAGCAGGCAAGAACCGGGCAATTGCTGCTGGCTGATTCTGCAGGAATAATGAGGCTTTTCCCTCACGGCACAGGCCTGCCAGGTGCAAGGTTGACAGGGACCTTGACCCTATCCTGCACCCCATGGACAACAACATAAAATCCAGTGACATTCATGAAGTGGAAAAAAATGGCTAACTGGAAACCAGCAAGAGCTCTAAAACATGGGATTCCCAGATCCTTTCCATAGGGGTGTGTCTACACAAGACATGTTAATGCACAGTAGCCTAATTTAATGTGCATTACAGGTACACACAAGCACCCTTAATGTGCATTTAAAATGATGAAATTGGGCTAATGGTGCCTAAATTTGATAACTGCAAATACAGGTACCAAATTTAGGTGTGATTAGTTAAAGCACATTAATGCACATGTAGATGCAACCCAGCACTGACTTTAGTGGTGGGTCTGCCCAGCCACTGGGTGCACATAGCAGGGCTGCAAGGACTTGGCAATAACTTCAGTGCCAAGTCCCTGCACATGTAGACACCTGCCAAAAATCAATTAATGAGCATTAGCTTGATGCGCATTAAATTTAGTCATGTTTAAATGCATATGTAGACACACCCAATGAAGAGAAAATTATTTCCAACGTGGGGATTGCAATTACTTGATTCCACATATCATACATATTGATTGTTGAACCAAGAATTCCCTGTACTGCCAAACTACTTCTTTCATAAACGTATTGAGATCAGTCTTAATGTACTTCATGGACCCACACTACTTTGCTCAGAAGACCATTCCAAAACTTCACTTCTCTGACAGTTAGAAATACTTTAATTTCAAATCTAAAATGCATACATAGCCAATCTTTAGCTATTTGATCTTGAGTTGTTTGGTTTTTTTACCCCGAAAAGCCCTTTCCCCTTCTTATTATTCACTCTGTGAATGTAAAAAAATTAAATCATATTTCCTTCTCAATCTCCATTATTATTAAGTTTCTTTCCTCGTGTCCTTGTGACAAGGTATTTAACAGAATTTGCAGAGTCATTGGAATCTGACAGGGCTGCACCATGAGCATTTCTGCTGTGGCCTGGAACTTGTGATCCCCTGGGCTGTCAACCATGCACCTTAGCACCTGCACAACCCGAGCCCCATTGTAAAGTTAAACATGCCATGTTACTTTAGTGTTTATAAGAAAAAGTCTCTATTGTCTTAACTATATTAGTGGCCCTTCTTTATAACCCTTCCAGTTAAAGTTAATCTTTCTATTCATTGCTGATCAGAGTGGCACACAGTACCCTGACTAGAGGGTCTTGCCAGTGCCTTGTACTAGTACTTCTTTGTCTCTCCTGAATATAGTTTGCTTAATACATCCTACAATTGCATTTTCCTTTTTCACAGCTGCATCACACTGTTGGTTTATGGTCATCCTATAGTCAGTCAACAACCCAGATATCTGCTTCCTCAGTTGTCTCTAAAGTCTTAAGGCTAGCGTGTTTAAAAAGGAACACATGCAACATGGCTGCCCATATATTTTTTGGAAGTTCGACTGCACAGGGAGTTTGGGATTGGGGAGCTCCCTGCCCATGACCATGTTTAAAAGGCACGTATGTAGCCAGGCTTTTGGGCTGCACACATACCTTTTAAAGGTCCCAGCTTACGGCAACTTGGCAACTCACCCAAGTCCTGGCAGATGTGTGATGAGATCTGAGTAATTTATCCTACATTCCAAAAATCATGCTTCCTTGCGTATCTGGCATGGCAAGACATCCAATTTTTGGGATCCAGAATAAAATTCCTCAGATCCCATCACATTATTAACAACTGCCAGGACTAATGTTCTATTCCACAAGATTCCAAAATCTTCCTGTGTAATAATCTGGTCCTCTTCTGTATTGGCAGTACCCCTCAATTTACTATTATCTACGTTTTTTATGAGAACATCAAGTTCCAGTACCACAGTCATTGATGACCATGTTAAAACCAGAGAGGCACTAAGACTGATCCCTGAGAAATGCTACTGGGAACCACTGTACTTTCACACAGATCATCTTTTTGTATAACCGATTGTAGACTGCTTTTGAGCCAACACCTCCACCTTTAAGCTAACACTCATTGTAGTGTTGACCCCTGTCCTCTCCAATTTCGCTTTTTTCCCCCTGAAGCATGGCAGCAAAAGCTTTACTCAGACCTAGATAAATTAAGTCCACAACATTTGTCCTTATCGATTAAGTCAGTTATTTTATCATAGAAGATTAAGTTACTCAAACTCTTCCTTGGATAAACTCATATTGTGTTTTCTCCATTTTCTGTATGCTTGATTATTCTTTCCTTCAATATCTGTCCTAAGCCCTTGGGTATCGTTCAGAGACTGGATATGCTCACTTACCGGTAGCCGTCAAAACCCTTGAAACTGAAAGTGCTGTCGAAGGAAAGGTAGTCAAAGTTTAGCAAAACAAGTGCCACAGTGTAAACACAAGAATTATTATCTGAAAGTTGATTTCCCCACTCAACTCCAGAAGAATGAAATTAGGTGTCTTGCTTCTATTCAAGCCATTAACAGTATACCCAAAAGAAGCATTCTGAGAGGATGCTTTGTTCTTCATAAAGTGATGTTTACCATACTTTTTTATATTATTTGAGTTGCAAAATAGCTAGCAGTTTTGCAGTTACATCATTATCTTTAGTATCTGAGGCTCTCTCTTCACTGCAGCAGTCAAATGTACTAACTTGGTTTAGCCCAACTACTTCTACAGCATAATCACTCAAGTTCAAGAGAGATCAGATGCATTACAAAATATGTGAGCTACTCTGGATGAGTAGATTGGGGGAGTGATTGGATTAGCAGTTGACAAGCTGTCGTAACTCAAGTTACTGCATCCCCAATGCGTTAACTTATCAGCAGCACTTGACGCCCACCTTCCCCAACACAGCTGACCTATGATAATATCTGGATGCGTATTGGATTGAGGTAAAACTTAAATTACAGTTCACCCTGTCAATGCAGAGAAAACAAGCCCTGAATACATAGCTATTAGGGGTGTGCAAAACAGGCCATATTTGCTTTGGATTAGGATTCGACCCGAATCAGAAGACAGTAGTTCAAATAGTTGATTCAGATCACTGTCCCAATTCAATTCGGCCATATCCAAATCGGAAGATTCGATGCTCGATGATTTGGAGAACCTGCAGTTTCGCCAGCTTTAACAGCTTTAAATGTTTTCTACATACCTCGAGGTACCAGGCACAGCTCATGAACGCTGAGATGGTGGGGCGGATGGAGCGTCCCACAGGAGTGCGGGGTGGCCGCCCATGTTCTTGGTGGTGGACCCCCCCCAGCTCAGCAACCAACCATGGGGAGACCCTGGGTGCCCCCCCATACCCAGAAGGCTCCAGTTGCCAGGTTGCAGGGGGAGTCCCCCGCACACTCCACGGTGAACCCAGAAATGGACCGGAAGTGTTCTGGGCCACTTTTGAGTCTACTGCTGAGTGTGCTGGGGACCCCCTGCACTCCTGTGGGGTGCTCCATCTGCCCCACCACCTGTGTTCACGAACTGCCAGGTACCTTGAGGTATGTAGAAAAAACATTAAAATCAGTGTCTATGACCGAATCATCAAATCTCTCCAAATCTATTCGGAGGGTTCCAATTCAATTTGGAGAGCTTAAAGGGTCTCCTGATTCAAGTCAGATTCAGAGATTAGGCTGCTGAATCAGACCGAATCTCCACTGAATTGAATCGGAGACCGAAACTTCACACAGACCAAATAGCTATGGAAAAGGGTGAGGCAGTTTACCAGAGGTTTTGTATCAGATTTTCTCCAAACTCTGGCACATGCAACATTATCAGTTACATTTCAACGGTTCTGTAAGTCACAACAGCTATTAACTTAAAAAAAGGTGAAAGCAAAGACTCTTGAGAATTATTGTTTAAAGGACAGACAGAGTAGTTAGCAGAGGTTAAAGAAAATGCATCAAAACACAGGCATTCTCAGACCTTAGGAGGGAGAAAGGGGAGGACAGCTGCATGCTCCCCGTCAATCATAGAAGAACCCATTATGACTTTGAAGTCATTATGTAGAGAAAAGCTGAATATGTCAGGAAATATGGATCCCTCAGGTATACAGTCTTTTTCTTGCTATAGAAGAAAGACTTCACAGATAGCCTAGTACATAATTGATTCTTTAAAATCCAGTCTAAAAATCATCATATAGTAAGTTAAGGGATATATGAAGATAAGGTATGATATGCTGAACTTACTGGGGATGACTTGTATAAGTTACTCATTTCTCAGATGCTTGAGTAAAACAACCAACCCATACCCTATACCCTTGCTGTTTAAAGAGTTATACTTTGCTGCCATGTATTCTCTTTTCTGCAGCATTGTACAGAGATTTGATTTGTAAGAAACAGTTGGTAAGAGAAGTAATAAAATAATCTTAAATGTTAATTAAAGAAAGCAAAATGAGTGTGACAAACAAAATGGAGCCTTTTTTTACAGTTTGAGACTTATTGCAGATGTTCATCAGAAACTGCTGAAACTGACGACTTTTATGACGAATGTTTTCAAGAGTGTTTTAGATAAAACAATGACATCCACAGATGGAGGGTGCTAGCAGTAGACTGTTGGGGCATTTATACATGAACTCTGGGAGGGGGGATGAGGGGGGCTATAATTAGGTGGCTCCGAGAGCTGGTGTATTTAAAAGCGCCTGGAGAGTCTTGTGTATCAGCATCCCCACGCTTCAAAACGGCAGTGGGGGTGCTTTATCTAAAGCTCATTCATCACTTTAAATTACTGGGGGGGTCACAGTAAATTACTGTACTCCAGCAGCCTCCAGAATCTTGTGCATAGGTGTCCACACACTTCAAAATGATGGTGGGGGCACTTTATCTACAGCTCATTCAACAAGGTTTAGATAAAGCGACCCCACCAACATTTTGCGAAGTGTGGATGCTGATACATGAGACTCTAGAGGCTGCTGGAGCATAGTAATTACCATGCTCCTGCAGACTTGATTAATCAGTAATTATGACATGTTGGAGCAGGCTCCCTGCTCATGTATAGGCACCCTTGGTGTCCCACTGCTTAAAATGTGTACTTAGTTGATAGTGTCACTTGGTGCAGTCAGGGTCTAGACAAGTATCCAAAGAAAAAAAAGTCAGTGTCATTCTTTCCTATTCCTTTCCTCCCAGGCAGCTATTACTTTTTCATCTTAACAGAAGAGATGCTGAGCCAGTGAGTTTCAGCCAGGGTGCCATGGCCTCCTGGGTATCGTTCCCTCTAAGCTGTGTGGCGTGTGTGGCTGCATGGGTATGCTCATGCCGCACTGCCAGGCATGCCTGTGCAGCCATGCACACTGCGCAGCTTAGAGGGAACACTGGTCCTGGGATGCCCTAAAATCCTTTCAGAGGTACCATACAAAGTGAGCACTGTTGGGTGCACAAACATGATTCACAAGATAAACGAAGAGGGCGCATCCAGACGAGCGTGCATGTGCGTTTCCCAAGGGACAAACAGCAGCAGCAGATAGTTGTGCCACTGCTACTTGCCCCCAAGGAATGCTCATGTATGTGCGCCCTAGCGTGTGGCAAGTGCCCCAGGTGGGGTAGGGGAGGCTGGGACCAGCTCTGGGGCTGGCTCCAGCAGCCTTACCTGGGGTCCTGGGGACTTGCCAGGGCTCTAGCAGCAGCGATCTAGCGCATGGAGCATGTCTCCAGCTGGCCATGCTGCCACCACATGCACTACCCTGCTTTTTTCAGACACGTGTTTTTTTGACACTGGGATGTCCCAGTGTTAAAAAAAAAAACTCTGCTGCACTGCAGGTTAGCAGCACGATGAATGCCTGTATGTGCAGCATGTGCAGTTTGCAGTGCCACAGATGGGTCTGCGCTGCTACATAACACACGTGCACTCATCTGGACATGCCCAGAGACTTCACATGGGAATTCATAATGTTAAAAAAATTCTCACTTCTTGTAATCCGAGTTCATTACAACAAAAGCATTGCTAAATTATTCTTCTTTAGTCAAAAAGAGTGAAAACAAAGACCTAGCATTTTTTCAGGGGTTCCTCAAATCTATCAGGGTGTTCTTCAAATCTATTGAGTGGTGCTTTGAGTCTAAAGAAGATGAGAACCACTATGCTAGGCAAATACCAGCTTTACTACGCTGATTCTGGTATTACAATTACCACTGCTTTTGTAGTGATCAGCTTAAAATTGCAGCCCCTTCCTGAAGAAATGTATGCCATCCTTAAAACTGCCTCACTATCACTGTTCAAAGAAGATTGTTTTGTGTATGCATTAAGTAGCATATCTTGTATACAGTTAATTAAAATTGTGACAATAACGAATTCTACTCAAAATTTTGTATAGGATATCCAAAAGTATAGTTGTTGAAGTAGAGTTGCTGCTAGTTGCGGTGCTTTAATATATGATGCACTATCGGTGCTTTGCTCCACTGCTTTACCATTATGTTAAATGAGAGCAGCAATGCCAGCTAATTTTCCATGGTTGATGGATCAAGCACTATATTAAAATGTCATTCCACTAGAAGAAGCTTTCTCAAGAGATTTTGCTTCATTCCGAAATGTGTGTAGCCCAGTGGTTCTCAACTGTGTTAGATTGAAGGCACCCCTTAGAAAATGCCAGCACCTAGCTTCCAGTCATTTCTTGACTGCAGAAAAATACTAGAGCTGTTCTTCTCTTGCAAAGAACTCAGAAAGGCCACAACAGGGCAGAATGTTTTTGACATTATGGATTCCTATTTGTAGTCTTACAGGTTGATTTTGTAAATCATGTGTAGGTGGTTTTTATACCCAACAGTGCTAATATTATGCAGCTTTGAATGGCACCCTTACAAGGAACTTATGACACCCTGGTTGAGAATCATTGGTATAGCTATGGTTCTGCCACTGGTGATTTGGATAGCTTGAGCGATTCATTTACAAAATGTTTTTATTTCCAACTTAAAAGTGGGTTCAAGGGCAGTAGTATCTGAAATTTGCACCATCTGACTGCTACTTAAATGGCGTGTGCAATGACAGTCAGTGCCCTCAGTCTGGTATTTACAGGACTCATCACAGTTAGCATGTGTCAGCATTGTCTTTGTTTTCTGTTGCTGCTGGCCAGGGAGACTGAACTAGTAGAGAGTATCTTGTCTAAATCTGACCAAGGCTTGTAGGCACAAAATGAAGAAAGCTTGCAAATGTTGCTTTTCTGTGCTATGCACTATTTCACTAAAGAAATGTAACTATTCATGTTGATCTCTCATTTTATGAACCTTAAATGCACTTAATTTAAAACTGAACCTCATGGGTTTTTCCACTCATATCACTCCTAGAGACCAGTTTTTTTCAAAAGGCAAAAAATCCTATCACATAATTCTTTAGTTTTAAAGTAAATATTTACTATCTCTAAAGTGGCACCAGTGTACAATGTAGATAGTTTTCTAAATTATAGAAGAGAATGTCTGTTGTGCAGCTCAAATGTATGTTTTGTAGTAAAAGATGTAGTGAAAATGGTCAATATTTTTCCCTTAATGCTTATATGAACTTCATTTGAACATATGTTACCACGCAAAATTGATACACACACGTATTCTGTCTGTTCTTTTAGCACATGTACACACAAACAAAATTGCTTGTCTGCCTCCCCGCAGATAATTCTTATTTTTGTCAGAGAGCTGTAAAATCATACAAGTCATGGCATTTAGACAACATGTTTACACACCTTTATTTTCTTAGGTGTATTTGCGCTTGGATCAACCTTTGACAGCTTTAAATCTTTTCAAGCAAGGATTAGATCGATTTCCTGGAGAAGTGACCCTCCTCTGTGGGATTGCCAGAATCCACGAGGTATGTGCATATTATGTGGCCTCTAACACAGAGAAGGTTAAAAGTAGTAGGATTTCAATATATTTGCATGGTCTTCAGAAAGTCACTCTGCTTATTACTAATAAAATGTTGTATTGCTAACAGCACAAGTTATGTTATACAAAAAAAAAGTGTCTATGAAAATCAAGATTTCTTTGCAGGTTTTTTTGTTCAAGTAGTTAGATATACCAGATGGTTCATGTGTTCCCTTTTCTGATGTATAAAAACAAATCACCTGATTTAATGTGGGTTTATTTCCAGACAGGTTTGTGTATGGTTCATAAAGTTCATTGGTCTAAAACAGAAGAAACACATGTTTTAGTCACCAGTAGCTTGTTGGTAGGATTAAACTGCAGGATAGTCTGCAGATCTGTGCTACCTTTATTAGTACCATAAGTTGCTTTGAATTAATTAAGTTAGGAAAAATCACTGAAGTGTAAATGTTTTGTTGCTTAAATAGTAGGGGGGTTTAAATAGAACTAATTTTAAGAATTATTTCATTGTAGGCAGATGTAATAAGATCTCATTTTGCATAAACAGAAAGCAGTCATTAAAAGAAGGAGTACTGATGTACCTTGAACGCTGACAGATGGTAGTGATGTTATATCAAACACAAATGTGCAGAAGGAAATCATGCATTCTTTGTCCAAGAGCTGTATCTGGTATCTTCCAACTCACCTGTGTTCTCCAAGCACAAATCTAATTCCATTTTAAAGTGCTTTGAGTTATTTAGAGAGAGAGAAATTGAGATAACAGTTGTATCATTGTCTTTGTGGCCATGTTATCTGAATTTTTTAAAGTTCTGAGTCCAGCCTGATGCAGTGTGCAGCCCCAAATGCAGTGTGCTGGGTCAAGCTGTGGACCGACCCTGTGCACCAGCCCAGTCTGGTGTGCGGGGTCATGTCATCTGACCTGAGGGATTCTTCATGAGGCTGGAAATTTGACATTGCAAACCTCCTAGAGGTGCAGCAATTAAAGTTGCCACTGCTTTCTTGTTGCCAAATTTCTGAACACATGGTGAGCATCATTTTCCATATATAATGCACACCCCAATTTCCACCAGCTAGGTACAAGGGGTAGGGGGAAAGTGTGGATTATATGTAAGAAAATATGGTACTTTGAAGGTAACCATTCCACAAAACATTACAATTTTAGAGGGTATACCTGGGTGAACAATTCGGAGTATGAGTCCTGCAGCCTAGAACTATCATACAATGCTGGAGTTGCCATGGCATGTATAAACAGCATTTGCACATAGTAACTATTGTAAACAGACTTTGGAAAACACCAGATGTACCTTTAAATGTAGTTGTCATAACTGTGCACTATTAATCCTTGACTTAGAATCAGTAAAATGTTTTCTGGCATTATACTCGTTTAAGTCAGTGTATATTTTACTATGAAGCCAAAATGTAGGTTATACTTTATGTTCAGAGAACAGGACACAGAAATCAGCCTTAAAGGGTGCTAGTTCTTTGGAGTTTTTATCTATGAGCTCTGATGAATTCAGCAGATTACACAATGTAAAGATTATCATAAGTGATACAAATAAGAATTACTAGTGGCTTCAAAATAAGTATCTTATAAATGCAATTTTTTATTTTCAGGAAATGAACAACATCTCGTCAGCTGCAGAGTACTACAAAGATGTCTTAAAACAAGACAACACTCATGTGGAAGCCATTGCATGCATTGGTAGTAACCACTTTTATTCAGACCAACCTGAGATAGCACTGCGGTTTTACAGGTACATCTGTTAGATGAACATTAAGAATGATATTTTTAATACTGATATCACCAAGAAAAATACTTGAATGCATTAATAGAAAGGGGTGGAAGAGCTAGAGAAATAATCACCAGCATGCCTACTCTAAAACATCTTGTATACTAATAATATGGTACTTATATTTAAGCATTTTATACATACAAAATAA
Organism: Crocodylus siamensis; assembly: GCF_052110815.1. NCBI lineage: Eukaryota > Metazoa > Chordata > Crocodylia > Crocodylidae > Crocodylus > Crocodylus siamensis. The sequence continues at coordinate 264,003,785 of NC_143396.1, forward strand.
AAACAAAACACAAAAGAATCACAATTGTTGATTACCTGACTTATAAAAAAAAAAAGTGAGAAGGGGCTAAAAAAGTATGGTGTGATCTGGAAACATAGGCTGCTTACAGATTTCAACACCCCTCTCCCCTTCCCCTCCCTCCAAAAAAAACTTCATGCTTTGCCGGAAGAGGCATTGCGTTAGTTGGACTTGGCTTGCCCAACGTCCGTATCAATCAGGTGCTTCAGTGTGGCTTTTTGACACTTTTATCTGAAGCTGATTCAATCATCTTTTAGATAAAAGTTCCAAAAAAGCTCTATAAAATTGCCTGATTTATACAAACATTGGGTGAACCAGACCAACTGATGTGATGCCTCTTCTGGGTATGTGCTGGGCTTGGCATGGAAGCACACCAATTTTAAAGTGCTGGGGCTTGTGGGGTGGGGTGTTAACCTTTGTAAGCAGCCATAGGATCCAACTCTTACCTCCATTCATATTCAGGAGGCACATGACAGCTTGTATTAAGAGTTGCAAGGTCTTTTGAAAAGCACCATGGTCCAGCACCCTGGAGTGTAAAAAGAAGTGACTTCATAAAGCTCAGCTGGTAAAGCTGCCAAAAGAAGAGATGGATCAGGGCAAGGATATAGCCAAAACTCATGACTTAAAGTAAAATCAAATGAACCAGCATATTTGAAATGCCAAAGTGTTCTACTTTATAATTTCACAGAAAAATTTGTATAATCTGATTCTGTTCACAGAAAATAAGTCCACTGAAGGGACAAGACAGAAATGATACATCTTTACCATGCAAAAGACTAACTACAGATTTTTTTTTAATTCACAAGTGCTATAAATTTTTTTTTTTTTTTGGTTTAGTTCCAAGTATTGTTAGGTAATATGCCTAGTCTTTCCTAATCCTGTTGGGGTAGAGTGAGACATGGTGAGGGCAGGAGTGGGGAGGAGTCTTTCTATTTTGAATGGAATTCATTCTTGCAATTAATCTTAAAAAAAATAAATAAAACAACAGATATGTTCTCTCAAACCAGGCGGCTCCTGCAGATGGGTGTTTATAACTGCCAACTTTTCAACAATTTGGGACTTTGTTGCTTCTATGCCCAGCAATATGACATGACTCTGACCTCATTTGAACGTGCACTTTCTTTAGCTGAAAATGAGGAGGAGGCAGCAGATGTTTGGTACAATTTGGGACACGTGGCTGTGGTATGAATATTTGAAATATCTTCTAAGTGTTTTTTTCATTCTATACAACTATAACAATGCCATAGCAGCAATTGGTATGATAGACTGAATGTGTTAATATAAAGAAAGTACAGTTTAAAGTCTGATATAATACAGAATAAATTATATCACGTAGTAGTTATGAGTTTGCCATCAATTAAAAACACAGAAAAACACCAAAAGAGAGGATAATTTTTCATTCTTTCAGAGCCTGGCATACATCTTGGTGAAATAAACACCCTTATCCAAACAAAACTGCATTTGATGGAACTTGTTCCAGTGCCATCCCACTTGAGAAACAGAAAATTAAAATGGAGCTACTTCTTAACAGAGATGAGAGTTTTATAGTGCCATATGCTGTAGGATATATTTTTTATGGAAATATAATGAGAACTGAGAGTAATGTATGAAAAGGCAGGAGAGAGAGTTAACTGTGTTAGTCTGCAGTCAGGCAGAAGGCAAAGGATGGTGGCACCTTAGAGACAAATGTTCAGAGAGGCACAAGCTTTCACAGGCACAAGCCTACTTCATAACATAAGTCATAACATAAGTGCCATATTAGGTCAGACCAATGGTCCATGTAGTCCAGTACCCTGTCTCTGACTGTGGCAGGTGTGGATGCTGCAGGGGGAGAGCTTTGAGCTGGACATCTGTAAAGCAGTCTATCCCCTATTCGGTACCTTCCCTGGCATCCACCATTTATTGGGTTAGAGATGCCAAAGAAAACATCTTCAACCATTTTGTTCAATAGCCATTCATTCATGAATTTTTGCAGTCCCTTTTTGAACCTGGCAATGTGCTTCTACCACTTCCTGTAGCAATGAATTCCACAAGTTTACACATTGTATAAAATAGTACTTTCTCGTTAGTTTTAAAAATGTCACCTACTCATTTCAGTAGATGCCCCCTACTTCTAGTATGCTGAGACTTAGTGAACAACAGTTCCTTGTTCACTAGGTCCACAAACCTTCATGATTTTATATACCTTTATCATATCCCCTCTCAGCCTTCTCCTTTCCAAACTGAAGAGTCCATTTATAGCATCCAACAAAGTAGGTTGTTGCCTACAAAAGCTTGTGCCTCTTTGAACCACCCAACGCTGCCTTAATGAAAAGGTATGTGTACCTCTGATTTGTCACTGTTTACTTTCTTAACAGAAATTTACAGTTTAAATACAAATTTCTAAATATAAAACATAAAATTGTTTATGCTACTTATTGGTCTGTGTTCATTAACTAGAGCTTTCTCAGCTTTCTTGGTAAAATTCTTTCATTTTGAAAGAGAACACCAAACTGGGTTACACAATGCCTTAGAATATGCTTCCAAGTAATGCTGCTGTTGTGTTACTACGTGTTCACTATTTAGGTCCTGACTGTGCTTTGACTAAAGTCAGTCGGATTAGGAGGAGACCCTTAAATACAGAGTCTGACTTACCTAGAATTTAAAACATACCATGATGTAGGTATTTGCCAATGCCAGTTTCAAGGTGACCTAACATTTTTATTACTTGCATTAATGATATAGAGAAACATTAGTGAACAGGAGGTATTGATGTTTGCACTAACCACAGTGCAAGCAGCACTCCTAGACCACTTTCTTCTATACAGGGAGGAAAGAACAGATACATGAGAACAATTAGTAAGAAAGTTCTTGTTTTTATTGAAGTTAATATTTTATTCTACAACAGCAAATCTGATGAAATGATCTTCTAAACAACCTAAAATATATATAATATTCAACTTTTTGATGAGTAAACAAACAAAACTTATTTTTTAGGGAATAGGGGACCTGAACTTGGCCTACCAGTGCTTCAAGCTTACCCTAGCCAGTAACAATGACCATGCAGAAGCTTACAACAACTTGGCTGTTCTGGAGATGCGAAAAGGTCACGTTGAGCAGGTTGGTGTCAAACTTTAAATCTATGCTTGTTTTAAACCTCGTGTAATGCCTTGCTCTCAGGAAAATTTAGTTTGCAGTGAGTAAAAAATCAGTCAGATATACTTGCTTGGAGGTGAAGACTAGCTCAGCCACACATTTTGAGGTCCCTTCCAGCCCTAATGTCTATGAAATCTATGAAATCTATTTTGAGAGAGCCTTTGGATCTTCATAGCAGGCCACAGTGGCTTTCCCTGTTCTGATAGAGCAGGTGCTAACTAAAGACGAACAGTGCTAGTGGTGTCCTAGCAACTGTAACTCAGGGAATTTTTGTTATCTTTAATGTTCAGATTTAGCCTGCTACTCCACATGGGAGAACTTGCAGCAGGTTAGCCCTCAGGGGAGAAAAATGAGGCTTAGTGACAGGGACTTGATTGGTTCACAGAAGAACACACAAGTGAGGCTGACTGTCTAGTAGTAAGTAGCACCAGCATTTAATCAGACAGCACACTCGGGAAACGATGCCAGGTTCAGATCAGGATATCTGGGCAACCATCCTCCCAGTCTGGTGACTTGGGATGATCATGTTGCAAGTTACCTGGCCAGCATTCATGGGAGCCTTGCCAGCCTAAAATATGTAAGTGGGCTTTCCCCTCACACTGATTCTTGAAATTTTTTCTTAAGTTTGAGTGGTTAGAACTGCCCAAATGACCGAGCTGTCAAAGGAATTTGGCTCCTGATTTGGGGGACTAAACCTTGTTTCTAAGTTTGGTGTCCCATCTCTTTATTTGCATTAGCAAGATTTTTCACCAACAGGAACACAGAGTTGACAATGATGGGGAAACTAGCAGGGTTTTTTTGTAAAATAAATAAAAATGGTAGCCCAGAAAGGGAAAAAAAAGATTAAAATTGTGTGGTCCGAATAATCAGAGCATCCAAATTATCCCATGGATAATTTAATGGAGTAGGCACCCCAATAGAATACAGGTTGTTGGCTGAGATAGAAAGTGAGCATCTCTGTGAAATGTGAGTGGCAAGGCTTTCAGTACGCCTTACTGAAGAGGAAAGTCGCTAACAGCCAGAAATCTGAACTTTGGTATCGGTCTCTTAAATAAATTGTATTTTTTTTATATGGAATACCATGGAAAACCCAACACTAATAACAGCCTGTGCTATTGCACTGGAAATATATTTATAGAAATTCATATACAGTGATAGCCACCATTTTACGGGTACCTTTGTACCATTGGGACCCTGAACATAACTAAATAATAGCATGTTTTCATGTGAGAATGTGTGTAGTAATCCAAAAAAAATGACAGGTTTTACAGAAACTGTATGCTTTCAGGCAAGGTTCTTTCTAGCATCCCTGAAGTCAGTGAGAGCTTGGTTTACTCAGCTTGCCCAATCTATATAGCATGTTGCATGTATCTGTATGTAGTGATACACATACCATTGACTTTCCTGCAGTTTACATGCAGAAGTAATCAGAATAGTCCCCAATGGGCTTACATGCCAGATAGTGTAATAAGCAGCAGACCAAAGAAGTAATATAAATAGCATGTCTGACTGAATTGGTTGCCCCAGTACCTCCAGGTGTGGGTTGATGAGTAAGGCAGTGAAGGGATGGGGCTTAGAGAAGTGGGGGGAAAACAGCCTTCAGTGAGCCCAAAACCAGGCTTAAATTTGCCTCCCAATTCTGGAGCAAAGTGCCTTAAGTACTCTGTGGCAGCACCCTAGTTAGGCCCTCAGTAAGGTCTATTAATCTTTTTGCATTAGCTGCAAAACTGCTCTGCTGGATTTATGATGCATACATGAACTACAGCATGATGTACAGTACTTAGGTGAATTGCCTTCTAATCAGCAAGTATTCTAGCAATCACCAAGGTAACATTTAACTATATCCTCCAACTGATATATACTGTGACACATGAAGTTCAGTTTTAGTTTGTTTCATATTCAGACAACATACATACATTAGAATTGCAAATGTAGTCACAGTGGGAGAGGTAGCGAGTGTCTACAACTTGAAAACAAGGGATGACAATCATAATGTTATTTTTTTGTTTTTTACCCATATAAATGTATTTCATTACAGTGTGTATAGACCAAACTTTTTCTCATTACTTAGTATGTTGTGTAACAGCAATGGCAATAATGGTGAAAAATTTGCTGGCATATGTAATCCATGAAATTTTGCAGCTGTTAGTTTTGTAGTTAATTGTTTCCTTGAAGCATCATGGAAATAAATCTGACAGAAAAGAAAATACGCAATGAGTTTGCTGACAACATTATTAAATTGAATAGCAAAGAAATAATTGGCTAATGTTTAGGGCTATCTAATGAAGATAAAATTCAGTAATTAAACATTTGAAGCTATTACATTTTTCTAGGATGGTAGCCAAAGTTGGCTATATTTGACAAACAGTAAGTTACAGAATTGTTCAAAGTATGGAACAACTTGACTGTTGGGAGACGTTTGCAAAGGTGTAAAATTTGGTACCAAATCATACTGTTAAGGTTTAAAAAATTCACGGCCTCTCCCCGTATCACCCCAAAAATAGCCATCTATTGCTTAGAAGCCTCTCTGATGAGAGTACCTTTTATTTCATATGTCAACAAAGTTCTTATAAGAAAACAGATGAATCACAAGTTGACCTTTCTGTTGCGCTACGATTGTGGCATTACTTGCAGCACCCTGTATCCTTATATAGGCGTAGTCATTGTACTGCTTTAATGTTTTCATTAGATTTAATACTAACTCACTTCTCAGTGAGGAGGATGATGCCTGATGGCTACTGAGCAGACTGTTCAATATTTAATAGTACCCTGTCAAGTCTGACAACTTCAAAAAAATCCTTTTAACAATTTGTTTTAAAAATCTGTTCCCCAAAGGCTTCCCCCACCATAAAATGGTTTTGCTGTCAGCTTGCCAGAAGTCTTAATATCCTAGCTATTTAGGCTGAACAAACCAGAATGCTGGGTCATTTGGCAGTGTGGATGCTTACATGCACATCTTGCCATCCTTCAGTTCTCCTGCTGAATCCATTCTTGTGAGCCCCTGGGAGACAAAGTGATGAGAAATCTGCTCTCCAAACATTGTAGAGAGTAGAATTCTTGTCAGTTTGAATCTCCTACCAATATAGAGGAACAAAGCTGCTGGGAGAATGGAGAAGGAATGGCATAATATCAGATATGTGTTCATTTTTGTTTCACTCAGGTCAGGCCTCTTTGACTTACAGCAGCCTGTTTTGGAGGGAAGTAATAGCAAAATAAATGGAGAAAATCTCTTAAACCCAATGGGAATATATTTACTAAGACATCTGAAATCATCCTTTTCAAAGGATAAGAGTTTAGGTTTTAAAGAACTCTTATTACTTTGTTATGCAGTGTTTAAGACAGGGTAACTTCCAGGTCCAGTAGGAATTAAAATCAGTTTTCCTGGAGGAATGTGTAATTTATTTTATTTGATATTTAGTACCGCACTGCCTATATAATTAAGGATCCACTCCTGTCCTGCTAACTCAGGCAAGGCTTTCATTAATTTCAATCTTATTAAAGTATATTATGCTGCATGTACTAGAGAATGTTGCTCATGTATATTTGAAGACTGCGTTATATTAGTAAAGGCTTATGGGAAAACACAGTACAGTGTGCTTACAGAACAGATTATTCTCATTTTATCCTTCTGCTGTTTCTTCGCGTCCCTCCTCCCCTCCCCCCTCAATCCATGTGTTTCATTATATTTTTGCTTTTATCCACATAGGCAAGAGCTTTGCTACAGACGGCTTCATCTTTAGCACCTCATATGTATGAGCCCCATTTTAATTTTGCGACTCTCTCTGATAAGGTAACATGCTATTTTATTCTTCTGTTATCTAAAAGCTGAACAAATCTTGTTTTTCATGCAACAGGATTCTGAAGAGGTAGAGAAAGAAACAAAATGTCTAACCTTTAGATAATACTGGTATGTCTATACTGTAACAGAGAGGGACTTTGAACTGAGAGTGTCATTCGAAGCTTTCTTTTGATCATGTTTGTTTTACAGATACTTTAATAATTCTATTAATGTTGCATAAGCTTAGTGAAACACGAATATTTCATTTTAAAAAATAATTTAGTTAATAATTAAGTAATGTTAATTATTTAGGTTACTGGCTAGCAAGTCTTGCCACTCCACTCAGGGTCAGATCAATTATCATATTTGGGGTCAGGAAGGAATTTTACCCTCTGGACAGATTGTTATGGACTGTGGGGTTTTTGCCTTCCTCTGTAGTGGGGGGCACGGCCTCTACCTAGGATCTCTTGAGCTTATATTGACAACATTTCACAGAAGTAAAACATTAGCTGCTGTGGCTCCCCCACTTTACCTGTGGCAGGTTAGGGTGTTAGGCCTGTGTTGTGTCAGGGTTGATGGTAACCTTATGTAAAGTTTAGATTATGGTTTTTATGGGATGGTTTGATTAGGGATGATTGTGCCTCAGGCTGGGGGTTGGACTAGACCTCTGGAAGTCCCCTCCAGCCCACTTCTCTGATTCTATGATTTGTGCCACATTTTATTGACTAGAAGAGTGTTCTGTTTTTAAGCTTGCTTGCCTTTGAATTTTGCTTTTTACCTTCTGTCATAGGAGGCATTTCAGTTACTGAATTAAAAGGTAAATTGGCAAAAGGTAGTTAGAAAAGAAATGCAAGGCTGTGGGCACAGACACTTATAATATTTGAAAGATTTCAGTTTGATGGGGCTTTAAAATTTTCAGAAATGGAACGTTTCAGCTATGGACAGATGGACAGCCCGTGCTGTAACCCTCCCAGCGCACTTGAAAAGCATTGTGCCAGCACATAGCAATGGTGCTCTCCAGACAGAGACTGCAATAGGTGGATGGCTGGGCCTATGGCTCTGTTTCCCTGCTCACCAATCAGTACTCCTGGCACTGTTACAGCCAGAGTGCTATGAAACTAGGGGCAGTGGGGAACCACTGCATTGTGGGATGCCTAGAGGACCAACCTAAAGTACACATGTTCCAAAATGAAATAGTACAAAGTAGTACCTGGAGGCAGCAGGTACATTTTTGCCATGCTTCAGAGCCTTTTATTGGGCACATGTGTCTGTATAATAGCCAGAGAACTGTTCTCTGTTGAAAAGTTTCCAGATACAACATTTATGTTATGGGTTAGGATTAGGAGACAAACGACAGCATGAACTCGGACTTCTGTCAAACTCAAGTCCAAAATCTATGACATCCTCAGTAGCATTAAAAATAGCAGCTTGTGTAGGTCCTCGAGTTCTGTAAGGTATTTATTTGCCTTGGCTACCTCCTTGTAAATTTAGATACAAGGCTACACTCCTTAGTAAGTGCTGGGCTGCCTGATGTTAGAGGCTTATGTATAAGTATCAAAGTAAAAATAGCCCCCTAATTATTAAATATACCTTCTCCAGTGTGAAGCACAAGGTACAGTGTAAAAATGGGTGCCTATAGACATGCTCGTTAGCGTTTTAATTAGAACACTCCAGCATCACATGTATTAAGCCTGCCATGTTTCAAAATGGCTACAGGGATGCTTTAACTAAAGCTTGTTGGTGAGACTTTTTAATTAGAGTGGCGATTTGGGAACCTTTCTAATGAAAACACCCTCCTTACCCCCCCACCTCCGAGCATGTGTATAGGCAGCCAGTGACTCTCCATACTTCGCTGGCACATCTACATGAGACACTTAATGTGCGGTAGACTAATTCTACTGTGCATTAGTGTGTGTCGGGATGTCACCGATGCCCGCGGACCATTCAGGCACCGCCTGCCCGTCGCCTAGTGTATCCTCACTTTTAATTGGGGTTTCACATGCGCCTGCTTCGCTTGCCATGACTTTGATGGTAACGGAGTTGGTTCAGATGTCCGGCGCGTGCAGTCCAATTATGAGTCTCACCAGTGTCACTTGGGTCCCAAGCTTCTGAGGGCTCCACCGCCCCTACACCCTCGCCCGTTCCACCGGGTGGTGGCCAACCGTCTGGTCTGGCCACGTATCCGTATGTCACTCAGATAGTCCACAAAAGAAAAATGAACAATCAAAATAAGTCCTATGACCAAAAAAAAGGGGTTCCCTTGATCAGTGCAGCTGCTCCAGCAGTCTGCGGTCGTCCTCCAGTACAAACTTGCCCTCTGTGGGGTCAAACCCCCTTTTTTGGCTCTTGAAGAGCCCCTTTGGAGGGCTTAATCCACTTTCCCTTTCACAGTCCAAGCTCACTGTTGAGCTGCGCCCCAATTACAGGGACTACGGTACCCAAAGTCAAAAAGTGCCCTTCTATTAGGGTCTTTATGGTACTCAGCTCCAGCCAGGCTCCATCCGACCTGGCTGGTAAACAAACAGTCCGATGCCCTGCAGGGGCCAGCAGACCGGGCTCAAAAACCTGCTGGGGCTTTGCCCTTTTCCAGAGGTTCCTACCAGCACTCAGCATGGCTCGCAGCGTCCTTTGCAGCGTCTGCCGGTGTGCTCCATCACCTCCACGTCCTCCTCCCGGTTCCGCATCGCTCCTATTTGTCAGCCCTGGCCTCCCTTTTATGTCAGCAAAGGGAGTACCAGCCCCTCCCTTCCCCACACACCTGGGTAAGGGGGATTTCTGCCTGGCTCCTTGGGGCTGCGGACCTGGGGCCACTGGCCCTTCGCTCAGCCTGGGAGCCAAGGAGCCTGCTGGCTCTTTCTCTCCCTCACAGTGTGTCACAGCAAAATTTGTCTACTGCGCATTAAGCATCACAAAAAGACCATGTTCTGGTTACAGTGCATTTAGTTAATACCTCATATTAGAGGTACTAAACTTAATGTGCAGTAACAACAGTGCATTAATGCATATGTAGACATGCCCGCAGGGAACCAAAACCTGCTCCATGCACATGGCCTATTTACATAGTTGGTACCTATAGAAGTTGCACCTGAATTAGGTAAAATTGGATTGCTAGTCCCAAATAACTAATTTAAAACAATGGTTTACAAATAGTCCCAGGCTCTCTAGCCAGGACCCTGGTCATCTGATCTCAAATTCTCCCTCCAAAAACCTTTCTGAAGAAATAGTCATGGCGCTGTGTTGTGTGGTATGGAAATGACATGGAAGTCTCCTGTTGTACCGTGTCCCTTTCCATCCAGTAACCCTCACTTGCATTAGTGTGTGGGCCTCTATCATTTTTTTTTTTAGCCTTGGGATCAGATTCATAAACATTTGTGGGAGAAGCATCATGACCAAAATATATAGTGCTCAGAGCTATGCAATAAATACTGCAATGGTTGTGTCTAGACAGTTCATGTATCTGTTTCTTGCAGGTTGGGGATCTCCAGAGGAGTTACATAGCTGCTCAGAAGTCAAAAGAAGCATTTCCAGATCATGTAGATACACAACTGCTCATCAAACAGTTAGAACAGCATTTTGCCATGCTTTGACTCAATGTTTTTATCAAGTTAAAAGCTCAAATGATTTCCACTAGAGCTAGCACCAAACATGTTTACAACATATCGGAGAATTATACATGGGCATCTTTTTAATCCACGAGCCATAGAAACTAGTACAGGTACCAGAAGAGGTTTAGGGAATCTTGAAGAGACTTGTATGAATTTTAAATTACTTCATTTTTTAATATGGCTCAGACACACTTCATAAAAATGAGAGTAAAGAATAAAAACTTGCATTGAAAGAGCTATCACATAGTAATGAATTGACCCTTTACTATTAAGGAAGCTTTTAAAAGAATTTTTTCCTGACTCTTTTGCAAGTAAACCAGGTTTTTAATATTCCTGGCTGACAGTCCATCAACCAACATGAAGCAAAAAATGTTTCATAATTGCCTTGCAAGCTTGGTTTTTGATACCATATGTTCACAGGTTAAGTTTTTAATATTAAAATATACAAACTAAATTATTAATGTAGTTTATATATAAAATGCACACTTGAAGCAAAAAAACCCCCAAACTTATATTTTCCTTGATGTACTTTTGGTGTAAAATAAATTAAAATTTATACAATTATATTGTCTCTAGCATTATGAAGATGGCTTCAAATGTTCTAATCTTTATTTTCTGAGAAACATAGAATATCAATACCAACTATACTGGGTGTGTTAAATATTAAATATTAAAATGTGTATACTCTTGCTATACTGTTAACTTTAATGAGAGTGAGAATGCTTAGAACATATTGAATAGGGTCCACAGTAATATTGTAATACGCCATGAAGGAAACAGAAGCTTGAGTGTTTAGCAGTGTCCCCATAAGCAAGACGGGTAGAATGTTTTACTGGCATTAGAGCGTTTTTTAATGAGAAGTATACTCAGTACCCATAGGATATGCTACCTCTTCTTGCTGTGTCTTTAAATAACCTTGCTGATCTCCAGCAGGCTGCCAGCAATTTTATTTTTGCCACATCTAAAGCTGAAGGGTCTCCCTTTCCATTTAGGTTTTTGAAAGGGGCCAATTATTGAAAACTGCAGGAAACAATTTGATAGCTTCCAATTTTTTCCTCCTTTGTTTTCTCTTTTATCCAAGTCTACTTCTGACAGTAATGACTGATTCCTCTGGTATTTCACTTCTATAATTTCTTATGAATTAATTTTCCCATATAGCCCAATTGGGAGTTTTGTTTTGAGAGGCAGAGTCTGTCCTACATTAAATTTCTTGGGAAAATGTGGAAAACTAAATTAGTTAACAAAGCCTTAGTTTTTTGTGTTAAAGAAACCACACCAATTGCAGAAGGGAATTTGTAATTGTACATGCACAGAGCAAGCCTGTTGGGTATGTATAAAATGTGCACTTTAGCAACTTTAAAAGGCAATGCAGGGCTGCTGTTTGGGAGTATACAGCAGGTGTAACAATCTAACTGTCACACCTGCATGAGCCGGTATTGATACAAGTTGGCTAAACTGGAATTCTGAAAGTAATAACTGTTAGTACGTAACTTAAGTAATTCTAACTGTTATTGCTGAAGCTTACATTATCTCTTCTCAGGGCCATGTCATGACTTCACTTGAAGCTGAGTTCTACGCCCAACACTAACGTGGAATTCTGCTTAAGAACTGATGGCGTAGTAGAGCCCTCAGGTAGTCTCAAAAGAGTTAGTGTGGCTTATGAATTGCATGACAACAGCTAGGTAGGTCACATTATCCCTTTGTTCTCATGAGTGGTAAGAACTTCTTTTACCTGGCATTGAGGAGCTTGTACTACTCCTCAAAATTTTCAGTTGATATTCAGTTTAAAGATGGTACTCTGATGAAGCACTTTCTAAAGCAGCTCGTCTTGAAATATGTTTTTAAACACGATTTAAATATTTTGTCCTCCTTTTAGGTGTTTAAAACACTCCTTTGGCAACAAAACAATTGGGCAAATTGCACAAACACAACTAGCAAAATAAGAATGAATCACAAGTGAAGGAGAGGCTATCTGCAAGAATAGAAAGCAGAGCATTTACAGAGGAAAAGTTTTTTCCAACTTGCTTTTTACGTTGTCAGATAATTTGTGGAAAAGTTAAGAGATACACTAGGATGCCAAAAGATTCCACTTTCTGCTGAAAAGAGAAAGAGAAAGGCCAGTAGCAATACATTTTTGGTCTGCAGTGCTGAATTAAGGGAATTATCAGACTTCTTGTCAATTTTTTGACAGGCATGTTTATTCCAAGCTTAGTACTCCAGTGACATTTTAGACCTCATTTCCATAATTTTAAATGCTTGTAAGAAGCTTAAATGACTTACCTGAAATTGGATAGAAACGGGTAACAGTACTTCATCCACAAGTTTTATATTTAACTATTGTATTATCAACTTAATAGACTATTTGGGATAGTGAAATGATACCAAATATTTAGACCCCTTCTACATGTTGCATCTATTATGTAATTACCTTGTTAATTGCACAGTAACTTTAGACTGGATATAGGTGCAAATTAACTATGGTGTCTTAAAAAGGTCCAACCGGCTATAAAGATTTTGTTAAAAAATGTGTATTAACTTTATAGCTGGTTTCTATCCCGCTTTGATTTGCATGTGTAGGAAATCTGCAGCCAGGAGACTGCAGTTGTTGCAATCTCCCAGGCACTGGGGAGCATAACGCCCCTCCAAAGCTGGCAGATCTCAGTTGCTGTGATCTCCCACCCATGGGTGTACTGCAGGCAGTGGCTGGGAGATTGTATTTGCTACCATCTCACAGCCATTGCAGTCTCCCAGCCACAGGGTACTACATGCAGCCTCGGGGCTGAAAGCTTGCAGCAGCACCCCATGAACCAAGAGCCCCCACAGTTGATGCGACTCTCAATCCCGGCTGTGCCACACAGGTCAGCAGCAGGACTCTTTGCTGGTCCCTATGGCTGGGAGCATCCTCAGAAGAAGGGTTCTCAGCAGTGGGAGCCTGCTTCTTGCCAATACAGTGGGAGCCCAGGCTCCTCCTACATCCCACCATCATGCCTCCTGCCTTACATGTGTGGCATGTCAGGAGGCACAATTGTGTACATTGCACATTAGATCCCATCATGTGTGCACTGCACATGATCCCATACCTGTATGTGTAGATGGGGGCCTTTATAGTCACAGTTTTACTTGAGAGTGTGTGTGTGTGTGTGTGTGTGTGTGTGTGTGTGTGTGTGTGTGTGACACACACACTTCAGTTATTTTAGGAGGTATTTAATTAAAATGTGGTTATATAGTTCTGACTCTGGCACTTAAAAGGTTTTAATCCTTAATGTGCAGCATCTAGAAGCCACTCCACATTTATCTTGCAGGCTGCATTCAGATTTCGCTTGCTCAGAAGGCAATAGCTATTTGCTTTGATGACCTTTCATGCTCCCCGAAAAGCGTATTCTAATATTGGCTTATGACTAGCATGCACTCTAATTAAATCTAACATGGTAATGAGAACAAAGCCACAATTAAAACAGCAGCTGATTTAGCATTCTGTTAGTTGTGGAAGAATGTTCAGATTTTGCTTTATGTTAATTCAGTGTGAGCTCCAATGAGCAGGCAGATCAGAAGGCTCCAGGGCAAACTGCCTTCAGTTAATTTAGTATGACATAGCATAACTTAATGCATCAGAAACTATCCATCTCTGTGGGAGAATCATGTCAGGATGGTGTGACCTTAGTACTGTAAGCAGCAGTTCCATAACATCGCAGTTGTTTATCCTCTCACCTGTAGCATGGCTCCAGCCAGTACAGTATCTACAAGCTTTTTGAGAGGGAATAAAGTACAGTTATTTTTTGTCCAGTGGGAAGATGGTATCCCAGAAAGAAGGTGCTGCTTTTCAAGATGATGCTTCCTAGAAGGATGCCTGAGGCATCATTACTAATGCTATGCAAACTGAAACATCAGATCACCAGGAGGTCTCAAATGCTTTTACAAGCAAGGAATACACAATCAATCATATTTCATCAAGTTAACAGGGGGCAGGGACTAAGCGACACAATAAACATTCTGTTTCTCTGCTTGGTAAGTGAAGGTTAAACCACAGCAGCTTAATCCAGCCCCCAAACAAAATGAAGCTAAATTGCTCAACTTTAGCTTCTGCTTACCATGGGGTAAGAGATGTCACCTGGATAGTTATTTTACGTCTGCTGCTCCACAGTAAGTCCCCACTCATGTCAGCTCTGCTATTTGATTATTTCTCTAAGGCTTTAGACATGTGCCCAGGTCAGAGCTGCTTAACCCATGATTATACCCCAAATTCCAGTCAACCTCTAAAATAACCTTATAGTGAATTATTGGAGAATTCAAAGGGGAGATGCTATTTAAAAGCTGACTGTGTTTGGGATGATGGAAGTGTTGAAATTTTAACAATGGTGCAAACCACAATGGTAGCTAAAGCCATCAAAGTCTACAGCTGTTCTTTTGACTACACAAGAAGTTTCAGCAGTCACAAGGCACTTCAGGAATTATTTACTATTTAGGTATAGAACAAGAGCCCAGATACTGACCCCATTTCCTTTATCCATAGAGAGCTTTAACCCAGAAACAACTCTTACACTGCCTGCATAGTACAGGCCTCAGTGTCATTCAGTCCCACCTTTAATAACACCAATCCATTTGACTACAGCAGATCTTCCAGAGAGGCATCCATTCTCAATGTCAAGGAAAAATAACCTATTACTTTCCCTTGGTCATTTGTTAGTCATCCTCACTGTTGAAGATTTGTGCCTTACTTCTAATTTGAGCTCACCTGGCTTCAGCATTCAGCCACTGGCTCTTGCTTTTGTTTTTCCTCTGATACTGCTTATGTATCTTGTCAATACCCTCCTCCACACGCCCACAAGATCCATGTGTTTCCTACTCATGCCAAGAATTATATTATGTTTCCCATACAGTGGAGTCTTCTTGGAGTCATATAAACTTAGATCTTGTTTATGAGATCAAGCAGATGCTTGGTCTTCTCTTCCATCCATTTTTCATTTAGACATATCCCATCTTTATATACTAGTGGTTTCACTTCCCCTGCACATTCCAACAACACGTTCTCATTTTAGTTTTGTTTTGTTTTTGTTTTGTTTTTTTAATCTCAAGGTAAGACTGAGGGGCTCTCAAAAGTACCTTCTGGCTGAGAAGTGTCCCATTCAGGAGTATATGTCAGGTCCTACATCCTAGTAAAGTTTTAAATGAAGTCATGTTCCATCTCTAATGCCAGCATATCTATGGTATGGTACCCATAACATAGCATCTATAACACAGCAGCTATGACATTTGTCACTGCTAAGCCAGATGTCCAGTCACAGGAATTGTGTACTCTACAGAGCCTAGAAGTTCATTCACTCACACAAGTTCAGGTGCCTGAATGAGGGAGGTATTGCCCACTGGCTCCTAGGAGCAAGAAGAAACTCTCTAGGCTGCAAATTAATTTACTAACAACACAAGCACAGGTACCAAAGATATCCCTTGAGCAAGGGCAGAATCAGGAGGTCCAAGATGCAAGTTGGAAACCATTTAAAAACAAGTAGGCAAGGAGGGAAATAGCAGCCAGATGTCAGGAAAAGATGCTGAGCATTAAGCTATGGAAAGTGGAAGTGCCCAAATTCCCATGCCACAGTCTTTTAAAAATGGGACTATACAGAACACCACATCAAACTTGAACTACATCAGGAGAACCACTGAAGTGAAAGAATAAGTTCAAAGAAAGTCTAAGCTTCCAGCACAGAGTCCAGTCAACAGGAAAACAACAGTTTGCTAAACTACTTGATGTTTATTAAATCCGCCGTAAAGCTGGCAAGTCAGTCAGCAACACAGAAGTCCTTGACTTCAGAAAAGCCGACTTTGATAAGCTCAAGAGGCTAGTCGGTCAGGCCCTCAGGGACCATGACCCCAGGGAGATGAGAGTTCAAGAAGAGTGGTTGCTTCTCAAGGAAGCGATCCTCAGTGCACAAGCTAAATCTATTCCAACACGGAGGAAAGGCAGCAAGAAGGCACAGCAGCCCCCCTGGCTCTCCAGAGACCTAGCGGACCTACTGTGGCTAAAAAGGAAAGCCTACAAAGGGTAGAGGACGGGATTCACTTCCAAGGAGGATTACTTCGCGCTGGTCCGGTCCTGCAGGGACCAAACCAGGAAAGCCAACGCTGCAACTGAACTCCAACTAGCTTCAAGCATCAAGGACAACAAAAAGTCCTTTTTCAGATATGTGGGGAGCCGGAGGAAAAGCAAGGGCAATGTTGGACCCCTGCTAAACCAGATGGGGCAACTGACAACTGATGCCCAGGAAAAAGCCAACCTATTAAATAGGTACTTTGCGTCAGTCTTTCATCAGTCACATGGGACACCCATGCCTGCTATGGGACAGGGAAATCTGGGTGAGGGGGATCCCCTACCCTCCATCAATGCTGACCTCGTGAAGGAACACCTTGAGAAGCTGGATACCTTCAAGTCAGCCAGCCCTGACAACCTGCACCCCAGGGTACTCAAGGAGCTGGCGAGCGTCATAGCCCAGCCCCTGGCACGGATCTTTGAAAACTCCTGGCGCTCTGGTGTAGTGCCTGAAGACTGGAAGAAGGCCAGTGTGGTGCCGATCTTCAAGAAAGGGAGGAGAGTGGATCCGGCTAACTACAGGCCCATTAGCCTGACTTCTATCCTGGGGAAGATCTTGGAAAAGTTTATTAAGGAGGCCATCCTTTAGGGACTGACCCAGGCTAACATCCTAAGGGATAGCCAGCACGGGTTTGTTGCGGGTAGGTCTTGTTTGACCAATCTCATTTCCTTCTATGACCAGGTGACCTATCACCTGGACAAGGGAGAAGAGATTAATGTCATATATCTTGACTTCAAAAAAGCTTTTGATCTGGTATCCCATGATCACCTCTTGGCCAAACTGCCCAGTGGTGTCCTTGGCTCCACCACGACCCGCTGGCTGGGAAATTGGCTTTGTGGTCGGACCCAGAGGGTTGTGATTGATGGCAGTCACTCATCATGGTGCCCTGTGACCAGTGGGGTCCCTCAAGGCTCTGTCCTGGGACCCATACTGTTCAACATCTTCATTAACGATGTGGACATTGGAGTTAGGAGTGGACTGGCCAAGTTTGCCGATGACACCAAACTTTGGGGCAAAGCATCCACGCCAGAAGACAGGCGGGTGATCCAGGCTGACCTGGACAAGCTCAGCAAATGGGCAGACGAGAACCTCATGGTGTTTAACACCGAAAAATGCAAGGTTCTCCACCTTGGGAGGAAAAACCTGCAGCACCCTTATAGGCTCGGCAGTGCTACGTTGGTTAGCACTAGAGAAGAAAAAGACTTGGGGGTCATCATTGACCACAAGATGAACATGAGCCTGCAATGCGATGCTGCGGCTAGTAAAGCGACCAAAATGCTGGCATGCATCCATAGATGCTTCTCGAGCAAATCCCGGGACCTCATTCTCCCCTTGTACTTGGCCTTGGTGAGGCTGCAGCCGGAGTACTGCGTCCAGTTTTGGGCTCCACAATTCAAAAAGGATGTGGAGAAGCTTGAGAGAGTCCAGAGGAGAGCCACGCGCATGATCAGAGGTCAGGAAAACAGATCTTATGATGACAGGCTGAGAGCCATGGGACTCTTTAGCCTGGAAAAGAGCAGGCTCAGGGGTGATCTGATGGCCACCTGTAAGTTTATCAGGGGTGACCACCAGGACCTGGGAGAACGTCTGTTCACCAGAGCGCCCCAAGGGATGACTAGGTTGAACAGTCACAAACTCCTGCAAGACCGTTTCAGGCTGGACATAAAGAAGAATTTCTTTACTGTCCGAGCCTCCAAGGTCTGGAACAGTCTGCCATCGGAGGTGGTTCAAGCACCTACATTGAACACCTTCAAGAGCAAATTGGATGCTTATCTTGCTGGGATCCTATGACCCCGGCTGACTTCCTGCCCTTTGGGCAGGGGGCTGGACTCAATGATCTCCCGAGGTCCCTTCCAGCCCTAATGTCTATGAAATCTATGAAACTGTTGGGCTAGGGACAGATATTCAAAATGCCAGAGCCTGAATTGGTTTAATCTTTGCAGGTTAATCTAACCTGCAAAGAAGCCCTCAGCCGTAGGGAAGCTGTGCTGGGGATGGGGGGGAAAGCAGGAACAGGGCCAGCCCTGACAGTAGCCTCAAGTGCACTGACCAGGGAGGGGGTTTAATAATATCTCCTACCTATTGCACCAGTATGGACCAGAGCCAGGGTCTACCTGGTGCTCCCCCATTGCTGCAGGAGTGGGGGCATGGCCAGACTACCACTGCCACTGATTGCTCCCTGCACAGGGCAAGTGGTGGGATACCTCCTCCTGCTTCCCCCCTCACCCTCAGCCCCTTCCAGTAGATGCCAGAGAGAATTGAGAAATAACTCCCTGCCCCACCCTGCCCCCTCACCTATGGGGGCCATGCTGGCCAGCCTCTGCTCGTGTCCCTGACCCTGGAGCAGTGAGGGGACAGGGACTGTGATGGGGGAAGCAGCCCCCCTCATGATTTCCCAGGACCATGAGACTTTCCCCGGCAGGGGGGGCTGCACTGCAGGCAGGAGCGGGGCAGGGTGAGGCATTCAGAGCTGCCACAGACTGCATGGGGTGAGTGGCAGCAGTGCTAGGCGGGTTTGGGGAGCCATGGCCACCTCTCTAAGCCTCAGTGCTGCTGCTCACCCCACGCAGGGTATACCAGGATGCTGGGGGATTGGTTTAGCTTAAACCGCAAGATATCTGGGACAGGAGTTCCATAAATTGTTTTGAGCTCAATCAGTTAAGTCTGATACTACATTCAACCAGATTAATCTCAAACTGGTTTTGGTCATTTTGAAACTGGTTTTATGTGCACTGAACTTATGTTCTGTTACAGGTCTAAACTAGTTTCTGATCACTTAAACCAGTTTGTGTAACTTCTGTCCTTGAGTCCTGTATCCTTAGGATTCCCTAAAGAAAACTTGGGTATGAAATCCACAGGACAAAGTCCTTTGGCCCTTGAATACTTTTTTTCTTGGTAAGTCTGGTCATTAGTGAAGAAAGCCGAGTAGGTGGCTGATGCAGCATGGGAAGTGCTAATGTACCACTTCACAAAGGGCTTGGAATGAAGACTGAGAAGCTTTGAACTTCATTCATGGCCACACTCACCATCCAGTAGCTTTTTGCTTTCCAAGGATAGTAACTGGTTGTCTTGGTAGCTGCCCTATTCCCTCCCCTGCCTGGTGCACACAGCTTGTGTGGAATCAGGCCTGAGGACCATGTAAAAATGGGTTAAAATTAAGGGAATATGGAAACATGACAACAGTTCAGTTTTCATAGCAAGAAATAATCACGCAAATGCACTATGATCAGTGCTGAATAATTAACTGCATCTAGCATGTCATACTGTTAGCTAATGATGGAAGTGTTCAGAAGAAAAGAAAGGGGTGCATCAAAATAGGAAAGACATTGAGTTTGCAAAGGCTTCTTAAACATGTGCCAACAATATTAATAATAAAAGATAGCTTAGAATCACTTAATTAATTAATTATGAATGAGTGTTTTTACCAGCTCATTCAGAGCTCCTTGTAGTCTATTTGGGGGGTTTTGACAGGTGTGTCAATAAAACCAATTATAATGCTACAAGGATACATCTCCAAGCTACCCTTGTAATCAACAGCAGGATGCAAACATTGTAAAGACTACAAAGAGCAAGCTCATTAAAAAATCCAGAAACTCAGCTGGGGTGCTTTACTACCTGGAAACAGTTTCCTTTCATATTCAGCATCTTCAACTAAAGCTATCCATACCATGAAGTAATTACTAAGGTTCTAATTTTAACTTCTCCAGAGATTTATTTATTACCAAGCTCATGGTGTTTCAGGCCAAACACATAATGCCAAACACCTTTATAACATATTACAAATGTTAACTGATTAATCCTTGTTCACTGTGGATTTTGGTCATTCCTAACAGGTACTAACAAAACCTTTATTCCCTGCACATTACCATGCTACATGTTACCATTAATCTATTTTAGGAACATATTACAACATTTTGTTTTTAGTGACTATGCCTTGGTTGCCTTAATTATCATGAGCCAAATGTGCTGAGCTCAAAGGGAGCTATGATATTCTAAAAATAACTTAGTGATTATTTTTATAAATTTTTTAAAAAGGCAGAACCAGCTTACAGGTCTATTATAGTGGGTCATTCCAGGGACTGGCTTAAAGCTTCTTAATAATACAAGGCTCATTTCTAGTCCAGAGGCTCACAAGACATGACTATTGTGTATCTTTTAGCATAAAGAGAATAGTGGTGGAGAACTATTGCCCTCTTTGGATTTGAAGGCACATTCACCTCTGGAGGATAATTTCTCTAAATAAATATTTTAAAAGGCAGCTAATTGAACAATTTATCTAGCTTGATATTTAAAATAAATCCCAAGAAGATAGGCCAGTAGGCAGAGGGTAAAGTGAACAAAATAATATCAATCAGTGTTCTGTGTGGCTCTGCAGCTTGTCACAAGGCTATCACTTCTACTAATGTTGAGCGTACGTTTATGGCTTGGCTTTCACGCTTGTGAAGTACCCACAAATACCCAGAATTGCTGAGTCAGACTGCTTACGGATTTAGCAATGAGGGACTGATTTTTAGCCACAATTCTGCACTGAATTCAGTGTAGAGCCCTGGCATGTGGAACTCATTGCCAGACCAGACCTCTGACTATAAGCTCCTTATGCTAGGAACTGTATAGTGGTTAATATATGAGGGTTACATCTTGAGTAGAATCTGTGCATGTTACAACAATGTAGATAACAAAGGATGTATCATGTGAGTTCAAGGAAGACAGCCACAATTTCTAAACATATTAACTGCTAGCTATTCTGTTGCAGTCCCTAGGAAGACATTTATTAGCACCATAGTACTGAGTTTTCAACTAGGTCTATATGTATAAAATAAGTAAAAGCAATCGTGACATTCTAATCTGTGTATATGACTTTATCATTTTAAAAGGTAAATAGACTTACTCAGCAATCCTAGCTCATGTAGAGATTAAAAATCTGCCTGTATTTTTCAACAGCTCAGTGAACTGCCACTCATAACTGGATACTTTTCCCACTAGACCCTGACTTAAACTTGGACTAAATCCTGGCAAATACAAATATTTGACTTTTTTGTGGTAAATATTCAATGTCTCAAATCATATTCACATGCGTAACTCCAAATCACATTGCATCATCTTACCACTCACTACCATGCTGCAGCATAACCCCAAATGACACAATGTAAAGTGACAGACACTGTAAGCAAATTCATCAGTACCTGTTTTGTCAGCAAGTGTTGTTAGTCAACCAGCTAGTAGTAACAGATAAAAAAAATTGCAGTGCCTTACAGATTTAAAATACACTCTCACATCAGCTAGAGACAGGCACTGGTTTCTGCTGAAGATGTTTTTACCCAGGAGAATTTAAACCTTTCCTAGGATCAACTTTTACTGCAATGCAATCGTGTATACTTTACTGCATGCAGACAATTTTTTTTCATTTCAGTGTATTAAAGGATCCCCAAGGAATGCAAATACCCTTGGTACAAATAACATCAAGAAAGTGCAGGTGCTATAACTCTCCTGTCCTTTCAAGCCCTTTCTTATTTGTGATCTGACCTAGTCAAGACATTGTGGTAGCAGATTACATTTCAATTACAAGATAATATACAAATTGCAGTGTCGGCAAAGCAAGGTTTTTTTTAAAACTAAACATCACAGATATTAATAAGATCCTAACACTGCAATTCAGCTCAGTATTAGCACCAAGTAGTAATAGCATTTATCATTCACCCCATACCTAAATCTACGAGGCCCACAGATACAATCCCATTCAGACCTTCAGGGAGCACTTCCAGAGAGAATGCATCCTGGTCCATTCTTGAGAACTATTGTAACACCTCCAATCTTTGTAGTTACACATGTCTGCACACCAATGCCAGGGCACAGCTCTATCTCTTTGCTCCCTTTTAAGGGATTTACATCTGAGGTACCCAACTTGCAGTGTACATGCCACAAGTGGCTGTATAGCCTCTGTGGGTACAGATAGAAATGACAGTTTTCACCCAATCTGGCCACAGAAGGCAGTCTATAGCTGTGACCAAAGAAGTGCATGGCAGCAGACCATTTAAAAAATGTCTGATCATTGCACGAGGGTTCAGATGAACATGCTTCAAAACAGTATCTTCTTCAACTTCTGTCTGCGCTGCAACCCAGCCTTGAGCTGGGAGGGCAGAAAAGGAGTGAAGGGAGTTCAGTCAGGGGCTTTTTCAACCCTGCTGGAGGGTGGGAAGGGTGTACTGGAGCTCTGCCTGAGATGGGAGGACTCCAATTCACCCACCCCACCCTCCAGCGCCAGCTGGGAAACCCCTAGAATTAGCTCCCTCTGCTCTCTTTCACCCTTCCCATTCTGAAACCAGAGACAAGCTAGGAGAGAGGAGGGGCCACCAGCAGCTAGATTCCCCTCTGCCCTGGAACTAAGAGTGAACTTCTGTTTGGTCGTGGGGATCATTGCAACTCAGAACGCAACCTGCAAAGCATTCCCAGTTACAGAGGGGAGCTGCACTTCTGTCTGCATCACGTACGTGGCATGTGGCAGATCAGAGACGGGGCAAGCAGTGGCAGGTGAGTTGGGAAGCTGGAAGCAGAACAGCAGATCAGGCACGTGGCACAGGACAGGGAGTAGGGAGCAGAGTAGCAGATCAGCCAGGGGAAGGGAATCTGAGTGTTAGTCAAGGAGGATGGGCTAATTTGTGACACATTGGCCAAAAGTTTTGACCCCTGAGACCTCATACAGACAAGCGTGGATGTTTGGTTCCTGGGGGACAAGTAGCAGCGGCACATGCCTGTGCCACATGTGCTTTGGTGCACACAAGTTACCCTGGGGGCAGCAGGGGAAGCTGAGGCCAGCCCTGGGCTGGCCCCAGCAGCCTTACATGGGGTCCTGTAAGCCCTGGGGCTGCTGGGCAGAGCCTGGCTGGCAGGCACAGCACAGCTCTGGGTGGCCTGACTCCACTTTTTAGTGGCATGTGCTGCCTGTGTATGCACTGCTCTGCTGGGGTTTTTTTCTGTGGATATCCAGGAGTCAAAAAAACCCACAGAGAAAAAAGCGGAGCAGTGCATGCATAAGCAGCACACCCTGGCAGCACGGAGAACACCTGACTGTGTGGTATGTGGCACTGCAGATGTGTTTGCAGTGCCACATACTGCAGGGTCGCACTTGCCTGGATGCACCTTGATGGTCTAGAATCATAAGCCATAGCAGTACAGTGCTTAGGAAAGTAAGATGGACTGCAAAGCTGTTTGCTTCTTGCACAGCAGGTAAAAGAAATAAGAAACCTTTGTGTATCCTTCTTCCTTGTGCATTCATTTGTGAACCAGACATAGCTTAGAACCAAGTTAGATCTCTTTTTTAAAAAACATACAGGAAAAAAGGAGCTTAAAAAGGGAAGAGAATTGACTAAGGCCAAGCAAGGTAGTATAAATAGACCTTCAGGAAGAGAGCCCTAGACTAGTTCTACAGGATGCCTTCTCAGCATTTCTGAATCAATAAAGGAGCTCATCACAGTACCTTGGAAATTAAACATGCTGCCCATGCATTACTCCCAGTCCTACCTGGCTGGATAGTGCACAACTTCAAACTCAGAGCTGCCACAAGGCTGTACAACCAAACCAGTCACAAAGTGGATTGCATCATTCCAATAAAATTTCTTACCGGTGCCCTTAAGTTTGAATATGCCATTTCCGATGTCTTTTTGTTCAGTTTGAGGTGTATTTGATGGAATCAGCATAGTTCAGAAGAACCTAAGGAAGTCACTTGAAGAGTTTTACCTTACCATGGTCTGCCTGACAAAATGTTTGCCATTCAGCTGAGCTACAACTGAAGGAGGCTACTCTCTCATTTATGACAAACACCTGGCAGGCCCAGATGCTCCAGTGCTGCAGGAGAGATCACAAAATTTAGCTGTGGCCCCTTGTTCAAGAACTCAGGGGGATTGTGCTGTAGTAGGAGCATGACAACTCTTGTCAATTAAACTGAAAACAATTCCTTTAGCCCTCAAAGTAATGCCTGTCCAAGTGAGAATAAGCTTTTTCTTAAATGCAGGCTCAAAGCAGGAATGAATTTGGCCCAATGTTTTACTTATGAAGTCTAGGAATATTGCTTCCCCAACACAGCTGTAAGCAAACCACCATTACAAGAATGTGAACAAACAGCACTTAAACAGTTTATTTCCCTTTTTACCTCAAATCTTTTCTTAGCCCTTAGGCTCCAGTTTTGCCATCCTTACTCAGATGGAGCCATATTTCACCCTGCTAGTCATCTCAGTCATTTTAGGTTATTTTTCCAAACTGTATTTAATGTATGAAACCTGAAATGTTGTCCTGTGACAGTCTTTTACCTCTCCAAGCTATTTCTATGGAAATACATTCTTGACAAAAGCTTCATTTCCATCAACTCCTAATAATTATGGTCAAAGGCTGCCAACTGACCAGTCTGGCCCAAAACTGTTGAAGACATCCAGAAGAAAGCAGAACAATCCTTTTTTGATTGGTCTCATTAGGTAGAAATGTTGGATCCTGTCCTGTGTATGGATTTGGATAAGAAAATAAACTTCTATTTCATCAATCGCACTGGCTGTAATAGAAATAACAGGAATTTCACCCCAAGCACCCACATCTCACATGTTGTCAGATTCCCTGATCTGGAGATTTGAAGAGGATTTTACAAAACTGGATGCAAGTCTGTGGTTCACTGCTCATTTTGCTATACTGACCCCCTGGAATGTATCAATAGCTTCTAATATGCAAGTAAGGATTAGAAGTGCTTTTAGAATTACTCTCTCATCACCAGACCCTTGGTGAATCCCAACACTGTGAACCCACAATAATCATAGGCAATAAGATACATAAAGATGCAAGAGAGTCAGAGGGCCTCTGATATATTTATATGAACTCATACTCCTGTATGAATCAGGCAGACAGAAGCACAAGGTAGCAAATGCAGTGTAGGGCTCTGTGACATGCAGATGCTGGAGAGTAAGACTGATAAACAGTATCAGAAAAGGCTGAGGAAGAAATTAAGGGAAGGAATTTAGCAGAAAACAGGGTTTAATTGGATCAGCCTCATGTAGGAACTACAAGGTTCACAGATACTATGCATGATAACAACATTAGGTAACATTTCCATGAGCGGATAAACAGGGTTTGTGAGCGTATTAAAAGGTAAAGCCATGGCTTTGTTTGTCAAGGTTATAGCTGTTGTGGGTGTGTGGGTGCATAAGAGGGCAGTAGAAATAACTCAAATTAGTTAATGTATCAGACTTTAGTCTGCAGTCCAGACTGATGCTGCTGTGTTAGGTGTCAGAGGCATTCATTTAATCTGCTCAAGCTACTCGCATCAAACTCCTGCTCCCTCTCTGTATACCATCTTTCTCTCCTTCTCACCCACCCACACACTTACTTTCCCATGCAGGGAATGAGTGATCTAAGATAGTGAGGTCAAGTGCTGGGGTAGCTAATCAAGCTGAGGCAGAGGATTGGGCAGTCAGTG
Organism: Crocodylus siamensis; assembly: GCF_052110815.1. Classification (NCBI taxonomy): domain Eukaryota; kingdom Metazoa; phylum Chordata; order Crocodylia; family Crocodylidae; genus Crocodylus; species Crocodylus siamensis. Next base: position 264,029,858 of record NC_143396.1, read on the forward strand.
GGAAAGAGAAGTAAAAGGGGTCTGTGAGGAAGTAAGCGTGCAAAGGAGCTGGGAATGCAAGGACATGCTCTTGGGGTAGCTGATAGGAGAGGAAGAAGAGGAGGAACAGAGATTAAGACAGCCCTAGGGGACACTGGCATTACTATTAGGTAACTGACAGAGGTTCAGTTGAAGGAATGATGGGATCTGATGCACATCCATGCCAGGAGGTGATTGTGGCAATAGGGAATAGGCTCCCAATCACGTCCTACTTCTGATGCAGGGGGAGCCCAGGTTCCCCCTGCACTGATCTCAGGCTCCCCCTGAACTGGCAAGTAGGAAGCTGGGTACCTGGTACATGTGGCTGGGAACACCAGCCAACTGACTGGCACTCCCAGCCATGGGTTTATGGCTACAGCTGTACAGGATAATCTGCAGCAGCCTGCAAACCTCACCAGGGACCCTGGGAAGCATTCAGGCAGCTAGCCCACATTGAGCTCCATGTTGCAAAGTCCACACCACTATCAGCAGCTGAGCCACCTGGCTTCAAGCTAGCTCAGGTATGTCTACTACAAGCTGCAATTACACCTGTGGAGTGGAGTGCAGAGGTACTGTTGGAAGCACAGGTCCCCTCTGAAGGTAGTGACTGGAAAGGCATTGTACAGAAGGGCATCATTCTATGCTGGATGCAAAAACAAGAGTGACTGCTGAAGTTACCAGGTGGCCAAAATAAGGCTTCTCAAGTAGTGTTATTGATTTCGGTGGGACACTTATAGAATAAGGAGTTCTTTAACATGAATATAAGTAAGTAGTCAATAGTAGCAGTAAACATGGAAAGAAAGTACAGCATCTTCATTATTAATCCTGAGTTTCAGGTAGCAATCTTTAATTTTTTCCTAAAATTCTATGGTATAAAGTTTATTATGCTCAGTGCAAATTCTGTGGTATAAAACTCCAAGCAGAAATAAAGCTGGGTTCAGTCCCCAGCTATTCCACTGACTTTTTTTCCCCTTCCATAGGAAAGTCATTTAACTTTTCAATGCCTCAGTTTCCCTATGTGTAAAGTAAATATAATAATGTGTAAACTGAGGGTAACAATTATCTGTCTAATGGCAATATTCGGCAGTGCCTAATACCACAGAGTAGTGCTTCCTCCTGTAAATACTCCTGTTTAACTAGTGGCATGAATAAATATATGTCTAAAGCTTAATTTACTAATGCCTATAAACTAAGTACTTGAATAAAAGCTGTACAGAAGTACAAGGCACTACTGGCCTCCTCTCCTCACTGGGCTTCACCCTATTTTCAGGAAAAGCCCAGTCGCCTTTTACATCTGATATTACCTCTAAGTTAATATGTATTTACTGTAATTACTATTTGGATAAAGAAAAAGGTATGATGTCTGTGCACGTTTTTAAGAAAATGCAAATCAACACATTTGGATTTAGATTAAACACTCCTTTTTTCCTTGTAGAAAGTTGCTCTTAGTTCTAATGACTTACAGGGCCTAAATAAAATGTTTCAGGTTTGCTTTATTAAAGTATATTTGCAGATAGCAAACTAGAAGGGAAATGCTTTGTTGTACACCAGACACAAATACAGCAGGCATAAGATAAATGTCAAGGCTGCATAAATTCTGAATGGCCCCCCAGTGAGAACAGAGCCATGCATTTCTTTTCAATATAGTAACTAAAGGAACATTGAAGTAACCTTTTCCTTTTCCTAAAATTATTTCCCAAGCCATACTTAATTTACAATATAAAAGATATAAAATGTATATTAAAATAGAAAATAAAAGTAGAAGTCTCAGACCAGCCTATTATTCTAGTTTTAAAGGTTAGGTTCATTTTATTTATTGACTAAGTTCATTCTTGGAGGTGTTTATTTTTCAGAAGAACATTTTATTATACTCTATGCAAATATGTAATGCACAATGGAAAAATAATTACTGGTGGAGCCAGAGGTATAAAAGTCATCATTAGACATTAATAATGACTTAGTGTCATCTTGTAATAAATATGACTAATTCTACTATAAAAAGGGGAAATTAAAATAAAGGAAAAATATACAAAATACTTGCTGAGAGGCCATTACTGCTTCTTTAGGAATTGGTGTCTTTGTAATGATACAAGATTTTTGCTAAGATACAAAACAGTTATTATGAATTATTCATATGAACATTAGGCATCAACTTAGATGGTCTTTTACGTGCTCACAAACTGTCTATGGTTCACTGCCTTATTAAAGACTACTTCAGTTTCCTCGAAATTTTCAGATTGTCCATTTTATTAAACAGCTCTTGTCACACATCTTGTTCTGCAAAATGGTAAGTCACTGCAGAACAAGAGCTGACAAGAGCTTTCCTGCAGGAAATTGTGCTTTGCTGTGGGATAGGGATGTTGTCTATGCAAAGCTGCAAAAGCAGAACAGGGACTCAATAGCTAATTCCCCCTCCAGCCTCATTACAGTGACTTGGTTGTGAACTACCAAAATTCTAGAGTGAGCCCCAAGGATCTATAAGAGCAGGAGTCACCGATAATATGATCACCCTTTGCTTTGGATAAGGCCAAATTCACATGTTCTTTACAACAAGGGCAGGTCTTGTAAGTCCTTTCCCTGGTGGCAACCTTAATGCCTCCCTTGCTAAACAGACCCATAATGAATCAATAGAAGAACTTACGTAAAAGCCATCAAAACTTTAATGATGAAATGAAAAGCAAAAGAGAACAAATTACTAGAGACTTGCCTTTTTACCTAAAATTGGGCAGACTGTCCTCACTCTTCACTGGATATCATGTTTTAAAAAACTATTACAGTGAAAACAAGTGCAATTTTGTTAGAGATGGGGAAAGAGAGGCAAGTTATTTAGGGAACCTAAGACAATAACTCAATGGTAAGACAAGAGATAGAAACCATTTCTCCTGCCTCCAGGACCTATGCCCTACTTGCAGCCTACTTCTTCATAGCATAGTAAGGACCATGTATGGGCTGCTTGTACATGTGACGCTATTCCCATGTACACATGATGAAAAAGTCACTTTGTGTGGCTTAATGGCACCATGCTATGCACATGCAGGAGTTTTGGGGGTTTAACTGAGTTTGCACTGTTGCAAATTGCAACAACGCAGCTGTCGACTCACCCCCTGGCAATGTGAGAAGCAGTAAGGCTGTGCGGAAAAAAAGGATCAGGTCCCTTGCCACTTCTGCCTTCAGCAGGTGGCTGCTGAAGGTAGAAGTGGCGAGTGGCCTATCCTTTTTTCCTTTTTTTTCCAGCGGAGCCTGCCCACCTCTTCTGCAGCCAGGGGGCCCAGCTGCCAGTGGGCTGAGCAGCCCATGTGCTTCAGGGGGCCTGTGTTCTTCCCTCCTCAGTGGCAGTGTCCCCTTGGGCTGCTAGTGGGCTGGGTGCTGCCCCAACTTAGGGTCAAGGAAGAGTTGGATCAGGTGGGGTGCTGCCTCCTAGCTAAGGCAGCACCCGGTCCACTAGCAGCCTGGCCAGGTGGCCCCAGGGGGCATCACCACCAGAGGGAAGGACCGGGATGCCCCACAACTCAGGGACCACTTGGCCCACCAACAGCTTGCCCCCCAACTATGGACAGGCTTTACTGGTGGGGGAAAAAAAAGAATCAGGTCCCTCACTATCATAGAATCATAGAATCAATGAGTGGGAAGGGACCTAGACAGATCATCGAGTCCGACTCCCTGCCATGGGCAGGAATGAGCACTGGGGGTAGGAGGGGTCATAAGACCCAAGCCAGGTGCCTATCCAGTCTCCTCTTGAAGATCTCCAGGGAAGGTGAGAGCACCACCTCTTTGGGAAGCCTGTTCCAGGCTTTGGCCACCCTTACAGTGAAGTAGTTCTTCCTAATATCTAATCTAAACCTATCCTCCCTCAGCTTGTGGCCATTGTTCCTGATGACTCCAAGGGGGGCCCTGGTGAACAGACTTTCCCTGAGTCCTTGCTTCTGGCCCCTGATAAGGGTAGGCAGCCACAAGATCCCCCCTCAGTCTCCTCTTGCGGAGACTGAAGAGATTCAGGTCCCTCAGCCTCTCCTCACAGAGCTGGCCACGGAGGCTCTCAACCATATGAATGGCCTCCTCTGGACCCTCTCCAGGTTCTCCACATCCTACTTGAAGTGCGGCACCCAGAACTGGACAAAGTACCAGCTGCTGCTGACCAGCGCTGCATAGAGGGGGAGCAAGACCTCTCTGGACCTGTTAGTGATGCCCCTGTTGATGCATGACAGGGTGCAGTTGGCTCTGCCTATTGCTTCATCACATTTCATAGATTTCATAGACATTAGGGCTGGAAGGGACCTCGGGAGATCATCGAGGTGACTCATGTTCATCCTGGAGTCAATCATGACTCCAAAATCCCTCTCTGCCTCTGTGCTGCTGAGAGGGCCAGCCCCTAACTTATAACCATAATGCTGGTTCCCTCTCCCCAGATGCAGCACTCTGAACTTGTCCTTGTTGAACCACATCCTGTTCAGATCCACCCACTTCTCTAACCTGTCCAGGTCTGCCTGGATGCAGTCCCTGCCTGCCCGTGTATTTTATCTTTCATCACTATAACAGTGATGAAAGATAAAACCCCTAAACTGAAATTGTGGGTTTCAATTAAAAATCCACTGCACCCTGCCTGGTTTGGTATAGGTGCTCTATAGTGGCCTTAGAGCACATGCCCGATTCAGACCACAGGGTGTGTCCCAGCGACTTGTATGTTGGGCTGTGCTTGCCCCTGATGGAGGCCCCAACACTCACCAGCTATGACTTGGTCTTCCTTTCAGTAGCAGGACTCTCCCTTGTGGGATCTCGCAGATCAGGCGCTGCCCCTTGCGGGCATTTTTGCGGGTCCACCTCCCCTACACCCCAGCCATACGCCAGCCCACAGGATAACCAGGTTCACTGGTCTACCTCTTTGATGTTCTCTCCTGCTCTGGTCCCCTCTTGCCCATCCCTTGGTGCCTCTCTTTGCCCTGGATATCTACAGGATGTAGGACCGGTCCTTCCTCAGCATGCCTTCTGAACTAGCCCTCAGGACATCACATTCCACAGAGCTGCCTCTATTCCTCTCCTTGACCCTGCGGGTCTATTGGGGATGCTTTCCTCAGTTCAGGCTCTGAGTACCCCTCAAGGTGATAACAAAACAGAAGAAGAAAAAGAAGAGAAAAAGGAAGAGGACAGTAGGGGTTTGGGCCTCAGCCCACCCCACTCATGGATCCGGTGCCTGTGGTCATCAGGATTCCTTGACGCCATCCTCCTTGGCCCTGCTGTCCCAAAGAGCCAGGTGTATACCCCTTTAAGGGAGCTGGGCCCCTTCCTGTGGGTCCTCGTCCGGTCCCCCATGGAACTGGTGATCCCGTTGTTGCAAGGCCCGGGGGGCAGCCTCGCCTCCCACCTCTGGCTTCGCTGCTCCCCGCCCTGTTTCCATGCTGCCAGCTTTCAAATCAGCTGGGCAGCAGTTTCTGATGATGTCATCCACTGTTGTCACTCCCAGCTGCAAATAAAAGTGGCTGATGAACTGTGCTGGCGGCTCTTCTCAGCATGGTGCGGCTTTTCCTAAGGGAGGTAAGTGACCCTCTTCCTTAGCCATTTTGGGTTCTTCTTTCTTGCAGCTCACCCCAGCCTCAGGTCCCGCCATGGGAGAGTGTTTCGGGACCTCCATTTGTGTCACCCTGGGACACCCACCATTTCAATTCAGGGGGCACAGAATGCAACCCTAAGGATTAAACCCCCTTCATGTGTACAAACGCCCACAACAGAGACTACAGGACTTAGAACACAATATTCCTTCTTGATTTTTTTCAAATTTAAGATAAATATTGACAATGCAGACTTGAAAATATTTTTAAAACTTTAAATTTTGTTTTCAGTTATTCTTGAAAAATTGCAAGTTCCCAACAATTCCACTCCAGTCACATACCAATAAAATATTATATATGCAATTAAATTTTTCTAAATAGTAATGGAATGATGAAAGTTGGGTGGAATATAGCTGAAAACTGCAAAAACAGCCCTGCTGAAAGCAAGACAAGCCATGTTCACCTAGGTTATAACAGCTTAGACTATTCTTGAAATATTTTATTATGAAGCAGTTTCTACAAGTCAGCTCACATAAGCAGAAACAATTCAGAGCACATACTTGCTTTCAGGTCTGATAAGACACTCTTGGTTGTCATGTACAGCACTGATATTATTGTCAATGTGCCAGTAAATGTCACAGTGTTTTATGGAACATGCCAGATTGGGCAATACATCAGGCTACTGCATATCTATTTGCTCAGCTCAGCATTAGTTGATTTGCTCTGCGTGATTCACTAGAACGAAGTGGACAAATACTTTGCCCAGTGTTCAATGGGAACCCGGTGAGTGGTGTGCACACAATAGCTAAGTGTTCTTCCACCAGTGTGAAATCAGCATCATTTTTTTTTGCTGGTGCCTAAAAACAAAAGATCACAAGAACATCAAAACTACAGTGTCAAACACCATCCAGAGAGAGAGAGAGAGCATACATCTTATGATGGATTTCAGATTTCATGTTTAAAAACCTAAGACATGCAGGCTTACTTAAGAACAATATTATTATTTATGTAACCATAGTACCTAGGCATTCTTGTCATGGGTCAGGACCCCATTCTGCTAGGCTCTGTGTAAACACCAAAAAACAGACAGTCTCTGCTCCAAAGAGTTTATCATCAAGTAAGACAAGGAACAACAGATGTGTGTGTGTGTGGGGGGGGGGGGGTTAGAGAGACAATGTGGCAACATCAATCAGGCAGTAGTCCAAGTATCAAATAAGCAAGTGAAGTGGTAATCTTTATATTAGTGCTCCCCAATTTCTTTCTGTTTTTCTTGCCAAAGAGCTGTTAAAAGTATCGATCATCATAACATAAAACACTACATAAGAAGTAGTTAGCCATATTAGTCTGAAGTCAGGCAGAAGGCAGGGGAGGGTGGCACCTTAAAACACAACTCATTCAGAAAGGCATAAGCTTTTTTCAGCTACAGCCTATTTGGTAAGATACAGTGAAACAATGAAATAGTGTGAATAAAAAAAATTAACCTATTTCTGTATTGCTGAGATATTGGACCACACAACTGTATATCATTAATTCAAACTGTTAGCATCCTCTTCTATGGCTCAGACTGTGGTTTGAAATGTACATTCATACATTATGATTCTATTCTATTCCATTCCATAATACTAAAACGGATGGTGGTGAATTTTTCTCTGTGCAAAATAAGAAGAAATCTCATCTGCAGGAAAATTCTGTATTAGGAAGAACTTGAAACTGAGGGCACTTAACCACTAGGACAGATTACCTGGGTAAATTTCAGAGAAGGTTTTTTGAGTAAATGTGATATCTTTCATTAGACCAACTACATAGTTGGAAAAATTGTTCTTTGCAAGCTTTCAGACACAAACACCCTTCTTCAGGCATAGGGAGAATCTGCTAGTGTTACGTGTTCTCCATGGTGGGAGAGAAGTCTAATACAGGTGTCCCTCGCTTAACGCAGGTTCTGTATGTGTGAATTCGCTTTTATGCAATGATTCTTTTTATACCAAAAATTCATTATAGGTGAGGTAAATTCACTCTTATGCAATCAATGTGGTGGAAGCCTGCAGTCAGATTCTTTGTGCAGTGCATTGTGGGAACGATGTGCACCAAAATATAATCTCCTGTGTAGATCTGCGGTCCTTGCTTGTTGTCTGTGACACACTTCTGTAGTTGCCATCCGCATTATGATAGTGCCCTGTGCTTGTGTGTACTGTCTGCTGTTGAATACCGAAATTGTCTTCTAAAAGTGGTAGAAGTGGGTCTGGGGGTCAGTACAGTCAAGGTCTTAGAACAGATCCCTATTTGCTACGTTGCATAAAGGGAACCCACTTTACAAATTCAAGTTGTATTCCAGGAAAATGGCACATATGTACAGCATAAAGTGAGGGAAACCTGTAAAAGATATCACATTTACCCAAAAAACCTTGTCCTTAGACCAATACGGCTACAACAACAAACTGAAAGCATAGGTAAATTGCACAATCCATATTATTGGAAGTTTCTATACGGATGTTGGACAAAAATTTGTGTAGAAACATTTAGACAGTGTTGGTTCTCCCTTGAGCTAAGAGCTGGACTAGATGATCCCCTGAGGCTCCTGATAGCCCTATTTTTCTACGATTCTTTTTTACAGAGTTATTTTTGCCTTGACAAGGTTCAAAGCCAACTTTAGAATCAACCGTTCTGCAAATAATTATGCAGGTGCTTAATTTGGCATGCAAGTCCCACCATTGACACTGAATTCAATATGACCAGTATGTGCATAAAGTTAAGCATGAATACAGTCAATGTCAAAACTCATTGGTTTGAGCAGAGAAAGGATTTCATCCCAAAGCCAAAAGTATTTTCAGGATCAGGGCCGTAATCTGTTCTTGTAGAGATCAACTGAATACATTTAGAAAAAACTTTTAAAGTATGTGGCTGAGCAAGTCTGGTTCATGAAGGCTATAAATTTCAGTCCTGAGATTAGTGCCTTGCTCCCACATCTACAAGGGCAAGAAAAGTGTTTTCTTACTCTCAAGTGATCCTTATGACTTAGTGATTCTCGTAAAGATACAGGGAAAATTGGTGGCATCTTAAAGAGGTCAATGCTAGTCACAGGGTAGACATATCGCTCAGCTTTTTGGTGCTTTGATTTCCTCATCTGTAACAATAATATAATTACCTACTTTACAAGAGGTTGGGAAAATAAGCAGCTTTGATCTCCTTACATGAAAGGAGCTAGGGAAGTACCAAGCATCACTAATAAAAATATAATCAATGGTTTAATTAAAATCATCTTTGGTAATTCCTAGTTATGTTTCTAAACTTTATTACAGTTCCCTGCTCTATGTTCAGCTTACCATTCATGGTCCTCTTTCAGGAACAAAGCTCCACTGGCTATCAAGAGAAAAGAGAAGAGACTCCAATTTGCCAATTCATGGCATTCTGTCCCATTTTTAAACCTACAAAGGCAAGTTTAAATTAAGTAGGACAGGAGGTGATGTAACAAATTTATTTCTATGTCATAATTCTCTCAACATACAAATGAAAAGTGAAAGTTCCTATAATTAAATAATTAACAACTGTGTACATTTAATTGTCTGAAGAATTAACAGCCAGAGAGACCAGGCTTGCCAAGCCTGTGTACTCAGTTTGAAAATATTGACGTATACTTCCTGTATCAGGCACGTATTCTGGAGTAAAAGGAGCCAAACTCTCAAAAGAAAGATGCATAAAGCAATGCACTTGCGCGTGCGCACACACACACACACACACACACACAGAACTGGAACAGGAATTGCCAGTGCAAAACACCCAAAAAGTTATGAGTCAGCTTTTCCTCCCCTACCGATCAAGAACTATTGTAAAAGATAAATTTGGACAAAAATAAACAACCAGTTTATTCTGACTGTTCCTAGAGCCTTTTGTGCATTTCCGCAGATACGTTGTTTTCAAATGACAAGTGAAATTGTGTTGTAGTTGCCCAATTCCAACAGCTTTAAGAAATAAAATATAACTGGCAACACTGATATATTGCATCTAGCATGATAGTACCTGAATTCATTAACCTTTTTGGACCAAATTCTGGACACTGGTAAGAATGCAAATGTCCTTCCTTGATGATAATCTTTTTATTTTGAGTGACTTTTTATTTTGAGTGACTCATTCAAACAGAAAGCAGAGTAGATTTGCACCTTTATAGACTAGGTAAATCAGAGATGTATAGCATAAACTTTTGTACACCATGCTCACTTCAGCATCTGATGACTGGCTTCAAACTAACAGGGTTACCTACCTCTCTAGATTCATTCAAGTGTTGTTAACTGTAGTGATAAGAGGTAAGAAATAAAGCTTATACCGACAAACTATTTTATTATCTGTTGTTTGTTTGTTTTTCAGTAGTAGCTGTGGTCCCTGGATCTATGGCTCAAGGACTGGACTTTTAAGTCACCTCAAGACCCATCAATGAGCCATGGTAGAGATCACCCTCAAATGGAGGGATTGCTAGTGATGACAATGGTTCTGGTTAGGATTGCACTGTATTAAGTACTAAAGAAATGCACACAATAACACCCGGCCCATTTGTCTGTAGACAGTTGGTTGTCTATGGACAAGAATAATAGTTAACTAGTAGGAATGGGGCTGTAAAAGGAGCACAGTAAAAACACATGAGGCTATTCAAGCCAATCATAGCTTAAAGATATAACAGGTACTAAAAGGCTGTGGGCTTTATTTTCTTCTAAAAATCAAACCTAGGAAAGACTCTCTCCTAATAACACTTCCCAGCAGGTCAAGTTATAAAAAAATAGTTTCATAGTTTCATAGTTTGTAGGGTCAGAAGGGACCTGAGCAGATCATCTAGTCCGACCCCCTGCCATGGCAGGAAAGAGTACTGGGGTCAAATGACCCCAGCAAGGTGTTCATCTAGCCTCCTCTTAAACACCCCCAGGGTAGGAGCCTGCACCACTTCTCTTGGAAGCTGGTTCCAGACCCTAGCCGCCCTGACTGTGAAGTAGTGCCTCCTGATATCTAACCTAAACCTACCCTCTGCCAGCTTGTGACCGTCATTCCTGGTCACTCCTGGCGGTGCTTGGGGAAACAGTGACTTCCCCAGTGCCTGCTGATCCCCCCTGACTAGTTTATAACAGGCCATAAGATGCCCCCTCAGCCTCCTCTTTTGGAGGCTGAACAGGTTCAGGTCCCACAGCCTCTCCTCATAGGGCCTGCCCTGTTGTCCCCTGATCATGCGAGTGGCCCTCCTCTGGACCCTCTCCATGCTGTCCACATCCCTCTTGAAGTGCGGCGCCCAGAATTGGACGCAATACTCCAGCTGCGGCCTGACCAGTGCCGCATAGAGGGGGAGGATCACCTCCTTGGACCTGCTCAAGATGCATCTGTGGATGCATGACAAGGTGCGGTTGGTCTTTCTAACTGCCTCCCCACACTGCCGGCCCATGTTCATCTTGGAGTCAATGATGACCCCCAGATCCCTTTCCGCCTCCGTGCTGATAAGAGGGGAGTTCCCCAACCTGTAGGTATGGTGCCGGTTGTTCCTCCTGAGGTGCATCACCTTGCACTTGTCTGTGTTGAAACCCATCCTATTCTCATCTGCCCACCCTTGTAACCTGTCTAGGTCTGATTGTAGCCTGTTGCATCCTTCCAATGTACCCACATCCCCCCACATCTTAGTGTCATCAGCAAATTTGAACAGGGTGCTTTTTACCCCCTTGTCCAAATCACTGATGAAGCTGTTGAACAGTGCGGGCCCGAGGACCGAGCCCTGCGGAACCCCACTGCCCACGTCCTTCCAGGTTGAGAAGGACCCATCCACGACCACCCTCTGGGTGCGGCCCTCCTAGCCAGTTGGTGACCCATTTGACTGTGTGGGTGTCTACACCACAGCTCCCCAGTTTCTTCATGAGAACAGGGTGGGAGACAGTGTCAAAAGCCTTCTGGAAGTCCAGGAAGACTATATCCACTGCTACCCCTGTGTCTAACAATCTGGTGATCTGATCGTAAAAGGCCACCAGGTTGGTCTGACAGGACCTTCCACTGATGAACCCATGTTGGTTGCCCCTAAGCATGCAGTCCCCTGCTGGCCCCTCCTGGATGTGTGCCAGAATAATTTTCTCGAACAGCTTGCCTAGGATCAAGGTAAGACTAACCGGCCTGTAGTTTCCCGGGTCCTCCTTCCTGCCTTTTTTGAAGATGGGAACCACGTTGGCCCTCTTCCAGTCCTCCGGTACCTCACCAGAGTACCACAAGTGCTCGTAAAGTTGTGCCAGGGGACTTGCAATGACCTGGGCCAGTTCCTTTAGAACTCTAGGGTGGAGATCATGCGGGCCGGCTGACTTGAATATGTCCAACCCCTCCAGAAGCTCCCTAACTAAATCCTCGCTAACCCGTGGCCCAGGTGTGCCTCCCCCGGGGCCCAAGGGGGGCCCAGCAGGGAGGTGGCTGTTCTGGTCCCTACTTAGGAAGACGGAGGCAAAGAAATCATTAAACATGTTAGCTTTGCCATCTGGTGTGACGACCAAGTTACCCATGTCATCCTGCAAGGGCCCCACATTACCCGGGACCTTCTTTTTACCCCCTACATATTTAAAAAAAGACTTCTTATTGTCCTTAATCTGGGAAGCTAGTCCCAGTTCCATCTCTACCTTGGCCTTCCTAACTGCCCCCCTACAACCCTGAGCAACTACAGAATAGCCCTCACTTGTGATGACCCCTTCTTTCCACTGGGTATAAGCCTCCTTTTTAGCAAGAAGACATTCCCGGATTCTTTTGGTGAGCCACAGAGGCTTGTGTGCTCTCCTGCTCCCTTTGATCCTCATTGGGATTACCTTCCTTTGGGCTTGGAAGATCGTCTCCTTAAGGAGCAACCACTCTCCTTGGACACCTGGCTCCCCTCCCCCCTGGGACCTCAGCGCTTCTCCAACTATCCTCCTTAGCTTGTTGAAGTCTGCCCTCCTAAAATCTAGGGCCACTGCCTTACTGCATGCCTTTGCCGCCTTGCGCTGGATGGTGAATTCCAGCAGGCGATGATCGCTGTCGCCCAGGTGGTCGAGCACCCGCAGCCCCCTCACCAGGTCATCACCCGTGGCCAGCACTAGGTCCAACAAGGCATCTCCCCTGGTGGGGCTGTGCACCTCCTGGGTTAGATAGAGGTCCTGCACTCTGGCCAAGAACCTACGTGAGTGTTCAGACCTGGCTGACTGCTCTTCCCAGCAGATGTCCGGGAAGTTCAGGTCCCCCATGACTACCACATCCTTAGCCTTCACTACCTCTGGGAGCTGACCCAAGAATTCCTGGTCAAGCTCTTCTCCCTGGTTGGGAGGTCTGTAGTAGACTCCCACCATTAAGTCCCTTTCCCCTCGACTGTCTTGTACTCTAACCCAAAACACCTCAGAGTGCCCCTCCCCTGACTCCTTGCTAATTAACAAGGATGTGTATTCCTCCTTGATATTGAGTGCCACACCCTCACCTCTCTTTCCTATCCTGTCCCTCCTGTACAGCCTATAGCCCTTGACATTGACCGCCCAATCATGCGTTTCATCCCACCACGTTTCCATAATCCCCACTATGTCTGGGCTGGTGTCAGCCAGCAGGAGGGTGAGTTCCTCCTGCTTGTTGCCCATACTACGAGCATTTGTGTAGAGGCGTTTGAGGCCTCCTGTGGGTGTGTGTACTGCCCCCCCTAGTCCCAACGTTACCCTGGCCCCTCTCTCTTACCTGTTTGATTGCTTCACCCATCGGTCTGGGCTGGGCTGTAGTTGTGGGTGCTGTTTGGTCTAGCAGTCTGATATTTCCTCCGCCCTCATCTTCCCCCTCCCCCGACGAGCCTAGTTTAAAGCCCGCCGGAGGAGGTCCGCCAACCTAGAAGAGAACACACGCTTACCTTTAGGGGAAAGGTGGAGCCCGTCCCACCCCAGCATGTCTCTCGTCGTAATGTGCTGATCATGGCTGAGGAAGCCAAAGTCCTCCTCAAAGCACCATTCCTGTAGCCGCCAGTTGGTTTCCACAATGCACGTTTCATACTGTCTGCCTCGTCCACTCACTGGCAGGATAGAAGAGAAAACCACCTGTGTGCCCATCTCCTTCAGCACGCACCCCAGAACAGGGTAGTCCTCCATCAGGCGATCGTTCCTCCATCAGGCATCATCTTAATTGGCAAGTCTCACTCTAGGTTTCTTACCTGCTAGATTTCGGCACAAAATCAGTCTTTGTGTGCTTCCAGTGCATCACACAATATGGTACAACACCCTTTTGTATACAATCTTACCTGTTATGCAAATACTTCCAAACATGTATCCTAAAATAATTTACAACTTAAACAACAGAAGGGAAAAGTAATAGACAAAGGAGAGGGAAATTATGGACCACAGCTAAGGCTGAATATTTGTGTTTGTTGCTGAGATATGGAAAATAGATGAGGCGTAGAGATACAGGTGGCTGGAACTGCAGAGCAGGTCTCTACACCACGAAGGACAATACTGTGAGACATGTTAGAGCTTCAGAAATACTTTGATTTAAGGATAGAATAACCTTCCAGGGCTCCTCATCTTCCAAAGTGTTTGGGAGTAGGCTCCCTAAAGAAGAATAGTGTAAAAAAAAGTAGATAAAACATATCAGAGAACTGAAGGAAGCACTGGAGAACCTTAAAGAGTCTACCATATTCTGGTACTAAGAGAAAAAGAACTGGGGGGGGAGGGGTGTACTCTTTTCCACTAAATCAAAGTATGCTTTTTCATTGCCCCTTGAGATTAGTGATGATCTGTTAGCAATCATGTCACCTGTTGCATTAGGTGTCAAACCTCAGACCAAAAATTTTCCACCTGCACTTTCCTTCCCTCTCCCACAAAAGTGTTCCAGCAATACTTCTATTTTATGGTTGCCTGGTTTTGCTTTTATGCAAAGTGGGTATTACCTACTTGGTTCAGGCAAGATTACACTGTATCATTCCAGTGAGATATATAGCTTCACTTACAACAGATTTCCTTGCAAACAAATAATTGGGGGGGGGGGAGGGGAAGAGAGGTAATGCAGGTCAAATAATAAGAGGGAAACCAGCATAAAATACCAATATAAATGGCAACAAAAGAACAGCAGCCATTTCTTCAACTGTATTGTTGAGCCAAAGTACTGTTACATTGTTTCCTGGCGTTCTCTGGTTCTAGTAACTAAATATCTATAAGCAAGCCTGCTACTGTTTCTGTTCAAGCCCTGTAGGATGCTGTGTGGAGTGCTAAAGAAAGGTCAAATGTTTACGGCAGGCCACAGATGAACAGACACATAGATTAAACATATCTGTGCTAGACACGTGGCAATGCATGAGCTAGAAAGGTCAGTCTAGTTACCAGGATCCTCCTTAGCCAATGACAGCCTGCAGGGGGATTAATTTAGTGAAGGTAGAGTATAGATGGCAGGGGAAGGGGCCAGGGCCATGGGGAGTCTTGCCAGATATTCAAAAGACCCCCTGCTGCTGCCACAATGCAGTGTCCCCTCACACTGGGGACTGCTGCCACCACCACCACTGCTGCACAGGGTCCCCTCACACTGATGGATATTTTTGCTACCACCTCAGTGTAGAAACCCCTTTAAATTGGCACCTGGGGCTGGAGCCCCACTCTTCCACCCCTGGTTACACTACTGCAGCTCCCTATTCACTACTGAATGCACCTCAGAAAGACAAGAGCTGTAGGTTTGCTGCAATACAAGGAGCTGGCTTGGATTCAGAGAGAAAAAAAAGAAGGAAAAAAATAAGTTTACTCCAGCTGATCAGTGGAGTGATCCAGAGACCAGGATTGGAGGCAATGTTGCTGGGAACATCTTTAGATAGACTGAAGTTACTTTTGGAAGGGCTGGGACAGCTATGAAATAACCTTTTTGGTCCTAACTAAGACTAAAAAAGTCATCAGAGTTGAGAGCACTGAACAGGGATATTACTGGGCAGTATCTTAGAGGGTTATTACTAGTAATATAACTAATACAGGGCAAGTGGGGCACCCCCCAACTATATGGGAGAGTCAGAATATCCCACTCCTCCCCCTGCTCACCCCCACCATAGTCTTTACCATGGCAGGGTTAGCCCTGCCTGAGTGCAGGAAGTAAGCAGTGCAGCAAGGACTGGGGAGTATGGGCCAAATGGGGTGAGTGGAATGATGCTCCTCCTGCCCCCTCCCTGGGGCAGTCTGTCAGAGCAGGCACAGCCCAGCATCCAGTAGGCTTGTATCAGTGGGGTGGGGAGGAAGGGAACGGGACACCAGGGTTGGCTCCCAGGGAACCCAGCCATGGGGCTGCTGCCGCGTGAGTGGAGGTCATACCGCTACAGCAGCGGCAGCAGCTGCTAACACGTGGAAAAGTAAGCTTTCCCTTCCACTCACCCACATCATTTTCCATCACCCCAATCTACTGTGGTTAGCCCACCTGCACCTCCCACACCAGGTGCTGAATGAGCTCACTATATTTTGGTTACTGAACAATCTCTAAATGCTGAAGGACATTGTAGTTCAGCAATTAATGTGGAATTGAGGCAAGAAAGGGAACATGCAGAAGGGGAATAACTAGCAATTTGCTTGCTGGTATAGCATAAGGTTATAAGGAAAGAGGTGCTGTACATTTTGTGTGTATAGCAATATGCTATAGCCAGATACTGTATTATGTTAAACATACAGTGACAGATTTTCAAAGCATACATGTAAGTTAGAAGGACAAGTCCCAGTGACTGAAAAGTCCATCCATAACCACTAGTGCTAAATGTCTACATCCAAAATTTCCCTGGGCATAGTGTGGCTTATGCAACTATGCCAGAAAAAAAGACAATTAACATCACCACACTGAAACCACTTTCCTGCTGTTTTTTAGTTCTAAAGCAATAACGATTAGCAGCTCAACTCAGACAGTATTCCAGTAAGCCTGTAGCAATTAGGGCCAAGGAAGAATGGCTAAGGAGAGGGTGGGTAGAGAGCTCGATGATCTATTATGACTATGCAAAACAGGAATGGGGCCCTTCTATGCTAGGCACTATATAAACATACGATGAGACGGCACCTGCTCCAAAAAACAGTCTAAATGGGCAAGACAGGCAAAAGATGGAGAAAAAAAACATAGAGTGTTCAAGGAGAGGAAACTATACTTTTTCTTAGTCTTATGTTCTTCCAGAACTTGATCCTGTACTGCTTCCTCCCTAAACTTCCCCATCCTATTATCAGGTTATTAAGCTGCCAAACATTTTGAGGGTAAGGCACATAACTTAATACCTTCTTCATTTGAACAAATCCTGTAGGCTCACATCCCAGAGTATGAAAGTCCCAGAAGGTTAGAAGCATGAGCCTAGATACACCAAGCATTTCTGGGCTCAGGTAAACAAGTCAGAAGGGAATATTGAATGTGCTCCTTTTGACCTGCTAAAGAAATTACTGCCAGCTAGTTCATCCAAGTTTGAAACAGTTTGTGTTTTCCATAGAGCTTAAAGGTTCAGACTGCACAATCCATGAGTAAGCCACAATCAAATTAAGAGAGAACCAGTCCTTAATTTCTCCTTGTCCTTCATTGTGGATATTTGGAGATAGAATGGGGTCAGGAGACAGAAAGCAGTGCTGTTTTACTGCTGCATTATGAAGGTTGATACAGGCATACTACTCAAAACTTTTTTCAAATTATATCTATATCTAAAGGTCTTAGTCCATCTGTCTGTATGTCTGTAATGATCTTGGGGGGCATGGCTCCTGGTAGGGCATGGCTCCAGCCAGTGCTTCATGAAGAATGCCCATCAAGAATGACAAGTGGAGTATGGCTCCACTGGAACAGGTCAGGGAGATGGGAAGGGGGGGGGCACAGGGTTGGATGCAGAGCGGGGAGAAGGGCACAGGGCCAGACATGAATGCTCAAAGATTCATAGATGCTAGGGTCAGAAGGGACCTCAACAGATCATCAAGTCCAACCCCCTGCCTAAGCAGGAAAGAGTGCTGGGGTCAGACAACCCCAGCCAGATGCCCATCCAGCCTTCTCTTAAAGACCCCCAAGGTTGGGGAGAGCACCACCTCTCTTGGAAGCCCATTCCAAATTTTGGCCACCCTTACCATGAAGAAGTTTTTCCTGATGTCCAGCCTAAATTTGCTCTCTGTCAGTTTGTGACCATCGCTCCTTGTTACCCCAAAAGGCACTCTGGTGAACAGAGCATCTCCCCAATCCCTTGCTGTGTCCCCCTAATGAATTTGTAGGGAGTCACAAGATCACCTCTCAGCCTTCTCTTGTGGAGGCTGAAGAGGTCCAGGTCCCTCAGTCTCTCATAGGGCTTGTCCTGTAAGCCACTAACCATACAAGTGGCCCTCCTCTGGACCCTCTCAAGTCTATCAACATCCTTCTTGAAGTACGGTGCCCAAATCTGGACACAGTACTCCAACTGTGGTCTGACCAATGCTGCTTTGAGGGGAAGTATCACTCTGGGGGGCCTGGCATGGGACCAGACATGGAGTGGTAGGGGAGGGCAGTGGTACAGGGCCAGATGCAGAGCGGTGGCAGCGTAGGGCGGTGGGTGCCATGTGCAAGCTTCCTCCTACCCCCTGCTCCTGGGGGGTGGCAGCGGCACAGAGTGGTGGGTGTTAGCACTCCTTCCCCCCTCCCCTGGCCTTCCCCCCGTTATTTTTGATAGACAATTCGCTAATATTAAATATCCCAATTTGACTACTTAAGCACCACAAGGCCTAATGATTAGACCTAATGTGCATGTTATAGAGTCTTATTGTGGGTTTAGAGATAGTTTTTTAAATGAAAATTTGCTCTATGAAAGATGCATCAACACAGCAATGGTGGGACTATATCAAAGGTTATTGCGATAGACATAAGTGTTAGTAGGAGGAAAGACTGGAAAGATCTGGCACATTTCCTCCCAGTTTCCATAATCTGTACTTTGTTCAGTGTTGTACTCCTCAGATTCCTAGCTGTCATCCCTAGGGAAGTGTTGTAGACATTAGGATGGACTATGATATGAACCAGCTTGCATACTTGGGTTATGGTTATCTTTGCTGTATATTACCAAATGACTTAACACATACAACCACATTGCCTTCTACTTATTAACAGCAGTGGAAAACATCTTTCAGTTCTTTAACACCATTTCTACTTGTGCATGATAAAATTACTAAATACCACTTTAAATGCTTTCATAGAAACTGAGTATCTTGTATAGTTTGCATTCTCTAAAAAACATATTCAACCTCACTGACATCTTCTATGCCTCCATTTCTCCACCTATGAAACATGGGGAGAAAAATATTTACCTTCCTCATGTTGTGAAATTAAAATTGCACACTTGCAAGACTTTCAGCAAATATCTCAACTGCTTTCATCTTCAAAATATTTAATCAAATAAAAATAGTCAGATACTTAATTGTATTTAGTTAACTATATACTTAAATATGAGATGAAAGGTTTATATTTTAAAATAATTAATATAAAAATATTTTGGGCTTGCTTCTGTTCCCATAGAAAAATAATTAATTAATACTGTGTAACTATAAAGAAAGAGTTCTACACAATAGTTATCAAAGTCAAAGGGCATCTTTTGTCAAAGAAATCCTTCCATGGACTTCAGAGGTGGAAAAATTAGGCCCAGTCTGCTTGCCTGAAATAAATACTTATTAAGAAATTACCTTGTTTGTTCCACCTCCCTGTCTTTCAGCTGTGAAAATCATAACACTCACTATTCAGCAGGGACCATGACTTGTGCTTGCTTTAAAGGTGACAGCACTTAGGGCACAGCAGTCATCTCTGTTAGGAGATTGATAGCACTTTAGGGATGACTTAGTATATACAATGCTGCCCATCTCCACTGAATGCAAAACTCCAAGCAAACAAAATGTTCAGACATAAATTAATCACACAATTGCATTAGTGCCCTCTGAACCAGCACACTGAGCTAGTCCTTTGCTGAACTCCTGTACTGAAAAGACCTTTGGATGGATTATCCTTAACCAAGAGCATTACCCCAGAATACAAAATAGTGAAAAAAACCCACACATGCCCCTGCTCTAGTTAATATTATATTAGCACAAAGCTTTTGATGTTAATATACTATCTTATATGTCCAGATATAATATAGTTCTAACTAAATATTGCTTCTTTCTGGAAAGAATACTTAAGGCAAAAAGATTAGCCCAGCCCCCTGAGCTGAGTAGCTGATTTAAGTGCTGGACAGTACAAATAGGGAGGAATCTCCTCTACTCAAGATCAGTATAGCTTGGCAACTACCCTGCTACTGTTGCTTGCTCTGAGTGGGAGAAACAATACTCAGTAGTCTATGTAGCACAGCAGTGAACCCTCCATCCCAATACAAGGATTGTTGCCTCTACCCAAAAGTGTAACTACCAATTTCAGCACCCTGGGCAGAGATGCTGTTGAGTGCTCAAGAATGGGGCTGAGTAGGATGCTGACTGCTGGACAGCTGGGGTGTGCAGTGCTGTGAGATGTTATTGGCAGCCCCTCTGAATGGATTCCCAGGACTTGTGCCCAGCTCACCTTGCCTAGTTTGCACTACTACCTCTATCCATTGTGTGCTCCATTGAGCTACTCCCAGCCATCTCTTCCAGAGCAGAACTGTACTATTCTGTTGCTAGGAGATCCTTCATAGATGAGAGCTGAAAGTATTAAGAGTGATGGCTAACCAATATATAAGCATCAAATATTACATCAGCAAAACACCAAATGTGTTTCTAAGGAGATAAAATGGCTAGATGCATCAGTCAGTCTTGCAAATATATCAAGATTCAGGGTGTATTTGCAATATTCCCAGCAGAAAGATGTGGAAGAGCCTGGACCAAGATCCATAGAAATGGGCTTAGACACCAGGTTCCTGGAGTGGAATTTGCAACCCCAAGCTAGGCACCTCAGTTCCATCTACAGTTCATGGAGAGACTCGGGCATCTCAATGGGATTCACAACAGAACAGCATACCGAGCAAGGAATCACCTACACAAGCCAATAAGAAATTCATAGATTTCACAAACATTAGGGCTGGAAGGGACCTTGGAAGATCATCGAGTCCAGCCCCGCCCCCCTGCACCTGAAGGGCAGGAAGTCAGCTGGGGTCATAGCACAGCAAGATAAGCATCAAATGTTTTCTTGAAGGTGTTCAATGTAAGTGCTTGAACCACCTCCGATGGCAGGCTGTTCCAGACCTTGGGGGCTCAGACAGTAAAGAAATTCTTCCTCATGTCCAGCCTGAAATGGTCTTGCAGGAGTTTATAACCATTCAACCTTGTCATCCCTTGGTGTGCTCCAGTGAACAAATGTTCCCCAGCAACTGGTGGTCACCCCTGATAAACTTATAGGTGGCCATCAGATCACTCCTGAGACTGCACTTTTCCAGGCTAAAGAGCCCCATGGCTCTCAGCCTGTCATCATAACGTCTGTTTTCCTGACCTCTGATCATGTGTGTGGCTCGTCTCTGGACTCTCTCAAACTTCTCCACATCCTTTTTGAATTGTGGAGTCCAAAACTGGATGCAGTACTCCAGCTGCTGAGCCTATAAGCATGCTGCAGGTTTTTCTTCCCAAGGTGGAGAACCTTGCATTTTTCAGTGTTAAACACCATCAGGTTCACACCCACCCATTTGCTGAGCCTGTCCAAGTCAGCCTGGATCACCTTCCTGTCTTCTTGTGTGGATGTTTTGCCCCAAAGTTTGGTGTCATTGGTGAATTTGGCCAGTCCACTTCCATCTCCAATGTCCACATCATTATGAAGGTGTTGAACAATATGGGTCCAAGGACAGAGCCTTGGGGGACCCCATTGGTCACAGGGCAACATGACGATTGACTTCCATAAATTACTACCTTCTGGGTCTGACCACAGAGCCAATTTCCCAGCCAGCAGATCGTAGTGGACCCAAGGCCACAATTGGCCTGTTTCACCAAGAGGTGATCATGGGATACCAGATCGAAGGCTTTTTTGAAGTCAAGATATATGACATCAATCTCTTCTCCCTTGTCCAGGTGATAGGTCACCTGGTCATAGAAGGAAATGAGATTGGTCAAGCAAGACCTACCCACAACAAACCCATGCTGGCTATCCCTCAGGATGTTGGTGTCAGCCAGTCCATTAAGGATGGCCTCTTTAATAAACTTTTCTAAGATCTTCCCCAGGATTGAAGTCAGGCTGATGGGCCTATAGTTTGCCAGATTCACTTTTCTCCTTTTCTTGAAGTTAGGCAACACATTGGCCTTCTTCCAGTCTTTGGACACTACACCAGAGCACCAGGAGTTTTCAAAGATCCATGCAGAGGCTGGGCTATGATGCTCGCCAGCTCCTTGAGTACCCTGGGGTGCAGATTGTCAGGGCCAGCCAACTTGAAGGTATCCAGCCTCTCAAGGTGTTCCTTCATGAGGTCAGCATTAATGGAGGACAGGGGATCTCCCTTACCTGGGCCTTCTGTCCCATATCGGGCATGGGCATCCCATGGGACTGATGAAAGACTGACGCAAAAGTACCCATTTAATGGGTTGGGTTTTTCCTGGGCGTCAGTTGCCACATCTGGTTCAGCAGGGGTTCAATGTTGCCCTTGCTTTTCCTTTGGCTCCCCACTTATCTGAAAAAGGACTTTTTATTGTCCTTGATGCTCGAAACTAGTTGGAGTTCAGTTGCAGCCTTGGCTTTCCTGGTTTGCTCCCTGCAGGACCAGACCAGTGCAGAATAATCCTCCTTGGAGGTGAATCCCATCCTCCATCCTTTGTAGGTCTTTCTTTTTAGCCTCAGGAGGTCTGCTAGGTCCTTGGAGAGCCGGGGGGCTGCTGTGCTCTCTTGCTGCCTTTCCTCTGAGATGGAATAGAATTAGCTTGTGCATTGAGGAGCAACCACTCTTCCTGAACTCCCCTCCCCCTGGGGTCGTGGTCCCTTAGGGCCTCATTGATGAGCCTCCTGAGCTTGTCAAAGTTGGCTTTCCTGAAGTCAAGGACTTCAGTGTTGCTGACTGACTTGCCAGCTTTATGGTGGATGGTGAAGGTGATCAGCTCATGGTCGTTGTCACCCAGCATCCCATCATTCACTATGTCGCCGATTAGGTCATCCCCAGTAGCCAGTACCAGGTTGAGCAGTGCTTCACCTCTCGTTGGCCTTTAGACTTCTAAAGTTAAAGGTCATCCACGCACGATAGGAAGCTTTGCAACCGATGAGATGTCTGGGTAATTGAAGTCATCCATGACCACCATGGTCCTCAAGCATGCAGCCTCAGCCAGGTCCCGAGCAAACTCCTGGTCAAGCTCTTGACTTTGGGTGGGAAGTCTGTAGTAGACTCCCACCGTTGTGTCCCCTGTGCCATGTTCCCCACGGATTTTAACCCAGAGGGTCTCCAGTCATCCACCCTGAGTCACCAATATCAGCTTGCAGGGACATGTAGCTTTCCTTAACATAGAGAGCTACACCCCTGCCCCTTTTATCTACTCAATCCCTCCTGTACAGGGTATAGCCAAATGCTGAAGGAGGATAAATACTGTTATCCTCAGGAGAAAGGTGGAATTTTAGGCACATCTACCTGCAGCCCTGAGTTCAGTGCGTGTGATTCACAGCCCAAAATCTCCCCAGATTTAAGCATCTCTGGGTATGGCTGACTGTGGGAATGGTGGAAGTAGTTTAATGGTTGGCGCACTACATTAATGATGGACAGCACTGCCGTCACCGCCAGTGTTGTTCGTGAGGGAAAGCGGTTTTGGGTTCTTTTTTATATATATAGACTAAACAGCATTAAGGGACAAAAAGAGAGATCCTGAACGTGCCTACTGGATCAGGCTCCACAGGGGACTGCAGCAGAGGAACTCTCAATTCGCAAGTTCCAAAAGCACTTGGCCACAAAATACTGGTTTCTCACATAACACACCCCCTAAAATAAAACATGCACCTTGTTTTTTGGAAGGCAGAATGTAGAAAATAGATTTTTCAGAGACAAAGCCAACAGTGTGACAGGGTAAGTCGTCCTGGAAACTTGAGTCCCCAAGAAGTAAATGTGGCAACCCAAGAGACAGTCTGGGGGAGGCAGCAGGAACTTCCTGGAGGGGCAGGATAGGAACAAGGCCCCAGACTAAGACCGATACTTTTTTGCTGTAAGTAGTTCTTTATAAGTTCCTGTAAATAATGAAGTATTATTTCTGCACCACAAGCCTCATCAAGATACTACATACTGAATGCAGCTACTCCCTCACCCTTAGCCAGCTCAGTGGCTCTTCAGCCAAAGATCTATTGTTTACCAGTAGCTGTGAGACTCAAGATTAACACTGGACTCTTCCCCTGTTCTTTGTAGCCCCGGGAAGAAGTACCAGCCATCTTAGCAGCTGTGACTCACAGCATTGCTTTGTTTTTGTACCCCTTGCTTCTATTCCAGCAAAGAAAATTCAGCTTCCCTGCTTAAGATACACACCTCAATTTCAGAGGGCTGATTTTTAGGAGAAAGCTGAAAGTGGTATGCCAGTAAATATGCTAGTAAGAGAACTGTTCATCTCTACCAACATGGCAGCAGATCTGGGCATGTGCAGGTGGCAGGGAACTTAATTGGTGAAAACTGGTTCCACACTTTGCACCTCTGAATTCTACCCAAAGTCTCATTTTAAGGTTTCAAGCGCTGTGGTAGATTTAGATTTGAGATCTGCTCTGCAGAACAAAGAACAGGTCAGATGTCAAATGCTTGGTTGCTTATCTAAACCAAACTTGGACCGCAGTGCAGATTTAATGAAATTCAGTCTCTACCTGGTAGAGCATGCAAGGAGATGCCCATGCCAAGAATTCTGTTTTACAAGAGACCTTTGTGACACCCTGATACATTCATTGCTAACAAGAAAAATAGCTGCTTCACTCCCACCAGTGTCTTATCATTTTAGGAATCACTGAGTTATGTGGCATGAGCCACAGAACAGTATAAGACAATGAAATTCAAACACAGAAGCAGAAAGAACTGAGAACACACAGCATAAAAGAACTACAAAGCAAGAAACTAACCCATCAGTCTAATTATTCCACTACTTCCAGTTCCAATTTTAATGCAGTTCCAACTCTATTAAATGTTGATTTGCTATTGATCAGCAGCAAATTAATAGAAAAATTCACCATGGATATCAGCAGGCTTAATGTCCATGAAGCTAGTAAAGTTGGTCCCACTTATTCAGGTGGCAATTCTGGTCCTTTAAAGATTTTAAAACCGTTTTTGTGCTTCTTGGACCTTTGGAGCTTGCCAACTCTTGTTAACCTTGATAGGCAGGAAGGCAGGCAGGCAGAATTAAATAGGCCTCGTGATTTAGTGTTACAGAATATGACCGCTACACTTCCCTCCTGTGCAAAACCATGCAGAACAAATTAATGCCTACACACTGTAGCTCCAATAGAGACACGAGGATCCAAATATAACCAAGTCTAGGCTATTTGCAAGGCTTGAAACCAAAATCCAAGACTTTCAGAACTAATATTACAGGTCTCACCTGAACCAAAGAACTAAAACTCATGTGCTAAAAGTTACTTGCAAACAATGAGTTAGGCATCAAAAGCCCCAAGTTCATTAGCTAGATGTAGAAGCAGCTTCTTATATAAACACCCCAAAAAAGGAGGGCAAAAGCCCACCTCACTTAGAGTAGTTTATAGAGCATACTGCTGCCTCCTCCCAGCAGTTCTGCAAGACCAAGCAGTGTATGGAAGCTAGCACAGGGCAGCATTTGAATGGCACTGAAGCATTGTTCAACCAAGGTCATAGTTGCATGGGTACTGAGGGCATTTATAGACATACTCTGAGAGATAGGGGCACTATAATTAGCACAGCTCCAAGAGCTAAGCTAATTAAAAGCACCTGGAGTGTCGTATGTATCAGTGTCTCCACACTGAAAAATAGCAGCTGTAGCTTTAAACTAAAGCTCATCGAACAAGCTTTAAAGTGCTCTGCCGCCATTTTTCAGTATGGGCACACTGACACATGTGACACTAGAGTCTGCTGGAGCATGGGAATTACCACGCTTTAGCAGACTAAATTAATTGGGTCTGCTCTGATGCACTCTAAATACAGCGCATCGTATCAGCCTCCCAGCATGTGTATAGGAGTCCAGAATACTCAGCTGGAGGGACAGTCCTTCATGAACTCCTCTTTTCCAAAGGCCCAGTGGCCTTGTTGCCATAAGCTATGGAGGTGCAACCTGTGCTCTGCAGAGGTGATTCAGTGTCCAGAAAAAGCTTATGCTGCCTCAGGCAGCATTGCACTCATAGGCGGGGCCAGATGAGCACACATGTGCACAGGCCCACATTTGCTATGACACGAATAGAAATGGCACATATTTGTGTCGCTGCTTTATGCCCCCATGGCACACCCCTGCACACATGCTCTGGTGCATGCCAAACTGTGTCTGGTGGGGCAGGGGAGGCTGGGGCCAGCATCTCCGTTGGCTCCACCAGCCTTACCTGGGCCCCTGGAGGCTCCCAGGGCAGCAGTGGTGCCAACCCAGTCACACAGAGTCAGACTAGCAGCCAGAGCATGGCTCTGGATAGTCAGGCTCTGTTTCTGGCAACATGCTGCTGCCGCATACACCACACTGCTTTTGTTTGTTTGTTTTTAACACTGGTATCTTCCAGTGTCAAATTCTGGCACTGTGCTGCAAATCAGCAGTGCAGCAAATGGGTGCACATGTGCCACGTGCAGTGCCTCAAATGGCTTTGAGGCGCCACAAACCTCACATGCAGCACTTGTCTGAATACACTCAGAGTCCTTTCCTGCAAACCAGGAAGGGCCTTTTGGAGCATTTTCTGGTACTCCTTTTACCTTCCTTCATCCAACCTACGTCTATGCCCCAAGACAGGGGCGGGCAATTATTTCGAGCGGAGGGCCGCTTACTGAGTTTTGGCAAGCCATTGAGGGGCGCATGATAGGCAGCCAAGGGCAGATATATATTAATTTTCTAAATTTTTTAGGGGCCCCATGGGCTGCATAGAATGGCCTGTCAGGCCACATCTGGCTCGTGGGCCACATTTTGCCCACCCCTGCCCCAAGAACACAAAAGAGGTTTTTCTAAAGGCAAAAGGTAGCTATGCAGAGCAAGAGGTGGAGGCACAGAAATAACTTTTAACATCATTCCTTTTCTCTTCCACATGGCCTTTTAATTTTATGGTTTTTCCAGTGGATACATGCCTCTCGTCTCAGTGCATTGAGGGAGCATGCAATCCTAAGGTACATTCTTAGAACAGATGATAGACAATGTTGCAGAGGCAGTATACAATACATGCAGCACAAAAAAAAAAAGGAGCCATTCTAAATGGTGTGAGCCCAGAAATA
Source organism: Crocodylus siamensis (assembly GCF_052110815.1). Classification (NCBI taxonomy): domain Eukaryota; kingdom Metazoa; phylum Chordata; order Crocodylia; family Crocodylidae; genus Crocodylus; species Crocodylus siamensis. Next base: position 264,056,666 of record NC_143396.1, read on the forward strand.
AACATTCAAGGCATTTAAGCAGCATGAATTATTGAGGAGGTACAATTAACCATGCCTCCCTCCCCTGGCTGTAATGATGTTCAACTCCTTATTCTTTGGGAATGGAATGTGATTATGCAACAAGAGAAAATAATCAGTTAGCAGAACAGGCTTGCAAGAACTAAAGTCCTGCAGCTCTTGGCACCCATCCAAGAAAAAAAATAATTTTGTTTAAGTGGCTGCTCATGCTACTATCCTTGACTTGTCCTAAAATAAGCACTTCTTCAGGGAACTTCATCACACATCTGAAAATACAAAATAACCCCCAAGCACCATTTTGTCTCCCTTGAATTCTTCTGAGTAACTTTAACAGCTAAATGCTTGACTATAGTTTTCATAGCTTTCATTTTTGCAAACAGCAAATCCTTCTCTTCAGACTCTCATAAGCATTTTCTAATAGGGGATTTGGACATGCTTTATGTATTTTGCATCGTATTTCATGTTATTGCTGTACCAAGTTCAGTGCAGTAGGAAACCATGACATTTTGTATTTCACTTGGGGGCATGGTGCCTGTTTATTTTAGATCACTATACTGTATTCTTGTTTAACACAAAGCTGGGAGCTAAGGTTGTCTTTTATAAGAGGGCTTTGAGTGTTAATTGAATATAGAAATGATGCAACTATTGATTGGCTTGAAGGCTCTGGAAGTTACCTTAGTGTAATTATTTCCTTAACTATATAGGATGGTCTACATTTCAGCAGTACAACGTATTGTATGTAATTATGCATCTTTATGTATATATTGTGATAGTGAAGCAGAGAGAAAAATCCCATTTCTTTCCAATTATTTATACCATGGTAATACTCAGGATTCCAAAGTTAGACTCTAGTGGTAGAGGGTCTGCAAAAAGTATGATCAGTCCCGGTGAAGAGCACAGGCTGAAAGAACACAGAAAAGTCTGAAAGGTGGAGAAGAAAGAGGTGCTGCATGAAATTGTACTTTAATCACTCTTCAGCAGCATGTCACTATTATGATTAACCCTGCACCTTCCTACATACTCAATTTATCTAGGGTAAAAAACCTTGATTGAAAATCTCTGCCAAGTTAGAAGTTATGTACCAAATAGAAGGGGGTGGGGTGTGCGTGTGTGTGCATATGAGAGAGAGTATATCCCTCCCCTTCTATAAGATTAGCCTTGCATTGCTGGTGGTGTAAACACCATATACGTTGTAAATAGAGATGGCGGGAGGACACACACATCATTTTTCTGCTGACAAATTATCAAGCATTTGGCTTGCATCTAAATGTAACAACATGACATTTCTTTTTTCCTCCTCCTCACATGGGTATCAGCTGATACCTGCTGGTTATCATCTTTATTGCCCATATGTCAACCAAAGACATGCAAGATCTTTACTTTTCTTCATTAACTGTTTTTTACCTCCTACATTCTCGCCTGTCAATCAAAGGAGGTGGTACTGTCTGTTTCCAAAGTCCAGCAGAAATCTTTGACTCATGCCAGCCACACTACAGCCTGAATCACTTATGTACAGAAAAACTGATTTCAGCTTTAAATTTGATTCAAGAGAATGTGAATAGTGAATGTGTGTTAAGTGTTGCTGCAGTTGGGCAGAGAAATCATTCTCAGTAGAAACTTTTCTAGAGAAGTAGAGCTTTGAAGTGTGCGTTGTACTTAAAATATAGGTCACAACTCTTCAGGACAATCATATTTGCATAGGGTATACTGGTATGATTAAACAAACGGCTCTGAGCATGCAGATGCTTTCTTTAGTCTATCCCATTGCTTACAAAATTCTTGTCATATCTCATTCTTACATGCAACTTGGGATAGGATTTTGCTTTTCCTGTGACATCCCAAAATGTGCTTGGAATCTCAGTCCCTAGCAATAATGCCTGGAGGCATGGGCAGATCTAGAATTTGGGAGGGGGGGCAGGTGGTGAGGTACATCAGCACATAACACAATACATATTTCACTCCAGTTAAAAATATCCTAGAATCTTTACTAATATGCTAGAGGCCTAGGGCTGTATTGTTCAGTTTAAGATTGAAGCAACAAATATATATAACTTCATTAGGAGCTTCATTGCCAGGAGCAGCAAAGAGACAGCAGAATTGCAGAAGAAAGGATAGCCTGGCTGGTAGAATATCTACACCATTAAAGAGAAGAGAGAGTTGTTAATACCTGTGGAATAACAAGTTTAGAAGGGATCCGGTAGATTCAAATGAGCCATGAAGTCAATGGACTTCTTCCACACTGACTGACTTGAAATTCTGCTGCCACTGCCAGGCAGTTGGTTTTAAACTTTGGGTGCAGCAGCAATCAAAGGGAGGTGCAAGTGTACCTGGACATGATCCAGGCCTCTGTTTCGACTTTGACTGCATCATTAATACCTTAAATACTGGGAAATGATTGTTTTTTAAGAAGGCAAGGCTGAAAGGAAGTACTATGATGGGGCCTGGATGAAAGGTATGACTACCCATGCCTAATGCTGCTTGTGTTCAGCTTTGCTAGACATAGGGGCTAGGGGCAGACATTACACATGAACTAGTTTAAGTGATCAGAAACTGATTTAAACCTGTAACAGAACAGACATGCAGTGTACATAAACCAGTTTTAGAATGGCTGACACTGGTTTGACATAAACCTGGTTGAATGTAGTATTAGACTTAACTGATTTGGGTCAAACCGGTTTATGCAATGTTTGTCCCAGACCTCTTGCTGGTTTAAGATAAACCAGATACCACCAGCATCCCAGCATGTTCTCTGGGCTGGGCTGGGCAGGGCTCTCTGCTCCATAGCAGAGCTGACCCCTCCCCTCTGCTCCCTGGCTGCAGCTCCAGAGACTGTGGGCTGCTTCCCCCTGCCCCTCACTACTTCCTGCTAAGCAGGAATTCCCCCTTCCCCTCTGCCTTCCTGAGGAGGTGTCTGTGTATTAGCTAGCAGACCACATGCTGGTTACCATCCATGCTGAATCAACAGGCAGAATCAACAAGTAGCCCTGTTCTGGAAGATCATTGAATCCAGCATCCTGCCCCAGAGGAAGGAAGTCAGTAGGATCCCAGCAAGATAAATATTCAAATGTCTCTTGAAGGCGTTCAAAGTAAGTGCTTGAACCACCTCTGGTGACAATCTATTCCAAACCTAGGAGCCTGGACAGTGAAGAAGTTCTTCCTTATGTCCAGCCTGAAACAGTCATGGAGGAGTTTGTGACTGTACGACCTTTTCATCCCGTGGGGCACTCTGGTGAACAGATGTTCCCCCAGATCCTGGTGAGCAACCCTGATAAACTTATAGGTGGCCATCAGATCACCCCTGAGCCTGTGCTTTTCCAGGCTGAAGCATCCCATGGCTCTCAGCTTTTCTTCATAAGCCCTGTTTTCCTGGCCTCTGATCATGTGCACAGCTCTCCTCTGCACTCTCTCAAGTTTCTCCACATCCCTTTTGAATTGTGGAGCCCAAAACTGGATGCAGTACTCCAGCTGCGGCCTCACCAAGGCCGAGTACAGTGGGAAAATGATGTCCTAGGATTTCTTGAGAAGTATCTATGGATGCAAGCCAGCATTCTGCTCGCTTCTCTAGCAGCCACATCACATTAAAGGCTCATGTTCATCTTGTGGTTAATCATAACCCCCAAGTCCCTTTCAACTGTAGTGCTAGCCAGCATAGCACAGCTGAGCCTATAAGGATGCTGCAGGTTTTTCCTCCCAAGGTGGAGAACTTTGCATTTTTGGGTGTTAAACACTATCAGGTTCTCACCCACCCATTTTCTGACCCTGAAGGTGTATCCCCACTGGGAGCTGGTGCCTCTCCCTCATGTGCAGCTGCTGGACCTACAGAGCCAGGAGAAAGAAGCTGTTTGTAAAGGTTTGCAACATTTCTGAGATAACATGCACTGTACTGGGGGCTGTGCACCAAGGGGTGCCCAACCCCTACACCCGACTGCTGCCAATAGCAATGGTGCCCCAGGTGCACCTGAGAACCTGGCCTGGGACCCTTAGCTTTGACGGTGAGGTGGGCAAGCGAATATTTCCCCACAACATTCACCAGTGCCTGGTAGGGTACCTGTGCCTCCACTACATGTCCCTGCTCCCCACAGCTAAGGACAACATCATCACAGGCATCAATGCATTTCTCTGCATGCAAAAGTCCTATGGATGCCTAGCTGAGGGGGCACTAGCTACTCAATAAAGTTTTTCCTTGCCTCCTACTTTCCTGCATGCTGTGGGGGAAATTCCAAGGGTCAGGGGTGAGCTGAGCCAGGCTAGATGGGGAGGAGAGGCAGAGGCAAGAGCAGGGAGGGGAGGGGAGGGGATGGGGAAGAAATGGAAGACCTTCCTCCCAGTGTGTGGCTTACCAGATAGGCATGGCAGGTGTCTCCAGGAGCCCAAGTCTGTCCCCATTGGCAGCAGCAATGTGCAGCTCCCGCATCTTGGGGTGCAGAGGTGCAGTGCCTGGCTGCCTGGGCAGGAGCCCTCTCCAGGGAAGAGCTGGAGTTCATCAGGGCAGGTGGTGCCATCCCCAGGCTAGCCTCCTGGGTGGGGCTGTGCATCCAAAGCTGGCATGGTAGGACGTGCCCCTAGTGGCTCCAAGGACTCATTACCAATTCCTGGACATGGCAGAGGCTCTAACAGGCCATCCATGTTGGAGAACACATCACAGCTCCACCCAGAGTTCCCAGGAGCGAAGATGTGGTCTGGCTGCTACCTAAAGGGCATGGTCCATAAGTGGGCAGCCCTAGACTGGCAATTGTGGTCAGTGATGTGAACCCACTGTGCCCCGACCTTTATGTGGCACTGCCTTGCTGACTGGTCATGCTTGCATTTCCACATGTGGCCTGCCGGAGCCTCATAGATGTGAGTGTTGGTGTGCTGCCCCAGGCAAACTGGCTCACAATGCCATGAGGTCCATGGCAGTGGCGATGCGTAGGGGGTGCACGGGAGTGCACATGCACCCCCTGACAGCGCTGATGCACCCCCTGTCAGGCAACACTCCCTATTTAGGTGACTGGTGGGGGGGCAGGCAGGAGCACCAGTGCCCCACGCTGTGAGCACCAGCTGTGGAGTGGGGCCACCAGTGGCTGGGGACTTCCAGAAGTGGCACAGCCATTTTTTTGTGAGTAAGATCAGCCCTCAGGGACCACCCCCCAGTCACTGAGATCAGCTGTGGGGGGACCCCTCCCTGGTCACTGACTGGTGTCGGGGGGGGGCATGTGCCCCCTAACTCAAGAGGCACCAGTCACCCATGGTCCATGGTCTTCTCCTGGGACCACTTCAGCCCCTGGGACATGGTGTGTGGCACTGGGAAGGATGCCAGCATGGCTTCCTCAATGGCCCTCAGGGGCTGTGGGCAAATGCCTGGGTGCTGCCAGGCCTGGGCAGATGCCTGCAGTTCATGGGCACATCATGTAGCAGGCAGGCAGGTGGTGGGGCTGGGCCAGGGGCCAGCACCAGAGTTCATGCAAGCTGCTGCAGCTGGCATGCTGCAGCACCCAGTGGCCAGAGGAAGGCAGCTGGTGGCACAGGCCCCAGAGTCACCACAGTTTTTTAAAGGCAAGACTAGAGCAGGCAAAGAGCTGCCCCAGCCCCAGGGTGGGAGAAGCTCTGAACCCCATGCCTCTGGGGCCCTTTGGTGATGGGGCTGACCAGGAGCAAATTTGTTCCTGGCTGGAATCTACACGTGTGCTACTGTGCAATAACTACTGCACAGTTAATTGCTAATTACATTTGCAGGTAGTAAACTAACTGCACAGTAGACTAATATACTGTGCCTGCCCACGTAGAGAGCTCTCCCTCTAAGCTGGGCAGTGTGCACGGCTGCACAGGCACACCTGACAGCACAGCATGAGTGTACCTGTGCTACTGCATACACTGCACAGCTTAGAGGGAACGCTGCATGTAGACAGTGGCACTTTACTGTGCAGTAAATTAGTCTGCTGTACAGTAAAGCATCTCATGTAGATACACCCACTGAGACCAAAACCCACTATAAAATCCAACCACTTAGATAATCAAACTTGTTTTCAAACTAACCCACTCCATTACAAGGTTGGTAATAAATCCCCCTTTTTCACTTCGTTGCTTATTTCAATTTTCCCCCCAACTGTTAGGAAGGCAGGTTTCTTGGTGGTGTTGGATGTAGAGTTTGTATAAGTTTGCCAACTGTGCTACTATTTGTCTTTGTGCTGTCATGCCAAAAATACAGAACAAAACAGCATTTAACGTATTACTCCTAAAGATTACCCTTAATTCACAGAGGCACTGATCACTGCTCCCGGTGGAAAGGAGGCAGTTGCTCAGCAGGCCTTCGGCTCACACCCAGAATCTGAATCACTTACTTTGCAGCTTGATGTAATCAAAATCACAAGCTTCGCACTATGGAAACATTTGTTAGAATTATTTGTTTACCTGGTACCCTCTTATTTAGTTGACATCCTCAGCACTTCATAATTATCTCATGCTGCAGCAAATTATTTCCTTCATTTCACTTAGGTTGTAAGTATAATTAGCAGCTAAGCAGCAAAGCTGCTAAAAGGTACCTGAACATTTCTGCAGATGGTGATAGAAAGATATACTCGTGTTCCTTAAAAACATGCTGTTGAAGAACTTGCTACTACAGATGACAGTACCAAACCCATCAAAATATATACATACCTGTCATAATAATTCCTAGGACAGCTTATAATGGGTATGGTTGACAGATCTCAGTGGATCAATGAATATCATAGGAAGAGATAAAATGGAGGCCCCATTAAGACCAGGGTTTTAATTTTTACCCAGAGTTTTGCTCATGTATACCCAAGTATCCAATTAACAGACGATGTTACAGTTTTCAGGTATCCAGGTGATCTGAACTGGAAAGGAGGCTTTAAAAACCTGATTACCTGTCATTAACCTGTGGATTTATCCCCCAGATTCAAACTGTCTTGATACTTCTAATTACAGGGGCGTAGAGTTGGTAAAGATACAATGTGGTTATCTGTAAGGAGCCTTGACTATTAAGAGCTTGAGTAAGACTCTAAAAATGGGAAGCTTTATAGACTGCTTCAGTATTACCAAGTATCACATTCAAAAAACAAAGAAAGAAAGAATCATGATCCATGACTTGCTGTGTATTATGGGGTGGTTGGACAAGGGGGTTAGATTTTCTTCATAGCAGTAAAACAGAACAACAAAATGCAGGAGAGACTTTCCAACAGAGTAACTCAGCAGGTGGAAAAACATGACAAAATATGTGAAGGCCAACAGGTACACTTACAGGCCAGCAGTGACCCGCGGACCTTGGCATAGTCACATAAAAGTAGTTACATTGTGGGGGTGGGAAGGGAGGGGTTGTGGGGGGGGGGAGGTGAGGAGTGGGATTATTTTCTCCAAATTTGCTCTCACAAATGTACTTACATGCACTAACCACCTCCTTCTTGGTAAAAACGATCAGCAAGACAATTTATCATTGGAAAATATGCCATAATTCATTGCCAGTGTTTTATACACCCTTCCCTTTCCTAGGTGCCAGGGTGCACTAGCAATCATGACATTCCCTGGTTTTTGCTTGCTTAACTGTGAAGCCTTGATATTCTCCAAAAGCAAGGGGGTAGGGAGGTTCATATGGAACATTAATTAAATTTATAAGCTTTTGGTTGGACAGTTTAAAAAAATAACTGTCAGGCTTACTGCTTTGAAAGACTGGATATGTTACTATTTATAGTAGAACTGATTTGATGGGTTAATATTATAAAATTCAGAATTTATATTACACTTCAAAATATTACCGAGCGATTTTTGAGATGCTGTCATGGAGACTGCAATATTAGCATACTTTAAATTCACAGTCAGTCAGCACGACTCCCTATGCTTTCCTTACATGCACTGTTAAATGAATTCTAGCAATTTGAATATTTTCTCCTTCTTATCTAACCTTCAGGAAGCCAAATGATTCAACCATTTGTAAAAGCCCAACAGAACAGCCTGCCTGAAATCATAGCTTCCACAAAAAAAAAAAAAAATCACACAATTCCAATTTTGATAGGTCCCTAGGAATTAGAGACAGGATGGACATGAACTTTTCTCCATGGCTACAGGGGACAGGACAAGGAACATTGGCCTCAAGCTGCAAAGGAGGAAATTTAGGTTGGAGATTAGGAGAAACTTTTTTACTATGAAAAGTAGCCAAGCATTGGAACAGGCTACCTAGAGAGGTTGTGAACTCTTCATCTCTGGAAATTTTCAAGAGCAGATTGGACAGCCACTTGGCTCCTATGGTTACGGATGGTTCTGTCTTGAGAAGGCGGCTGGGGTAATGCCCCCATGTGGCCCCTTCCAGCCCTACTTTCCTATTATCCTAAGATCATGCAGGTCATAGCAGGGAGCAGGCATATAGTTTTCTCTCAGATATACTTCCATATAGCACAGACAGAAAAACACAGTTGAAGCTGTCAGGCAGCTACACATTGAGCAGGTACCATTTCAGTTCATATTCCATCATTAAATTTTCTGAAAATAAAAAGTGTTTTAAGAAAAACAATGAATGGCTGGTTTGGGGAGGTTGCAAGCTCCAAGTCCTGATGAGATAAGATTCATAATACTTAGTGCTCATTACTCTTGCCACATTTTTGTTTTAGGTCTTTTAAATGAGATGCTATATGCTGGACTCTTAAAATGGAGTTCTGACTCAAAGCCCAACTAAATATTTAGGCACTGTTCCAAAAAGCCCTCTTTAAAAAAAGTCCCTATAAAAGAAGGTCCCGGGTAATGTGGGGCCCTTGCAGGACGCATTGGGAAACTTGGTCATCACACCAGACAGCAAAGCTAACATGTTTAACGATTTCTTTGCCTCCGTCTTCCTAAGTAGGGACCAGAACAGCCATCTCCCTGCTGGACCCCCCTCGGGCCCCGGGGGAGGCACACCTGGGCCACGGGTTAGCGAGGATTTAGTTAGGGAGCTTCTGGAGGGGCTGGACGTATTCAAGTCAGCCGGACCGGATGATCTCCACCCTAGAGTTCTAAAAGAATTGGCCAAGGTCATTGCAAGACCCCGGCATGGCTTTACGAGCACTCGTGGTGCTCAGGAGTGGTGCCGGAGGACTGGAAGAGGGCCAACATGGTCCCCATCTTCAGAAAAGGCAGGAAGGAGAACCCGGGAAACTATAGACCAGTTAGTCTTACCACAATCCTAGGCAAGCTGTTCAAGAAAATTATGCTGGCACACATCCAGGAGGGGCCAGCAGGGGACTGCATGCTTAGGGGTAACCAACATGGGTTCATCAGTGGAAGGTCCTGTCAGACCAACCTGGTGGCCTTTTACGATCAGATCACCAGATCATTAAATGCAGGGGTAGCAGTGGATATAGTCTTCCTGGACTTCCAGAAGGCTTTTGACACTGTCTCTCACCCCGTTCTCATTAAGAAACTGGGGAGCTGTGGTGTAGACACCCACACAGTCAAATGGGTCACCAACTGGCTGGAGGGCCGCACCTAGAGGGTGGTCGTGGATGGGTCCTTCTCAACCTGGAAGGACGTGGGCAGTGGGGTTCCGCAGGGCTCGGTCCTCGGGCCTGCACTGTTAAACATCTTCATTGGTGATTTGGACAAGGGGGTAAAAAGCACCCTGTTCAAATTTGCTGATGACACTAAGATGCGGGGGGACGTGGGCACATTGGAAGGATGCAACAGGCTACAATCAGACCTATTCAGGTTACAAGGGTGGGTGGATGAGAATAGGATCGGATTCAACACAGACAAGTGCAAGGTGATGCACCTCGGGAGGAACAACCGGCACCATACCTACAAGTTAGGGAACTCCCCTTTTGTCAGCAGAGAGGCAGAAAAGGATCTTGGGGTTATCATTGACTCCAAGATGAACATGGGCTGGCAGTGTGGGGAGGCAGTTAGGAAGACCAACCGCACCTTGTCATGCATCCACAGATGCATCTCAAGCAGGTCCAAAGAGGTGATCCTCCCCTTCTATGCGGCACTGGTCAGGCCGCAGTTGGAGTACTGTGTCCAGTTCTGGGTGCCACACTTCAAGAGGGATGTGGACAGCATGGAGAGGGTCCAGAGGAGGGCCACTTGCATGATCAGGGGACAGCAGGGCAGGCCCTATGAGAAGAGGCTACGGGACCTGAACCTGTTCAGCCTCCACAAGAGAAGGCTGAGGGGGGATCTAGTGGCCTGTTACAAACTAGTCAGGGGGGATCAGCAGGCATTGGGGAGTCCCTGTTCCCCCGAGCACCTCCAGGAGTGACCAGGAATAATGGTCACAAGCTGGCAGAGGGTAGGTTTAGGTTAGATATCAGGGGGCGCTACTTCATGGTCAGGGCGGCTAGGGTCTGGAACCAACTTCCAAGAGAAGTGGTGCAGGCTCCTACCCTGGGGGTGTTTAAGAGGAGGTTAGATGCACATCTTGTTGGAGTTGTTTGACCCCAGTATTCTTTCCTGCCATGGCAGGGGGTTGGACTAGATGATCTGCTCAGGTCCCTTCTGACCCTAGAAACTATGAAACATCAGTCTGACAAAGTATTCTGTTCATTTTACAAATAGTTTCATAATAGGTGCATTTACACAACCGCTATACTGTGGAGTAGATTAATTTACTCCACAGTGGGTGCATCTACACAAGATGCTAACTGCACAGTAGCCAAATAATACTGTGCAGTATCATGTCACAGCATATACAGTGCTAATATGCTACTGTGCAGTATTATTAGGCTACTGTGCCGTAGTGTCACTAAAAAGATATTTGCCAGCACTATTGTGCAGTAATTCCAGTTAACTATACAAGTACTAAATAAATGCACAGTAACCACTGCACAGCAGTGTCTTGTGTAGACATGCCCAGTAAAGCATCACAGTCTATGCATGTTCTGCTATTAGGCCGGGATAAACTAATTTACTCCACCATAGGATAGTACTTTTGCCTGATGGAACTATCTAACAGCAAAGTAAATTAGTGCAATTAAACACGTGTAGACAGTGATGCAGCTGCAAATTGTACCTGGTCATCTGAGTCAGCAGGGGGCGAACATAGGCTAAGAGTGTCCCTGGTCTAAACTGCTCCACCCAGGCTCAATTTGCTTCTGACACTGGGCACACATGTAGATGCTGCACCTGGATTAGTTTAAACTGGTGCAAATTGTGCCAGAGTTAATTCAGTCACATAAATTGCACACATATAGATGCACTCAATAAGAACTCCATGGGGCAGGAACTGCTGTCTTTGCTACTTCTTTATACAATGCCTGCCACAACAGGTTCTGATCTTGGTGGTGCCTGGCCACCGCCAAATAGGAATAATACATAATGATAAATCATGCAAGTCATTGTGCATTCCAAAACTTTGGGTTTGAAATACTCGGAGCTCAACACTGCACCACTTAAGTCAATGGGAATGTTGGGACTGACTTCAAAGAGTACAGCATTAAGTCTTAACTCTGCTACCATTCATTATTTATCATTATCATGAACTTTGCAATGGTTTTACATATGCTGAGTTCTGCAGTAAGTACTCAGGAATAATCACAGAAGTAAATGTCTGCTTTGAGCTTCACAATATTATATTACAATGGTGGAAGGTAACTAATTCAGTGAGGGGAGGGTTTGGCACACACTATAAATTCGCTCATACTTCTCACATTGCATGAGGCAGCTCCTCTTAATCAGCGAATCATACCCTTTGTGCATTAGCCACAAACAGATAAAATAACAAGACCTTTCAATGAAATGATTGTAAAGATGCCCTGGAACAAACAAACTCTGTTCTTCTCCTGTCTTCCCCCTGGGAGGGGCAAATGGAACAATTTTGTTACACATGCATGTTTAGAAAGAATGTGAACTACTTGCCCAACCTCAGGTAACATGGATATTTAGTAATTAGCAATTTTGACCTAGCTAACACACCTCTCCAGAGCAGAGAAGTGACATTATGTCAGTTTCTCTTAAATTACATCACACTAGGTCATAACACACATACCATTGGCAACGTGTAGGAGGGTACGGGGGGAGGCACATGACCCCTGAGACTGGCTGCTGTCAGCTTCTGCAGGTGGTCACCACTCACTAATCTTCACTGCCGCTGGCTTCTGCAGGCAGTCGCTGCTTGCCACTGCCACTGCCGGCTTCTGCGGGTGGTTGCCACATATCGCTTCCCGCCGCTGACACCACCGCTGGCTTCTGCTGGTGGTTGCTGCTCACTGCTCACAACCCCCCTCTCCCCCCCCACTGCTGCTGGCTTCTGCAGGCAGTCACCACTTGCCACCCCGCTGCCACCCACAAATTGTGCCCCACCAATACAGGGTGGCACCAGTTGTTCATGACACATACAAATGTAACCAGGGCCAGATTAACACAGATGCAAACTAGGCATATGCCTAGGGCCCTGAGCTGCAGGGGGCCTCAGTCCTTCCCTCGGCAGTGGTGGCAAAAATGGCCCCATCTGCCTCCTTTTCCTCTCACTTACAGGCCTTACTACTGCAGTGGCTGCTTCCTTGCGGCAGCTCTGAGCCCTACTCCCTGCAGACAGCAGCACTGAGGAGTAGGGAGGGGGGTCTTGACTGGCCTAGGGTCCACTAAAGGGTTAACCCAGCCCTGGATGTAACCTAATGCTGCTGGATGTAAAATCTATGCTAAGTCACTAAACAAACAGATAATGGTTTTTTTCTTTAAAACAGAAAGGAACAGGTGGACAGTTTCACCCCTGTAGAAACTTTCTTAAGTGCAATTTTATTATTACACTGACACTAGGAAGGCCTTTATGACCAAATAAAACCCATGTATTTTATATGGTCCCACACGCTTATTTTAGAACACAGAAAAACAGGTAAATATTGACATGACACTCATACATGAAAATTGCCTAAACTTAATCTTCTCCCATCTGGACCAGAGCCTTGTACTGTGTTTGTAATGGCAGTGGGCTTCACTACATGACCACAAGAAAGCCATCCGCCAGAAAACAGAAAGTAGGGTGGAAGGGACAGAGTCAACCCCACAACCTAACTGTAGCACTCCCAAATTCCCTCAGCCCCAACCCTGTCTCTCTAATACTGATATATGATAAATCCCCCAGCATATACAATTACTGCATCTGTTACTTTTTCATCCTATTCCCCCACCAGTACTGTAACTGATACATTTTGCTGTTAAAGTACCTGTTAGGACCACGCTTCTGAAACTGAAACCTCTATGCATTTATCAAGGCTGGGTTGCAGAATGGAACGAATCTGTCCTTGGAAAAAAAGGCATGAGAGGGTCAAGTAGTGTTCACACATAAATAGTGCAAACACTCTACAAGAAGCTTAGCTTCACAGGTGATGTGACACCAGCGCTTCTCTCAGTTTTGTAAGTTACCATCACAGCTATAGTTCCAGCTCCATGTGCAGAGAACTTCTCAAAAATGAATCATTTTACCCGCTTTGCTCCACAGTACTGTAGTAACTCAGCAACGTATACAGCAACGTATACAGCAATGATTAAATTCATACTCTTCCAATTCATTAACAGCAACCCTATCACCACACTGTAATTACTACCACAGGTGGTTCTAAGCAAGACATTAACCACTTAGGAACCATATTCAAAACTTGAATGTTATCAAAATAAATATTGCAGATCAGACCAAAACCAAATGTCTTTGCCTTTAGAGGTGCTAAAAAATGTGGATCCAGGTCCAAACCTTCTGGCCCAATCCTACAGAATCATAGAAAAGTAGGGTTTCAAGGGCTTCTGGAGGTCATCTAGCCCAATCCCCTACCTGAAGCAGGATCATCCCTATCCAAAACATCCCATACAAAGACTTCCCTAATCTATTAGTAAAACTGCAGTCATTCCTGTCATACGACTACAAGGAACAGCAACCTAATCTGAGAGACAATGATAGCTAGTGTCCTGCTGTGGCAAGGATTGTTAAAAGATGTTTGAAAGATCCAAGTGGGCCATGCACTCCACTGGATGAGCTTGGCTGGACAGCACTGGTTTTAAAACCTGCTACTAAAACCTTGTGAAATTGACAAAACTGCAATGAAAGCTTAGGGATAGCAGCAAATGTATGGGTCAAGGTTGAGAGGCAACAGCAATGCTGGGTGGGAGGTCAAGGCTGGGATAACAAAGGAGCTGCTGGTCAAAATTGAAGAGGATCAGCAGAAAAAGAAAAGAGGTAGTGGAGTCGTGATCATGTACCAAAGTGGGGCAGAGAGGGGATGAGGAGTGACGGGGTATGTGACACCTGAGGTCACCCAGGTCATGTAATACTTGGTGTCCACATGTAATATTGACCTGGTTTACAGTAAACCCATTCAAAAAGAGTACTTGATTTTCTAAGTACATATTTGAACTATTTCAGGCAGCTTTAAACCAGTTTAACGGATTTGTTTGTCTCTCCACTTTAGTTTGTCTCAGGTTTAAACTTCATTTAAACTGGTTTATGTGCTTATTTGTCCATACCCTTATGGGCAAGTGCACTGAACTATAAACTAAGAGACCATGAATTGTGATCCCTGCCTTCTACCACTTCTAACATTTTTGTGTATTTTATAACTAGGGTCTGGTTGAAACCACAGGCCCATCTTGCAAATATTGTGGCCCAATCATGGTGCAGGCTGCCATTTTCACAGTGCTCCCTCTCATGCCTCCTGATAGCCTGAAATTTGCCCCTTCAGCCAATCTGGCTGGCTGAGCATGGCCCCCAGGGCCAGGCTTGGGGCAGGGATCAGGAGTGTCCAGCGAAGGGGGGAATAAAGGGTTGCAAGGTGGGTGGGGGCAGGCTGCAGCACAGATGGCATTGCTGACGTGTGGAAGGCTGCTGCCCCTCAGCCTCACCCGCCACTGCCCCTGCCCCTACCTCCAGCTCTCCTCTGCATGTAGGAGCTTTGCTGGGGCAGCACTGAGCAGTTCCCTCCCACTGCTCACCTGGCCCCGCCTGGTGATGCACTGTCGCTGCTTCTGCTGGTTACACAAAATAATGTTGGATCTGGGCGCTTGCTGGGGAACTCATGTTACAACACATTACAACAAATCACTTAATTTCATGATTTTTCATGAAAAATGCAAAATGGTGATTAAAACCAGGCCCTATTTATAACCTGAGTTAAACAGAGGCTGTATCTGCCAACCTTAGGCATTCATCTGTTTGAGTTAAAATGGCTGAGCAGCAGCACAAGGTCTCTGTACATAGGGCAGCAAAAATAATCCATGTATTGCATACAACCAGCCCTAGCATCATCCACTTCGCCACCCTGCCTTTCTTATCTTTGTCTTACGTCTAGGCCAGAAGTGCCCAACATGCGACCAATGACCAAGTGCAGCCTACCAGGAGATCCCAGTGGTCTGCCACTGTTTTTATTATTATTATTATCATCATCATCATCATCATCCAAAAAAGTTTTTGTAAGACAGAACAACAAATCCTAGGCCTCTACTGCATGGCACATTAATCTGCCTAATGAAATCCATTGAAGTGACAAAGCCACTGTGTGCAGCACAATAACTCAAGGAGTTATCCTCAACAAACAAGACATGCTTAGCAGTTCACAGACTCAGCAGCTCCCACATAAAGTCAGCACCAACATAGCTGGATTATCTTCCATAGAAAGCAGGTCAGTATCTCACATGGATGCACCTGGTCAGCAATAAATCAAGAGGTCTTTGAATATTCTGCAGAAAAGGAACTTGAAAGAACTATCAGAAAAAGAATAGTGCCTAAAGCCATTGCTCTGAAATTGTGGGTGCTGGCAATACATGTGGGGCCTTTTCTAGTCCCAAGTTCCTTTTGTGCTAGTCAAGCAACATTTAATACTTATTAGCAGGAGTAATCTGCATAGAAGTTTCTCTCCACATTTAACCAACAAGACTTAAGATCTCTGCTGGTATCATGAACAGGGTGTCTACTTCTCTGAAGTGCATTCATTATTTTGGTGGTATTATTAATAATAAGACTTTAACTGTGCTAGAAGGACATCAGGAACCTCTGTTCAAAAAGTAACAACACTTATTAATAATGACATCCAAACTACCATAAGAAGCAGAGCTTCAGTTTTGTCACAAGACAATAAAAGGGCAAGTGAAGTTATTTAATTATATCTTTCACATCAACTATCCACTGCAGAGAGACAGACAGAGGTATTAAGCACTGAACTGCACAAAGAGGACCAATGGTTTTAGGAATGGAGTATTCCGATTCCCTTTTGCTATGAACAAATGCATGTTTTAACTTCTTTAAAAGAGGTGAGGGACAGCCATCATGATGTAATTGTTGTATCTACACCATCCTGTGACAATAAAAAGCATGTCTAAATCACTGTAACTTTAACCCCATTTCATTCAGTGTTGAAGTTGCAATAATTTTGCTGAACTTATGTTTCTGAAGGGGTCCATGCATCAACTACAACTTTTATCAGTATCAAAGGATACCAATACAATGCTTACATCTGTTTATACTCTTACTTACACTAAGCATCACATGCCATCAGTGGTCCCAGAAAAGACCACTGTACGGGGAATGAGATAGCAGCAATGTTACTTTCTTTCCTTGATGAACCCTTCATACCCCTGACCTCCCTGTGAAAAAAAAGGAAGGGAGAGCAGCAGTTACTCTTGGCCTAACTGTTAAGCAACAACAGGGCAGAAAGATAAGGAAGGTCAAATGTATCTAAGTCTTCCTTCCTCGCTTCAACTGCAGCAGACTAGACCTGGACATGTCCTCTAAAACTAGTACTGAGGAATTTTTGGTCCATCATCCCTACCTAAATTTTTCTATGGGGCATCATGACAAAAAAAAAAAGGGTCTGGGAGGAAAGTGGTGGTCAGCAGCTTTTTTCCTCTGATTGTTGGAGCTCTCCACAATAATGGCATAGCTCATCTGCAGAGAAGACAGTTTTGTTCCAGTAGCCACTTTCAGTACCATAGCAAGGGAGAAGCGCCCCAGGTGCCTAAGTGAAGGGGCACCAACAGGGGAGCTGCAGTTGATATTTTGAAAAACTGGCTGATATGGCCAATAATATCGCTGATAAATGCTGTGTGCATGTGCACAGCCACAGCATACATGCAGCCAGCCAACTCCTCTGCACAGATGTCTCCCTTTGGGAAGTAGTGGGGAGAACATCCATGTTGGTCACTTTGCTAAACTCAGTCTGGGCACTCAGCTCAGATAATATGGTGGGCAGAGTAGTCTAAGGACGTAAAAGGCATACTGTAGAGGGTGTGCAATCTTCAAAATTTAGGAGCAAGACACTGGATCCTTGTTTTGGTTGGTTAAAAGATTCCATCCCATCTTGGTACATATGATGACCTGACCTCATTTATCCATGCCTTCATCATCTCTCAGCCGGATTGCAGCAAACAACATAATGGGCTGCAAAGTCTTCAGTGCTTCAAAGATTCCAGCTTGTAGAGAGTGCTGTTGTGCGTGTCCTCAGGCAGCACAAGTGCAGTCCTTTGGATTGTATGTTACTGAATCAAATTAAAGGTTTCTCTTCTTGTCTTCAAGGTACCCCATGGGTCCACATGGACTTTTACATGGGCTTACAGTGGTGTTCCTAGGCATTCTACAACATATTTTTAGCATAATCATGTATGATTACTCCTGCTTGCCTTGGAAAGTCAAGTTTCTTGCCAGAGGAACTGACTTAAGTTTGTTGCATTATGAATCTATAATGTCAGTTGACACTGGTTTCAGAAAGGAAAACAGAATATGAGAGCTAACTAGAAAATGAGGACAATGTATTCTTATGGCAGGCAATAAATGAGACTGAAACATTTCCAAGCAAGGTGGGCTATGATGGGACGAGTTGATGAGTGGGACAATGTGGACTCTCTCATAGATGTGATGGCCTAGATACTGAAGTCTTAAATCAGAGCCATTTCTGCTGAAGAAAGGATTAACCTAAAAAGACCAACTTGCCATAATTTCACCCCTACTGTTCAGTATCCATCTGTGTTTAAACACAGCTTCTTTCCAAGACATTTCTGCATGACAAGCAGCAGGAAACTTGATTCTCAAAGTTCATCAGTTCTGATTGTGAGGACAAGCTCTGAACAAGCATTTTCAAATAATGCTCTAGAGTCTAGACTACACAGCTGAGAGCTCACTCCTGTTTATGAAACAAAATTATCCCTTTTTTTTTTAACCCAAAGTCTGTTACAAATAAAAAATGGAAACGCCTGTTTCCTTTTTTACTGCTTATAATGTGGAAGAATAAATGTTGTGCAGGGAAGTACCCAAATTATCTTCTCTTCATGTGTATTCGTTTCCTCAAGAAGGATGAAACACAGCAACACTAGACCTGTTACCAGTGGAATCCAGTTCTCACTTCTCCATGTGAGCTGTACTGCAACTCAGGTAGGGCAAACAGGGCACCTGCCCTGGGTGCCTTGCTATAAGACAGTGCCAGAATCCCACCCCCACCCCCATAGTTACTCAATGAGCTCATTACACCTCTGCAATCAAGTGTCCTAACCACCAGCCAAAATAGTATCCTTGGTGGTTCTTAGGGCTCTCCCCTGTTGAAGTGGCTTCATGCTACACAAGCACCTATTGGGCCAGAGACCATGAGATTGACTGTATAGTCATCCAATTAGGTTAGGCACCTGGCTTCATGGGCCAATGCATGGTTAGGTGTTTTGCCACATGGAACAATTTAAACGCGAGACATTGAAGGACCCAACTCAGCAACTCTATATTCTAGGGGTCAGCAATCTATGGGCTGCAGATGCTCTTCCCAGGCCACCACAGGGACAAACTCCAGAAGCAGCAGGGTCCTATCCCAACCTGGGGTGGATCTACCTATCCCAACCTGGGGTGGGTCATTCTGGCCAGCAGCTGGTAAAGGTTTGCTATCTCTGCTGTATCCCATTGGTTAGGGCATTCTTTAGAAGACCCACATTTAGATTCCTGATCCAAATCATGCTGAAGCAGCATTTAAACCTGGGCCTCTTGTGCTCCAGGTGAAAATACTCTAATCACTGGGCTACTGGATATATGGGAGAACCATTATTATCCCCAGGGCATGATCATAGATGTTCTTAGAACATTGTACTAAATCAAAACCTACAGGCAAAGTGCAGGCAAGAAATGTTTGGGAAGCCTGCATGGATTTTGAGGTGCTTGACCTGGAGAACTGTGCAAAGTTAGATATCCAGTGAGTTTTACTGGTGACATTTTCAGCATTTAAAGAACTCAGGAACCTCCCAGATCAGGTGGCAGCTGAGCAGTGTTTGGGATATTCAGTTAGGGATTTAGATCCTGAAAACACCACAAATAGATACCCAAATTCCTGACTAAAACAGTGGGATGTCACAAAATTACTCAGTGCCCTCCAGAGACCACTCCAATCCCTTTCCCTATATGCAGCTTAGCTTTCTGCTTCTTGCCCTATTCCCCTTGGCCAAGGTGCTGCTACTCCTTTTTCTGTGCTCCCTGCCTGAGCTGATGCTCTGCTTCCTGCCCCCTGCCCTGCCTGCCACTGTGCTGCCTGTTCCCATGCCACATGTCACACAGAGGATGATTGTGTCAACTGTGGCATAGGTTGGCCACCCCTGGACTGAAAAATATAACACTGGTCCAAAGTTTAATACCAGTTATCTGGCTCCTGCACACAGCAGGTAGCATCCCCTAGAACAGGGGGTTGGCAGCCTATGGCACGTGTGCTAAAGGTGGCATGCAGCATGCTTTTGAGTGGCACGCAGATTGCTTCCTGCCCCTCGGAGCATGAAGAGCCATGCCCAGGTGAAGCAGCACATGACTGCCCAGGAACAGCCTTGCACTGCTGCTGACCCCAGCCAGGTAAGAGCCCCTCGTGCCCTGGACCCAACCTGGCACCACCTCCAGCCCCAGCCCTGTCCCAGTGCTGCCCCCAGGCTGGGGGCAGTCAGCACCCCAATAGCCCCAGCCCCAACCCCATGGCCCTACCTGATCCCAGCCCCAGCTGGCGTCACCACTGTGGCTGGCCCCAGCCCAGCGCTGCTGCGGGGCCAGGGCCATCCCAGCACTGCCGACAGCCCCGGGCCCAGCCCAATGCTGCTGCTGGGCCAGGGCTGGGGCTGTGGACCTGTGAAAGTCCTGGCCCCATCCTGGTGCTGCCAACCACCCTGGCCCAGCCCCAGCCCCAGCCCCAGCCACGTGCTCCCAGCGGCCTTCTGCAGCGCCAGGATGGGGCTGGGTCCCACATGGGCCCTGGCCCCATCCCAACACTGCCAACAGTGCCTGTGCTAGTGCTGCTGCTGGGCTGGGTGGTGGCAATGATGCCAGCTGGGGCTGTTGGCAGCGCTGGGATGGGGTGAGGCCCCACACAGACCCTGGCCCCACCCTGATGCTGCCAATGGCTCTGGCCCAGCAGCGGCACTGGGCTGGGGCCAGCAGTGGCGGTGGTGAAGGCTGAGGTCAGGCCCGCTGGCAGCACTGGAATGGGGCTGGGGCCATGGACCTGTGTGGGCCCCGGCCATGTGCTGCCAGTGAACCCAGCCCTGGCCGGCACCACCGCTGCCGCCCACCCTAGCCCAGTGCCACTGCTGGGCAGGGGCCATTGGCAGCGCCCAGGATGGGGCTGGGGTCATGGACCTCATCAGGCCCGGCCCCATCCCAGTGCTGCCGACCATCCCAGCAGCCAGCTGGGGCCAGGCCAGGCCCAGGCCTCAGCTGCAATGGTGCCAGCTGTTGGCAGGCCCAGCCCCAGCCCCAGCCCCAGCCCCAGCCCCTACCACCACTGCTGCTGGCCCCAGTACCGTGCTGCTGCCAGGCTGGGCCCGTAGGCAGTGTTGGGATGGGGCCACGGCTGGGGCCCACATGGGACCTGGCCCCATCCCAGCGCTGCTGAAGGCTCTGGCCACGTGCTGCTGGTGGGACCCGGCCCCGCGCAGGCTGAGCCCCAGCCGGGACAACCGCAGCCACTCGCCCCCGCCCTGCGCAGCCCCAGCCTCAGCCCAGTGCTGCCACCAGCCCTGTCCCGAAACTGGTGACGGCTCTGCTGCAGCCCAGCCCCGTACTGCCGGTGGGCCTTGGCCCCAGCTCCAGCTCCGCACTGCCCACAGCTGGGCTCCAGCCCCAGCCGCCCTGGCCCCAGGCCCACGCAGCCGACAGCCCCAGCCCCAGCCCCAATGGATGCAGTGGCAGCACCTGCTGTCTTCTTGAAGCTGGGGCAGTGAGGCAGCATCTGTTTGTAGCCTCCTGGATGCAGCTGGCCCAGGTTTGAAGTAGCTGCTGAGAGCCACAGAGCCTGGGCTGCTCCCAGCAGCGAGCTGGGAGGATGGAAGCCCGGCTGCAAGCAACCCAGGCTCCATGGCTATCAGCAGCTACCCAGAACCTGGGTTGGCTGCAGCTGGGAGGCTACAAACTGCTGCTGCCTCCCAGCCCTGGGCTCTGGGGAGGCAACAGATAAGGGTGATGATCCTCACCGTGCAACCCTTACCGCCACTTTTGCAGAGCAGCGTGTGAAATCTGGCATGTCAGGGCACAGTGTGGGGCACAGAAATGTGCCTGCTGCTCTGAACTCCCCGCTGCCCTGGCCACACTTACCCTGCAGGCGGGGGCAGCAGCGAGGGGCTCAACCCTGCATGCTGCCCATCCTGCTCCCGTGCACACAGAGGAAGTGTGACCTGGGCAGCGCAGAGGTTGCAACAGGAGGCAGCTTCCCTGTGCTTGGAAGGGCCCAGGGCAGGTTCAGCAGGGCTGGCAGCACAGTGTGTGCAAGGACAGCACAGCGGGCAGCATAACTGGTATCTGCTGCCTCCCTGGAGCCTGGGGCCAGGGCTGGGAGGCAGCTAGGGCTGGGCCCTCCCGGCTGCAGCTGGTCCAGGTTCTGGGTAGTTGCTGATAGCCATGGAGCCTGGGCTGGGGGGCAAGGGACAGCAGGGCTTCGGGTGGGGGGTGAGGGGCAAAAGCTGGGTATCCTGCCATGTACCCCCTGTCCTTCTTCTGTTTTTCTGGCATGCCGACACTCCGGCACCTTCCAAAGTAGATACTGTGGGGGTTTTTGGCACTCCGGCCAAAAAATGTTGCCTACACCTGATCTAGTCCAACCCCCTGCTCAAACCTGACCATCCCCAACTAGATCATCCTAGCCAAGGCTTTATCTATCCAGGTCTTAATCTCCAAGGATGGAGACTCCACAACCTCTTCAGACAGCCTGTTCCACTGCTTTACTACCTACGTCATGAGAGTTTTTCCTAATATGTAATTTAAACTTCCCTTGCTGCAACTTGCTCCTTGTTCTATCATCTGTCACCATTGAGAACAGTCTAGCTCCATCCTCTTTGGAACCACCCTTCAAGTAAGTGAAGGCTGCTATTTAACACCCCCCCCCTTTCTCTTCTCTAGACTAAATAAGACCTCAGCCTCTCCTCATAAGTCATGTACCCTAGTCCCCTCACCATTTTTGTTGCCCTCCACTAGACTCTCTCCAACTTATCTATATCTTTTCTGAAGTGGGGGGCCCAAAAAAGGACACAGTACTCCAAATGTACTCCTCAGTACTCCAGTGCTGAGCAGAGGAGAAAAATAATTTCCCTTGATCCTCTGGCAATGCTCCTACGAATGCAGCCCAGTATGACATTACCTTTCACAACAAGGGGAAAAGGTTAGCTCCTATTCATCTTCTTGTCCACTGTAATCCCCAGCCTTTTCTGCAGAGCTCCTGCTTAGCCTGTTGGTCCCCAGTCTGTACAGTGCATAGGATTATTCTGTCGTAAACGCAGGACTTTGCATTTGTCCTCATTGAACCTCATGAGATTTCTTTTAGTCCAATCCTCCAATTTGTTGAGGTCTCTCTGAATCCTAGTTCTACCCTCCAGCATATCTACTACACTCCCCAAGCTTGGTGTCAGCTGCGTATTGCTGAGGGTGTACTCCACCCCATCTTCCAGATCATTAAGGAAGATACTAAATACAACTGGGCCCAAGACCGAATCCCGGGGCACTTCACTTGATACCGGCTGCCAGCTTGGCATTGAGCCATTGATTACTACCCTCTAAGCACAGCGATCCAGCCTATTTTCTGTTCACCTTATAGTCCATTCATCCAACCCATGCTTCCTTAGCTAGCTTGTGAGAATGTTGTGGGAGACCATATCAAAAGCCTTCCTAAAGTCAAGGTATATCACACCCACCTGAGGTTGTATCCATTTCTAAGTTAAATTAAAAAAGGATATAGTCAATCTTGAAGGAGTCCAAGATTTAGGTTTTATATTGTGAAAGCAATGGTTCATTATCTTGGGTGTTATCCATGACTCTTTCCTCAAATGGATTGGCCAATTGCAAACTATTTTTCTGTAATACCAACAGTTGTAACTAGTCATTCGAACAAGCCCCAATATTTTTCTTGCTTCCTTGTGTTGGGCTTCATATTGAAAAGGGTTAACTATGTGTGTGAATAAATAATAAAAAACATAGTGACTTAAAAGGGGCCAGGGACTTATCACCTCTCCACTATTCCCTGGTAACTGCCCATGTGCAGAGTCATATCCTGCAGTAAGTGAAAATTAATTGTAGCCATCAGTAAAACAGGATGAAGCTATTGCAATTTAGCTTGTGCTTACTGCAGGGAAAGAACAGGCATATGGACAGTTACAAGGGAGCAGCTGACATGTGGCAAGTGCCTGCTCCCTTGCTATAATCTGATCACTTATCCATACCTATCTGAACAGCCACACTTTGAAGGGGAATGGTAAGAGAAAAGGATGAGGATACAACCCAGCTCCATGCTGAGCCCTTCTACTGTGCATATTGTAAAAACTCCTCCCCCTGCCACCTCCTCGGTAAACTATATTGACTTTGTAATATTGTTTTTAGGATTCACCAGTAAATCATGAAGACTAGGCTAGATCAAGCTTTCTGCTTCCTTCTATCGAGGCACAAGCAGTCCTTCAGTTCAAAATTGACTTTAAATGAAAATTCAGTTGAAATATCACCTGGATAGAACAGACAGCCTCCTGAACCCAATTCTTCTTGAACATGACTTGCTAAGGATAGCATATGCTACGTGACCTGAAATTCCAGTTAAGAGGTAGGCTGTACCTTCCAACCCTAACTTTCTATGATTCTATGAATATATTCACTAAGCCTATATTCCTATTCAGATTCAGTTCATAAGACTGTGCCTCAAAACTAGAACTTGTGTCCCCCTATTTGATCTTCTTTAGAAAAAAATACACCTCATTTCCATCTTCAAGGTTCTGCAATATTTTGAGGTTGTCCCAAATGGTTATGTGCTGACCTGCTTAGACGTTAGCAATAAATTCAGTGTAAACGTTCATTTGAAATGCTCTTTTTTCTTAATCCGTGACAGTTAAAAATTATCTCGGCAATTAATTGGTAAAGAGGCAGGAATACAAAGGAAGAAAGTTAGTTCTTGGATGGAATAGACATTTATGAATGAGAAGAAGGATGTCATGAAAAGTTCTCCCTAAATACTTCCCATTTATATGTATATTAAATAAACAGGAGTACAACAGTTATCAGAATGAGACTGTTTTCTGCACCCTATAATGAAAATATGTTTTAAAAATCAGGGTGGAAGGTAAGGCTTTTACAAGTTTAGCAAGTAGTTGAAGCCATGCAGACATTTCACAGATTTATTTATTTTTATTGTTTTTGTATTTTCAGTGTTTGTTGCCAGTGGCTCCAGAATTTGATTTCTTCTGCTTTTGAGTTTCACCGTAAATTTTTTTTGAGCAGAACCAAACAATCTGTTACAAGTTACAGGCCTACATTGTGTGCTGGTACTCACACCATCCACCCAAATTTGTTTCCTGCCCCAGTCTTCATTTGCTTCTGTTTCCTTTCTTCAGCTTTGTTGGTTTAGTTGCTTTCAACAGGATTATTTTATATATAGGAATAAGGAACAAGTCTTATTTACACTGCTGCAAGTGAGGTAAGTATTTGACCCACTGATTGTAGGTCCAAATGTTATATTATAAGGAAATATATTCAAGTTCTAAAATTTTCTCTAATTTGCAATTATCTGAAAGAAAAACATGTTCCATAGATACTTGGCAGTGCTACATTTGGCAATACCAACCTTACAGTAATGTACACATCTACTAAGTGGGGAAATCATTCATCTGTACTATTGATTTTTACAGAGGGGCTCTAAATTTCAGACATGCTGGATGAGCACGTACTCTTACAATTATAGACATAATTTATCAACCTCCACAGGCAGCAGATGTATCTAAATGCATCTCTGAAAAGCATTCCAGAATAGTTAAACAAACTGATAAGGTTTTCCAAATGTACCCTTCATACATATGGGCTGAAATGCACAAATGATGAACAACCAACTGAATACATATCCATCAAGTTTAGGACCTGATTCAGGAGGGGTGAAATCACTCAACTATCCAATTGACTTTGTTGGGAAATATAGAGGATCTGGACTGAGCCCTTAGTGCCTTACCCCTAGCTTTGCTTAATGCCTATTCAGAGAAATTCCTGTTTAAAATAGCAGTTGGATCATACATTACTAAAGCAAAGATTTGGACCCAACACGACTGGAATATTCATCTCCCTGCCATACATAATCTAGAGAGTCTTCTGGACAAATCTAACCATAAACATGGATTAGGAGGATCGCCCCATTTAAAGCGATAGTCTTCTCTAGCTAGAAAGCTGCTTACCTTCACAACTGCCAGTACCTCAGGGAAGAAGACATTATGATTTAAGCAGAAGAGTATGCCCAGAATTCCCCCTGGCAGGGTAATACCTGGCTGTGCTTACAGCCCTGTGGGGCTGTAGGTATTCAGAATAAGCCAAAGCAGATCCTTATCTGCTCTAACATGGAACATACAACCAGGCCCTACAGAGGCTGCATTGTACACTGTGACTTGCCCAGATCATCTGCATCTTGGGATCTGACCCAGACATCCGAACCTTGCCAGCTGCATTTCAGGTTTCCATCTATAAGTAGGATGAGTGGATGAATTTCCAGGCTCTGTCTCGGAATTTCCTGAATTGGTAGTCGGGTCAAGACTTTAACATTAGTGGGACATATTTAATACTAATCCTTTAAAAGAGTAGGTCAGTACTGTGGTCATGAAACAGGACTGTCAGGCAAAGGACTGGGGCTCCTTTTCTGGCTTTACTTTGTTAGCCTGGCAGTTGAGCAAGTTGTGCAGTCTCTTTGGGTGCAGACAGAAGTGTGGCTCCCTGCTGTAACTGAGAACACTTTGCAGGAAGTGTTCTAAGTTACAACAATCCCCAGGACTAAACAGAAGTTCACTGTTGGTGCTGGCGGGGAAAGGAATCTAGGTGCTGGCTGCCAGCATGCAGCCAGTTTCTGAAAGCAATGGCCCCTCTTCCCTGGGAGCTTGTGTTGTTTTCAGAATGGGAGGGGGAAAGGGAGCAGAGGAAGCTCCTTTCAGGGGTTCTCCAGCCAGCACTGGAGGGTGGGTGAACTGGAAGCCCCTGTGGTGGGAGGGTGGGCCCCCGCTGCACCCTCTGGAGGGAGCTCAAAAACCCCAGACCGAAATCCTTTTCCTCCCTCCCATTCTGGAACCAGCAACAGGCTGGCAGGCAGGCAGGCAGAAGTTACAGAAGATGCTATGCTTTAAAATGTCCTGATCTGACCCATCATGCAATAAGGGTTCAGATTGACCATTTCTGAAGCAGTCTGCAGCTATGCTCTGGCATTTGGTCATGTCTGTAGACCACTTTCTGTCTGTGGGCAGATTGAGTTAAGATTGTCACTTCTGTCTGTGCCCCTTATTCCTCAATTTCCACATCTGTAAAATGGGACTATTTGCCCACTCTGATAACATGTTGTGAAGATTAAATTTTCTTTTGAAATGCTTACAAAGACCAGAGATCCTTCTTGATATTTTGACAATATATTTCTTTTGATATGATTACTTACAGCTTCTTCTAGGATCCTCATAGAACATGATTAATTAAAAAAATATTTGTTTAGCAAATATCCTTTTATGAGTTTTAACAGGATGCTCATCACTAAGGTATTTTTTCATCTTGTACCTCACATAAAAGGCATTACAATCTCAAACTCTCAGCCAAGTTGAATTACAACTGTACAGAGGGCAAAAATTCATTTTATGAATGATTATGATTCAAAACAAAACCAACATTTGAAATTAGAACACAAATGAACAATTGTAAACATTTGCTACAGAAGTATTTTAAAAAGTTGCTTTCGAGCAGTAAAAATGTTATTTCAACAAAAGCATTCCATTTTTACCTCATTTTTTTGTAATTCCATAATTTGAGTACAATGTAAAAAATACAAAATTAGAAAAATGAATGCAAAAAGAAAAATCAGAATGCTTCATTCCAAATATATTGCAATTGATTTGATTGTCTTGATTTTGTTGGACTCTCCCCCGGGGAAATCTCAGCAACCTCCCCTTCCCCCCAAAACAAACAAAACCCCCATGATTTTGTAGAGCATTCCAACTTTAATAAAACTGAATTTTCTAATAGAAAATGGTTAAAAGAGTATTTTTTGTTTTGTTTTGCCCAACTCTAGCTTCAATTGTGTATCTGCTTCTATTGCTTAAGAGTGGAAGTTTTAAGCTTAATTAATTAATAGGATTTGCTTGATGGACTGCTGTGACAATTGAGATAATTATACCTTTTTTCTGAAGTGCAGGAAATCCAAGAGCTACTGATGCACAGAGAGCAAACTTAGGCCTCAGTTGCACTAGGCTGCCTCCCCCCATTCAGTATATTGTACATATGCAATAGCATAAATGTTTTCAATTGTAATCCATTCACAGATGGTCTTTCCCTCCCTGTGTCCTCTTATTACCTGTCAATTTGAAACAGAGAAGCTAAAAATACACCCAGTGGTACTGGAGAGTCCATGCCCCTTTGTTCTTCCCATGTAGTAGGCAGGTTTTCAACATGGAGAAGCACAGGCAACCTGAAACTTTAGCCTTTGCAGCTGATCATGAGAGACTGAGAAGATACTCAGGCAATTTTTCATTCACTCAAGGGGATTTCAGAAGTTCGGGGTTTTTTTTCCTAACTTATTTTCCTACTGCAGAGGGGACAGTATTAAGAAGCTGGAGATTTGTACAAGACAGGAGGAGCACTTAGCTCAGATATGGAAATGACTGGTACTGTATCACACTGCTGCAGATAATAGCCAGGGCTTAAAAGGAATTGCTGCTGAGACAAGCATGTGACAAAATCCTTATCTAAAAAAAGCTTCACCACCACAATCTTGCCTACAAGATATCCATAAGGGCCAACACCTTGGAGATGAGTATATTCCCTCTCACTCTTGGTGAAAGACCTCTGGTATTTAAATCTTCCTAAAGGGAGTGCATTCAGCTGTCTCACTTTCTAAATACTGTAATGTACTGCCTTGTGAAATGTGCAGCTGGAGGGACCTGAAGTGCTCTCAGTAGCACTTAATGAAAACTAATAATAAAATTGGGAGGCTTCCAAAGGGCAATCTCCCCTTCATTCTCTCACATCTTCGGTCAGGGCCATCCAACTTCTAGGCAGTCAGGGGCCAGATAATTATAGCCATTTGCTAGGACCTGGATTGTTCCTGGTCAGGATGCTCTTGACATGTAGGGACACAGTGGACCAAAGAAGCAACCACAGAAAAGATATTTCCTTTCCTGTTTTACATGAGTGATCTGATTCAAGGTTATGGCTAACACATTACCTCCCTCCCTCCCCCCTCCATGGGCCCTGCTCATTTTCCTAAGAATCAGCATCCACACTGTGCCTTCCCACTCACTCCACCACGCGGGAGCTGCCTGCTTGGACCATTCAGGTTATGCATGCCATCAGGAGCAGGGCACAGTCGGAGATGGGCTGTGAACCCCTGCTTCTGCCTAAAGCTTTCCTATGGCTATGCTTATATACAGCTCCCCATACCAAAAATCAATATGCAGTCCCCACAGACCTCAAACCATCTCCTGCATGACTCTAGACAGCTGCACAACCTCCTTCCCCCACAGATGGTCCTCTACATGGTGATTCTCAACTGGTAGGCTGCAAACATGGAAACTAGCTCTGGAAATAGAAACAGCACAGCTGCATTTGTGCAGAGCTAAACACCCTAAGGTGCAGCACTGAAACATAGCTGCATGACTCCTGGTTCCAAAGTTAATGTGTGCCAAGGTAAGCTGGGGTATCTACAGAGTAGTATGTGGACCTGATCCAACTATATCATGGACCAGATCCTACCCATTGGCTGCCAGTTGCCCGGTTACTGTAGATAATCTTGGGGTTGATACAGCTCCTGCGAATATGTTACAACAGATATGAGCCACATAAACTTACCCAGGATTCTGTGGCTGCCAGGGGAAAAGGCTTTAGGGGATTCCCAACAGATTTAGCACCAGGAAACAGGAGCACACACTGTATTGCAGAATGCTGTCAGAGACAACCAACTGGCCATCCAGCTGGCTAGGAATGAAAATGGCTTGGAAGATAGAGGCCAAGAGCCAGAGAGAAAAAATGAAGCATTTTTCCTTTTCTTTTATTATTTTTTTAAACTCTGACTGCAAGCTCTTTGGACCAACATTTGTTCCATGTTCATGCAGTGTCTTGCACAATAGGGTCCTGGTTTAGGACTGGAAATCTCCAAAGCCTTTGCAATAAAAATAAACAGAGAAACCAATGGAGGCTGCAGTCAACATAATTACATAGCCCGGCAGAAGATAGCTGCTGCTGCTTCTGAAAAGTAGCTTTCATTCAGCACCCAGCTTGCTGTATTTGAAGTAACTAATAAAATCCCCATTGGCTTTCATATCTACTACATGAAGAGGAAGTCCTGCCAAATGGTAGATCATTTATTATTGATCTGTTGATGTACATGAGTGATGTTCAATGTATAGCCCATAGGCCAGATCCAGTGCCCTTGTCCCTGCCCCCAGTGACCAGATCGAGTTCATGGTATACGGGAAAATTGACAGCAAGCAGCTCCATGTGCCATTCCTTCCCTGCTCTATACCATACCACTGATCTCCTCTGTAGCCCTACCCGCTCTCTCCCCCTCCCCTAGGGAGGCAGGCGCTGTTTACCAGGACATAAGCTCTTCCTCTCTCCCTCCAACATTGGTAAGCACCTCCCTCCCCTATTGGAGAAAAGTAGTAGCCCATGGTGCAGCAGGGTTACAAGCCCACTGCTCTAGAAGGTTGATTTCCACTGGTGTAGACCAGAGGTGAAAACTTGTGGCTTACAGGCCAGATCCAGCCCATGGAGCCATGTGATCTGGCTTGTAGGGCTCCCCACATGTCCAGAAATTTGGTGGAAGGGGACTGGTGGCAATTAACACTGCCACCATTCTGCCATCAAACTTCCAAGGCCTGTGCAATTGGATCAGGTCCCAGCTGTGTCAGCATATTGCACTGGATTGGGCCCATGGACTGAATCTGGTCCACAGACCAACATGGTACTGCTTATCCAGTCCATGGGGTGAAAAGGTTGGGCCCCCAGTCTGGCACTGCTTATCCAGTGCACGAGATGAAAAGGTTGGGCACCACTGGTGTAGAAAGTTGTGGGAGAAAGAAGGGTTAAGGCACTGAGAGAGAGCTCAGGCAGATTGAGATTTTCAAAGCTGCCTACAGGATATGGGAGCCAAAAACCCATAAATCTTGGCTGGGAATTAACTCTCCAAATTTCTGAATAAAATCTCCAAGCTGTTTGTTGTACTATTCTTTTGGCATCTTGGATAAGACTCTAAAAACTCATAATATTCTTTGAAGAAAAGGTTAGTCTTGGATCCCTGGCCCAATTTCAATGGGAGCAATTACATTGTCTAATTAAATCCACCTCCAGTTCTCCTCAAGTGGAAATGGTATTTCTCTTCACTTCCTGTCTTAATATCAGAGCTGGCTGCATTACAACAGACTCAAAACATGCTCTATGAGCCCACAGATTTGTTGATGTACGTAAGTGTTCACAGAGCCCATAGCAGAGTGGGGACCAGGCCTCAGGGCTACCCCGGGACACAGACCCATTTCACCATCTTAACTCAGACAAAATTCCCTTCAAAAGACAATAGCTGTTCCCCTTGAGTAATAAATGCAAGATTTAGCTTGTGGTTTGTAAAATGTTAAATATGGTAACACCATATAAACCATCAAGGGACAAGCTGTTGCAATAAACTCCTTCCCGTTGCAGCGCAGCTGCAGCCCTGGGGCAGGGGGCCTCTCCAGGCTCAGCGCAGCATTCCCCTGCCCCAAGAGGAGGCAGCTGGCTGATGGGTGGGATCCGAGCTGGGACCTCAGGAGGCCGCATTGCAGCCCAGGGGCTGGCTCCCTGGGGAAGCACAAGGGCTGCAGCGGGCCCAAGGCATTGTCAGGTTGGTCTTTGTCCTGAGGCCCAAAAGCTCAGCCACACGCATGTGTGCACGTGCACATGTGTGTCTGGTTCTGTGTGCATCTGTGTGTATGCCTACGATTGTATGCGTCTATGTGTCTGCATGCATGTTTGGTTCTGTGTGAGTCTGTGTGCACATAGGCACATGTGTGTCTAGTCCTGTGTGCATGCCTGGTTGTATGCGTGTGCATGTACCTAGTTCTCTCTCCTCTCCTTTTTTTCTTCTCTTTCCTTCTTTCTTTCTCTCTCTCTCCTTTTTTCACCCCTCTCTCATCACAACATGCTTAACAAAAAAAAAAAAAAATACACAAATAACAAAAGGTAGTACAGTATAACATCATAAGTCTGGCATTCTTGGAACTGAGCACCTGCCGGAAATTTGAAAATCCCGGGTGTTTGAAACTGGAGCAGTGGCCGGTTGCAGAGTTGGGGCAGGGCAGTGGCAGCTGGTCCCAGAGCCATGGCCGCATGTGGAGTGGCAACATGGGGTGGTGGATGGTTGCCGCATAGGGTGGTGGACAGTGGCGGGAGCCACTACATGCAAGCGTCCCTCTCCGCTGCTCTGGGACTGGCTGCCACTTCCCTGTCCGCTCCTCTGGGACTGGCCACTGCTACTCCCCAGTGTGCTGGATTTTCAAGAATTCTGGATTTTTGATATCTGGATTTATGAGGTTACACTATATATGAAGTTTTACTTATTGTCACCAGGTTTAGAATTTTTAGAAAACCTGGTATTTACTGTAATAAAAAAGCAACATTTATGATTATTAACTATATTATTATGCAGTGCATCCTGCCATGTACCCCCTGCCCTATTTGCTTTTCTCTCTCGCATGCCAGCACTTGTGCACCTTACAAGGTAAACACTCCAGCTAAAACCAGTGCCTACCCCCACCTATGCTTTAGATACTGTGCTTTTCTGCTTAAGTACAATGGTCCCAAGGGGTGGGAGTCACGGTTCGAATGTTCCATAGCGTTCTAAGGCCAACATGCAGCCCAGCTCATCTTCATTTTAAGTCTTTAAAACGTTAACTGTTGCCTTATGGAGACAGTAGATGCATTTTAGTCAAAAATATCTTTTCTCTTTTGAACCAGAATTAGTTACTAGCTCATTCCAAGCCATCTGGCAATCAGAATATCTGTACTTGTAACAGGAAGCGGCAATTACAAGTTATTCCAAAAATCTGCAGTTTGAAGGAATTGAGCTCACAGATAAATGCAGACTTCCTCTACTTGACAGAGCTCTGGAGAGGTTTAAAAGGTACAGCCACTGCTTTATGGGTACACTTCCTCTGTGTACTTATCACACAGATTTCTTCCACTTACGGATGTGTGCCAAAAATGTCAGATCAGCAGCAATTTCAAGTCCTGGAATAGGAACAGGGGTGGCAACTCAATTTCCACAGTTAAATTCACACATGGTAGAAGCTTTTTTCCCCAGAGAGGGGCCAGTGGATAGCTCTTGCTGCTAACCTTTCTTGGCCTACTGACCGCTCTCCTATCTAGCCAGCCTGCTGAGCTACAGTGTAGTCTTGAAACAAATGACCAGGAGAATGAATGTTGCCTCTGAAAGCTGGTTGGCGGCTATGGGGAAGGGCAGTAATTACTGCTTACAGCTAGAGAAAATGTGGCCTAAGATGCATGGTTTCAAATGAATTTCCATTATTTTAAGGGGGAACTAGAATATTGCACATAAGAGCAGAGCTTAAAGACCATTTTAATGCACAAGCTAGTGAGTGATGTCAGTGGGGCTAGGGGCAGACATTACGCATAAACTGGTTTAAGTGATCAGAAACTGATTTAACCTGTAACAGAACAGATGTTCAGTGCACGTAAATCAGTTTGAAAATGGCTGAACCTGGTTTGAGATAAACTTGGTTGAATGTAGTATCAGACTTCACTGATTTGGGTCAAATCGGTTTATGCAATGTCTGTCCCAAACCCCTTACTAGTTTAAGGTAAACCACATACCCTCAGCATCCTGACATGCTCACTGGCTGGGCAGGGCTCTCTGCAGCACAGCAGGGCTGGCCCTGCACCTCTGCTCCCTGGCCAGAGCTCCTGCATAGACTGCAGGCATCTGCCTGCTCCTCCCTTCCCCATCACCTCTGCCTTACAAACACCTCAGCATTAGCTAGCAGACCACATCCTGGCTATGGTCCCTGCTGTTGCAGGACAAAAGCAGAAAGAACAGGTAGCTAGTTGTATCCCTTTGTTTTCTTAATGGGGTGATAAATACCCTTATAATTCCCTGCTGGGCTGTTGGGAGTGGTGGGAAACGACTCCTCCCTAATCAAAGCATCTCAGCTTAGGACTGGAAGAGAAGGGTGGGCTGCTCTAGCACCCCCCAGCTTTTAGCCTGCACCACTACAAGCATGTGCCTGCATTTCCTCAGTCCAGGGAGAAGGTCTGTTCAGTTGGAAATGGGGTCAACCTAGGCAGGTTAGACTAATTTGCAAAACTTGAATCAATTCAGGCTCAGGCTTTTTGAATGTCTGTCCCTAGCCTGGGAGTTTTGCAAGATTAAGGCTCTCCAGATCCATTTAGCCATTGCTAAGAAAAGACTAAACCATATTCTTTACATGTATAAAATCTAGTTACCTTATTATGGGTGAAGTGAAGAAGCAAGGGCCAGATCCTAAGTCACTTCTCAGGTGTCAAAAAATGACCTAGGCAGAACTTAGAAAGCTAAAAAGTTACTGCACTCAGAAACAGCAAAAACTGCTTAGACATAGACTGCATCTATCTGGACCTGAAAAAGATACCTAAGCATTTAGTGTGTCCTGCAGCCCAAATTTAAGAATCAATTCAGACCAGCACTTCAGAGACTCACTCCACCTAAATCAGTAATGGGACAGGCATGAACTTCATCCAAGTCCCATATTCATAGATTTCATAGACATCAGGGCTGGAAGGGACCTCGGGAGATCATCGAGTCCAGCCCCCTGCCCAAAGGGCAGGAAGTCAGCTGGGGTCATAGGATCCCAGCAAGATAAGCATCCAATTTACTCTTGAAGGTGTTCAATGTAGGTGCTTGAACCACCTGTGATGGCAGACTGTTCCAGACCTTTGGGGCTTGGACAGTAAAGAAATTCTTCCTTATGTCCAGCCTGAAACGGTCTTGCAGGAGTTTATGACCGTTCGACCTCGTCATCCCTTGGGGCGCTCTGATGAACAAACGTTCCCCCAGATCCTGGTGGTCACCCCTGATAAACTTATAGGTGGCCATCAGATCACCCCTGAGCCTACGCTTTTCCAGGCTAGAGTCCCATGTCTCTCAGCCTATCATCATAAAATCTGTTTTCCTGACCTCTGATCACGCACGTGGCTCTCCTCTGGACTCTCTCAAGCTTCTCCACATCCTTTTTGAATTGTGGAGCCCAAAACTGGACACAGTACTCCAGCTGCGGCCTCACCAAGGCCGAGTACAAGGGGAGAATGACGTCCCCGGATTTGCTCGAGAAGCATCTATGGATGCACGCCAGCGTTTTGGTCGCTTTACTAGCCGCAGCATCGCATTGCAGGCTCATGTTCATCTTGTGGTCAATGATGACCCCCAAGTCTCTTTCTTCTGTAGTGCTATCCAACATAGCACTGCCAAGCCTATAAGGATGCTGCAGGTTTTTCCTCCCAAGGTGGAGAACCTTGCATTTTTCGGTGTTAAACACCATGAGGTTCTCGCCTGCCCATTTGCTGAGCTTGTTCAGGTCAGCCTGGATCACCCGCCTATCTTCTGGCGTGGATGCTTTGCCCCAAAGTTTGGTGTCATCGGCGAACTTGGCCAGTCCACACCTAACTCCAATGTCCACATCATTAATGAAGATGTTGAACAGTATGGGTCCCAGGACAGAGCCTTGAGGGACCCCACTGGTCACAGGGCACCACGATGAGTGACTGCCATCAATTACAACCCTCTGGGTCCGACCACGGAGCCAATTTCCCAGCCAGCGGATCATGGTGGAGCCCAGGCCACAACTGGCCAGTTTGGCCAAGAGGTAATCATGGGATAACAGATCAAAGGCTTTTTTGAAGTCAAGATACATGACATCAATCTCTTCTCCCTCGTCCAGGTGATAGGTCACCTGGTCATAGAAGGAAATGAGATTGGTCAAACAAGACCTACCTGCAACAAACCCGTGCTGGCTATCCCTTAGGATGTTAGCCTGGGCCAGTTCATCAAGGATGGCCTCCTTAATAAACTTTTCTAGGATCTTCCCCAGGATAGAAGTCAGGCTGATGGGCTTGTAGTTAGCCGGATCCACTCTCCTCCCTTTCTTGAAGATCGGCACCACATTGGCCTTCTTCCAGTCTTCGGGCACTACACCAGAGCGCCAGGAGTTTTCAAAGATCCGTGCCAGGGGCTGGGCTATGACGCTTGCCAGCTCCTTGAGTACCCTGGCGTTCAAATTGTCAGGGCCGGCTGACTTGAAGGTATCCAGCTTCTCAAGGTGTTCCTTCACGAGGTCAGCATTTATGGAGGGTAGGGGATCCCCATCACCCGGATCTCCCTGTCCCATAGCAGGCATGGGTGTCCCATGGGACTGATGAAAGACTGATGCAAAGTACCTATTTAATAGGCTGGCTTTTTCCTGGGCGTCAGTTGTCAGCTGCCCCATCTGGTTCAGCAGGGGTCCAACGTTGCCCTTGCTTTTCCTCCGGCTCCCCACCTATCTGAAAAAGGACTTTTTGTTGTCCTTGATGCTTGAAGCTAGTTGGAGTTCAGTTGCAGCCTTGGCTTTCCTGGTTTGCTCCCTGCAGGACCGGACCAGTGCAGAATAATCCTCCTTGGAGGCGAATCCCGTCCTCCATCCTTTGTAGGCTTTCCTTTTTAGCCGCAGGAGGTCCGCTAGGTCCCTGGAGAGCCAGGAGGGCTGCTGTGCCTTCTTGCTGCCTTTCCTCCGTGTTGGAATAGATTTAGCTTGTGCATTGAGGATCGCTTCCTTGAGAAGCAACCACTCTTCTTGAACTCCCCCCTCCCTGGGGTCACGGTCCCTAAGGGCCTGACTGACTAGCCTCTTGAGCTTGTCAAAGTCAGCTTTTCTGAAGTCAAGGACTTCTGTGTTGCTGACTGACTTGCCAGCTTTATGGCGGATGGTGAAGGTGATCAGCTCGTGGTCGCTGTCACCCAGCTTCCCACCGATCACTAGGTCGCCGATTAGGTCGTCCCCCATAGCCAGTACCAGGTCGAGCAGCGCTTTGCCTCTCGTTGGCCCATAGTCTTCTAGAGGTCATCCATGCACAAGAGAAAGCTTTGCGACCGGTCGGATTTTGCTGAGTGATCTTCCCAC
Organism: Crocodylus siamensis; assembly: GCF_052110815.1. Taxonomy (NCBI): domain Eukaryota; kingdom Metazoa; phylum Chordata; order Crocodylia; family Crocodylidae; genus Crocodylus; species Crocodylus siamensis. The sequence continues at coordinate 264,093,224 of NC_143396.1, forward strand.
GAGATGTCTGGGTAATTGAAGTCACCCATGACAACCAAGGTCCTGAAGCAAGCGGCCTCAGTCAGTTCCTGGGCAAACTCCTGGTCAAGCTCGGGACTTTGAGTGGGAGGTCTGTAGTAGACTCCCACCGTTGTGTCCCCTGTGCCGTATTCCCCATGAATTTTTACCCAGAGGGTCTCTAGCTGTCCATGCTGGTCGCCAACATCAGCTTGCAGGGACATGTAGCTTTCCTTCACATAGAGAGCTACACCCCCGCCCCTTTTGTCAACACGATCCCTCCTGTACAGGGTATAGCCCTCTATACCCGTGGTCCAGTCATGGGTGGAGTCCCACCAGGTCTCCGTTATCCCAATGACGTCATAATTCTTTGCACTGAGCAGGAGGATGAGCTCCTCCTGCTTGTTGCCCAGGCTCCTGGCATTAGTGTACAGGCAGGCAAGTGTCCCCTTGGGGGCTCTTGCCTTGCCCACAGATTGTGCCAGGGCTGGGGCAGGGGTGGGCTCCCTTAAGTGCCTTGGTCTGCTGGCTTTGCAAGGATTGCTCAGCGGACCAGCAGTGGCAGTAGTCCCCTCATCCCCCAGCGGGCTTAGTTTAAAGCCCGGTGGAGCAGGTCAGCCAGCCTGGCTGAGAAGAGCCTCCTCCCCAGGGGGGAGAGGTGGAGGCCATCTCTTCCCAGCAGCTCGCTACCTGTCTCACCAAAGAGCAGGCTGTGGTCATGGAAGCCAAAGCCTTCCCGATGACACCAGCGCCGCAGTCTTTGGTTCACTGCATGGATCTTCCTCTCCCTCCTCAGCCCATAGCCCGAGACTGGGAGGATCAACAAAAACACCAGCTGCACCCCCAGACCCCTAAGCCCTGCTCCCAACTCCCTGTAGCACCTCATGACCTGGCTGGGGGTGCTCCGAGCCATGTCATTGGTGCCCACGTGAATAAGGAGCATGGGGTAGTGGTCTGTGGGCCAGAGGAGCTGTGGAATCCTCTCCGCAATGTCTCGGATGCGGGCTCCCGGGAAGCAGCGGACTTCCCGGGCTAAGGGGTCGGGGCAGCAGATTGGCCCCTCGGTCCCCCGCAGGATGGAGTCTCCCACAACAAACACCTTTCGTTTCGTCTTGGGGAGAGCGGGGGCAGTAGCTGTGGTTGAACCTGGGTTGCCTGCGGGAGCTGGCAACTGAGCAGGCTCTGCTGGGGCTGCAAGAGGTGCAGGGGAAGGGGAAACTACACCAAGCAAGTGCTGCTGACAACATAAATGGCGGTGGTAGTGCCACAACCTGCTTTTTGCCCAATGCTGTATGGCAAGAGCAATCAGCCAGGCAGCACAAGACCCAGGTTTTGGGTACACCTTAGCCTGACCAAATTCAAACCCATAGCTTCCACAACAAGCAGGCATATGACTCTGTAGCCAAGTGAAGGGCATTCCCTGGATGGGTGAGGGCAAAGTTCTTGCACCTCTGGCCAGAGTTATATTTGATTTTTAACCAATGACTGTGAATTGAAATACATAAGTCATACCAGCAGAGAGCCAAAACCCAGGACCCTTCCCCCAAGGGAGGGCCCTTCTCATTGTCTACAGTCTTGCTCACTGGGAAGCAAGAGATGTCCAAATCCTATCTATCTATCTCCTGCCTAACATCTGACACCCCAGGTACCTCTCCACTATTTACGAGCTACATTCGTTCCCCTTCTCCCTCCACCCCAGCCTGTCTCTTACCCACTGACTCCTCAATTTACATCTTCACTGACTGGCTTTCTTGTATGCATACCAGCCTCTGGCTTCTTTACTATTCATTCCATTCAGGAAACGCACAGATCAACTGCAGATGCTTCCTCAGCCTGACGTACGATATTTATACCTGAAAGTTTGCAAAGAAGAATTTTTCGAACTATTTGAGTTGATCTAATAAAAGATACCAGATTTACCCAAAGAACCTTGTCTGCCTATGTCCTTAGACCAACAACATATACCCCAGTGTCTATCTCTTAGGCATTTCAAAGATTAAGTGGAGGCACCTTAAAAAGGTTGACTAGGAGAGTAGCCTAACTGGTGGGGTGCTGCTGCCCAGAGTGCGGAGCTGCCCTGCTATGCCTCTGGATTATCATCTGGCACTAAGCAAGGAAATGAACAGCTTACAGTCAAACATGAAGTCAGCAGCAAAACTAGTAACAGAAGCCAGGAATCGTGACTGCACAACACCCCCACTGGTTCTTGATTGCCTTGTGTTACTCTGAAAAGCAGCTGATCTTGCAAAGATCCCTTTTTCACATGCACATTAAATTTTCCACACAGATTATTCAGCAATTAATTAACGATTAATTAGGGAAAACAGCGAATTGATTATGCCATACTCCAGAACACTCCTTTGTTATTACCAAAGATCTTTGTTTTCCTTGATAAAAAATAGCAAATTCTCTGATAAAACCCCCCAAAATCTGTGATTAAAATTAAAGGCCACCCCAGCCGTGCTGGCGCCTCTCGCTCCCCCTGCCAGCCCTGCTGGTGCCCCTCTCTCCCCCCTTGCTCTGCTGGTGCCCCTCACAACCCACCAGAGCCCCCTGACCCTGCTGGTGCCCATTACTCCCCACCACAACCCTCCAGCCCTGCTGGTGCCCCCTGGCCCCCCCAACCCTGCCAGAGGGTCCCCCAGCTGCCAGGGCTATGGGTCCAGGGACCTGGGGCTCCAGCCCCGAGTCTGACAGAAAGCAGTGGCTGCTGCAGCAGAGCAGAGCACAGAGCCTGACTGCCCCAAGCTGCCTGCTGTGGGCCCTGGCAGGTGTGGCCAGCTCCCCACCACAGCGTACACTCCTGGAGGCCAGGGGGCACCCGTGGCCCCCAGATCTGTGTGCACGGTAGGGGCGAATGCAAGTGTGCACTGTGGGCTCCGGCTCCCACTCTGCTGCCCTTCCCCAGGGCCTCTGCAGCCCAGCGGGCATGACCTGGCACTGCAGGGCAGAACACTCCCATGCAGGAAAGCTGCTTGCAGCTGGGAGCTCCATGCTGCCTTGGCAACACATTCACTGCACATGTGGCTGCACTGAGGAACACAACCCCGTGCCACTGTCCGCACTGCCCTTGCATGCACATGGGACACATCGCCAGGGCAGCGTGGAGCTTGCAGCAGCAAGCAGCTTTCCCGATTGGTGCTGCTTTGCCCTGCAGCACTGGGTCAGCACTGGGCCCTGGGGGAGGGCAGCAGGGAGGGAGCCTGAGCCCACAGAGTGCACCCACCCCTGCCCTGCGCACAGATATGGAGTCCGGGTTCTCCCTATGCCCCAGAAGTGCACATTGTGGCAAGGAGGTACCTCCCCACCCCCGACAAACCACCAACAACCCTATCTCACTCCCCACCTCATTGTAGCCCCAGGTCACAAGTGCCACACTGCCTGGTAGGGTAACGGCCCCAGCTCAGCCCTGTCCAGCTCCCTCCCTATGGAGGCCTCAGTTCACCCCCCACTTACCTGCAGGAGCTGTTCTCCAGGCTGCCTGAGCCATGTGCATGTACGTGCATGTAAGCACCCCCGGCCTGACTGCCCTTCTCCTGCTCCCTCCCAACCCCTTGCAGGCTGGAACTCTGCCGGCCTGCAGAAAGTTCCTTGCAAAAGGACAAAATCTGCATGTTTCTCTGCTAAAATGAGAAATCCATGTTTTACTCCAGTAAGGGGGGAAAATCCACATTTTATTCCATTTTTCTGTTGGAAATGGAAAACCTGGATCCCTGGTTATTACATAACTGGCTGTGCATACGGGAATTTTGAACAGGACTTCCTTTGGTCTCCACCAGTGCTACTCATTAAACCAAATGTTTGGCTGCTGACATAAAGGTATGAGTCCTATGCTTCTGAGTACACTGTACTTGCATACCACACACACTGCTCCCCCACATCCCATCACAAGTCAGGACTCAAAAAATTGGGTTGCATGGCTTAAGCATGTAAGTTGATTTTCTATGATGGAACCAAGGAATAAAAGCATGGAGACAGTTAAATGGCTGACATGCCTCTTCTCTTGCCAACTTCAGAAAGGTAGAGAGGGGGAAGAGCTCACCGGTCAGGACCAGAGCTAGCATTAACCCTTTCACAGTCACTGGGCAATTGGTAACAGTTTGAGCAGCCGGCAGCTGCTGCCAATTCCACAGGGGCTGTGAAAGGGGTAACACTTCAGCTTTTGCCCAAGAAGCTCTGGTCACAATTCAGCCATGCAGTCAAGGACCCCCCTGCAGTCACAATTCAACCGTGACCCTGAAGAAAAGTTTTTGTCTTCATTCTGCCTTCCTAAAATAAAGTGTGTGTACTGTTTGGGGGGCACATTGCATGCGAGAAAATACAGTACTCTCTTCATAGTACTCCTAGCCTCTCTAGTACAGAGAGCATAGGGTTGGGGCTGCAATGTAGCCAGGCTGGTATCATTGTCAGCACTACCCTTGGATCATGGCAAGTGAGTTCTTTCGTGATCCAGTGCAGAAATTGTCACATTCTTACCACACAGAACAAATTACAGGGCCAGCAGGTTTCACTAAATGACACCTTCTTCAGGACACATTTGTAACTTGAACAAACACTTCCTTATTTAAAGAGATTGCTGCATCACTATCAATTACCTGTCCAGTGCAACCAAGACAGACTAAAGTGCCTGAGGTGCTAAAAGTGAGTTTTATATGATCTCCCATTATCTCATTACAATGAATTAATAAAACAATAACTTGAACTGATCAGGGCAAATGTAACACATGGGTAATTGGTCTTGATATACTGTTCTCTTTAACTAGAGATGTGGTGGTCGGGGTTACATGCAGGCCCCAAAGAAGCTAGTTCTGGGTTGTTATCACCGATGACATCAAGATGGTCTGGATAAAATTCTTCTTCATCACTTGGAACCACAGCCTAGGCCCATTAGGGACAATGAAGTCGTGACTATAATGGGAGCTGCGTGTAGCCACTGACAACCTCTCCAGCATAGGAGTTAAACATTTTTGCTTTATTTGTTCTGCTCTATTTGTCCCCCTGCCCTCCAAAGAACTTTGGCCAAACTGCAGAGGAAAGCAGTTGTACCCTTCTGCTACATATGTAGCAGGGAGGGGAGGAGGTCTGGCCTGTGCAAGGCTCAGGGAATTATTGTGCCAAGTCAGGTACTCCAGCTGAGGGACTGACGCTGTGTCTGCTATCTCTGCAGACTGTGCTGGGAAAGATCATCTAAACAGATCAGATTGTTCAGATCATCTAAACAGCTCAGCCCTCCATTCCCTTTGGGACAATGAGTGAGAAGGGTTTCATTGGCACAGAATACAGTAAGCCTGCTTCATTACAGATTAAACAGCAGAAATGCAAACCTACAAATCATTTCTCCTTGTTACCATGAGATGAGGACACCCATAGCAACCAGAAACAATTCTTCATTAAGAGCAATCTAAGTGACCCACATTTGTGCTGAAACACACATGGAACAGCAAAGGATAATCAGAAAGATGAAATCTGTTCAGAAACTAATTGCTTGGGAAAAGCAATGTCCCAGGAACAAAACACTCTACTGTCAGCTTAGACAATCTCACTGTGTGCATAACTGCGGATTCATTAGGAACATGGCTGGTATCTCTCCTGCTGGGTTTTAGATATTTGGGTAATGCTTTTTAAAAATAATAACAATAATAACAACCCTCCAAGTGTTGACAGTGTAGCAGTGTGGCATTTTAAACGGACGAGTTTTTGCTATTTTACTAACAAATAGGACAGACCCAAGAAATTAAAAAAAATGGACCAGATGGAATATACTTAAGAATCCAAAATTCGCTGTTGTTCAGCCCTAGTGACAGCATCCACCTTTTTCCATATACAGGAAAAAGGCTCAAGGGGCCCCTGAGTCCATATCCAACCGTGATCTCTTCTGCATCAGGCAGGAAATGCAAATTAATTCAAAACACAACATATTGGTCAAATTGTGTACCTGAAATTTCTGCTCCTAAAGGGTGATCAACTGCTCCCCAAAAATGTAAAAGTTGATAACTATTTTTACCTCCTCTCATAGCTGTTACTATTATTGCTGTTAGTATCTTCTGACACTTAAAAGGTGTCTACTCACTAATATCCTACAGCAAGGAGGGCTACAAGTTAGGTATACTTGCCATAAATGTCCATTTACCAATGGTAAATGCACTATCTATTAACAGTGCATTTTACCTGGTTTGAATATTGTATAGAATTTTGGAAAATCAAGGTTAAGTAGTGTACATGAGTATAAATTGTTTTATTTTAAACATAAGACAAACACCATAAAGCAGAACATCCCAGAATTTATCAAAAAAATAAATAAATCAAGATCCAGATTTTGTAAGTGGCCTCTATCTTTGAAATGGGCAAAACCAAATATCTCAAATCTCAGCAGCTGTGAGCATTCAAAACCCAGGGTCAACTCAGAAATGGCAAGAGTAAGACCTAAGATATACACTGTTTAAATCACATAGACACGCATACTCATTCCAGAAAAAAGGTCCATGTGCTCAGTCTTCAGTACAGATGACTAGAAACTGGAGGGTGCCAGCCACACAAGTATGTAGACTTGTTTTAGGTGAATGGTCACAGAGGCAATGTTCAGTATGGTAATATCACATAAAGAAAGATAAAGGATGGGAACCTTAGCAGGCAAATAACAAGGCATTTAAAGAGTGGTAGAATTATCTTTTGGGCAAATTCATCTTCACGTTTGGTCTGGGAAATTTTTATTATATTATTTAGCACATAATAGAAGACAGAAAAAGCCCTCAGAAAAATATGAGAAGGCTCTAAACAACAAAAATCCAAGGCTTCCCTATAGAGAAATTGTGAATCATTTTTTTAAATCCTCTATGTATTAAATGGAAACCATGATGGAGTAACAAGTCAAGTAATATGTAAGAGGTATTCCTAAATAATGGATGCCTTGCACCAGTCTCTTCTCGGTTATTCACCATGCATACCCTATACTGCAACTGTCTTTTGCCATATCCAAATTTTCGAGTCTCAACAATTTCTTCTAAATTTAGCTAATGATGGAGAAGAGACGACCTTTGTTCCCACACTAACTTCCTAACTAGCCATAAGCAAGTTTGTCCTCAGTTCCAGATCTCAAAGTTTGCACGAAGTTGACAGCCACCTTGGACTCTGGACTTTGCAATAAGCAAAAGACTAGAATCTAGAATTACTACAAGATAAGAACCCAGTTCTGTAAGACAATGAATGCCCAGCACTCCCATTTTTCTAATAGCTTTATTTTGCCAGTAGGTTAGACATTGGATTTATATGGGATGCCTTGGTTAGGGAAGATCCTGCCTTAAGCAGGGAGCTGGACTAGATGACCTCTGGAGGTTTATTACCACCCTACTTCTCTATAATTCTATAATTATTTAAGCTGTTAGGAGCACTTCAAGGAATCAGGCCCTAAATGCTTTTTATAGTTAATCAATTTAGAGTTGGCAGCACTGATATAGCCTGAAGTCAATCAACATTTAGAGGGGGAAAAAAATCATTGTAGCTGGGGACACTGAGTAGGAGACTCAAATCCAGTTTAAAACTGAGGTTTGAAGTATTTTTGCCCATGGTACAGTAGCTGGCAAATTTCCACAGAACAGTGTTTCCCTCGCTTCCTAAAAGGGAAATAGCTTCTAAAAGGGAAAATGTAAAAAACGGTATTCAGCTACTGTAAAAAAAATTAGACTATAACAATTTTAAAAAAATTCAGGGTACCAATTTATGCAGAAAGAAGTTAGGCCTGGCTAGAAGCTAAATTGGAATACACCTTCTCTCGTACATTTTGTGGCAATGTATTTCTACCACCATATTTCATCTACTGCTTAAAAATAGAAAATAGATTAAAGCTTTTAATACAAGAACTAAAATGGATTTAAAGTCTTTCCCCTTTGGGCAATAAATATGCAGTAGTCTAGATATATAGGCAGGATCTTTCAAGCACCGTTAATCTGACATACTGTTCCATTTCTTGGCATTTTTTAAAAATCTGACACTTAAGCAGCCAGGCGTCTTGTCTTTTGTTATTTCCTGCTTAAGGGTCTCTTTTCAATCATAATTCATCTGTCATACATTTTTGAAAGAGGTTACCTGCCCTCTCCCACCATCAACATTTTTTGCATATATATGTCTAGTTTAATTTTTAAAGCAGTGGACAAATAAATTAACTCAGTTCTGGATGAAGATCTATATCCTATTAGCTCTATCCCTTCCGGGAATGCCTGCAACAGCTGCATCTGCTATTTCATTTCCCCTTAATACCCTTGTGTCCTAGAATCCAAACAAAACACAATGTCGATCTCATCCATTGCACACCCTGCATCATATTATTGTATACATTCTGTACAACTAGGTATAAATTATCTGGATATGACACTCTTAGCAAGTTTCAAAGAAGCCATTAGTACAGCTTTGTGCCTAAATAATTCAACCTGAAAATAATGAAGCCCCAACACTGAATACTGATAAATGATCTAAGAACTCATAAGCCTTCTTAATTCTGAATGGTTGAAATATTAAACTGCTGCAGAAACTATGACAGCTGGAATCATCAGAAAACTATATGTAAATCCTGCATCCAGTGGCCTTTGCATAAAATGAAGAGGTTTATATATAATAGTCTGTACTGATTCAGTATCCCATTGTCCTGAAAAAAATACCCTATATTTATGTTGATAACAAGAAAAAGCAAAAATTTAGATCTTCCCTGTTCTGCACTGAACGCAAATCTGGGTGATGGACTTACAAACTTGTTAACAGAAACCTCAGACACCTTACAAACTTGTTAACAGAAACCTTACACTCTGCATCTGTTGACATGTCAGGCTGTATTTGTACTGCTTTGTTAGGGATAAGAAGCTAACATCTCAGCAGCACTCAGTTTTTTCATCACTGGTCAAATGGGTGAAAATGAAGTTACAGAATAAAAACAAAAACAAGAACAAAAAAAAAACCAAAAGCAAAAACAGCCTGTTTCCCTGTTCATGTTTGGCCCAGCAAGGAAAGAAAGTTGCCAACTTTCTCCCATACGGGTGATTTAACACTGTTTCAGTCAACAGAGGAACAGATCCATTAGTCTGGTTCAGGGAACTCTGGCACCAAACAAGAATTAACATGGTGATATGTGGGCAGTGCTGTAGAGCAGCGGTGCTCAAACCCCCCAGCCCCGTGGGAGAGTTCTATGGCAGACTCCCCATGATCCACCATGGGGTTTGTCCATGGCACAGCCCCATGCGCCGGATCCAGCTGCGGTGCGACTCCATGTCAGCATGATCTGACATGTGGGGCCATGACATATGGCCTGTGAGGCTCCCCATTCATACGGAAATTTGGAAGTGTGAAAGCGGTGATAGTGTTATTGCCACTGCTCTAGAAGTAATTCATGCTGCGACTCCTCCCCCACCAACAACATTTCTGGACCTGTGGGGAGCCCCACAGACTGGATGACATGGCTCAGCAGGCCAGAACTTGCCCATGGGCTAGAGGTTGGGTATCACTACATCTACCATTCAGGTTTTTGGCAACTGCATTTTCTTTAGGCACAACTGATCTGTAGATGATAAGGGAGATTAAGTAAACAGTCATGCTTTTCTTAGATACCATAATATCCTCTGTGCCTCCCACCACCTATTTGGCATTCTGTTTTAGATTCCATTTGGAGGGAGAGAAGGACCTAAATAAAAGTCTCATAATGCTCATAAAACCAGTCTGAGTGCTCTTAATGGACCCATCCATGTATGGCTAAACTAAAACTCTCCATGGGGTTTTAAAGAAGAATCTGGGACTCATCTATGGACATTACTATGAGACTTAATTCAGCAAGCTGGAGAAGTTCTAAGTTTTATTATCCACTTGGTAAGTCTCATAGTTGGTAGGGTTGGAAGGGACCTAAGCAGATCATCTAGTCCGACCCTCTGCCATAAGCAGGAAAGGATGCTGGGGTCAAATGACCCCAGATAGGTGGCTGTCTAGCCTCCTTTTGAAGACTCCCAGGTTAGGAGCAAGCACCACTTCCCTTGGAAGTTGGTTCCAGATCCTAGCTGCCCTGACTGTGAAGTAGTGCCTCCTGATGTCTAGCCTGAATCTACTCTCCGTCAACTTATGGCCGTTGTTCCCTGTTACCCCTGGTAGTGCTCAGGAGAACAGGGACTCTCCCATCGCCTGCTGGTCCCCCTTGACAAGTTTACAGGAGGCCACCAGATCCCTCCTCAGCCTTCTCTTGTGGAGGCTGAACAGGTTCAGGTCCCATAGCCTCTCCTGGTAGGGCCTGCTCTGCTGCCCCCTGATCATGCAAGTGGCCTCCTCTGGACCCTCCTGATGCTGGCCTCATCCCTCCTGAAGTGCAATGCCCAGAACTGGACACAGTACTCTAACTGGCCCCATTCTCTAAAACAATTTAAATATGGCTGCAGTATCAACACTCAAATGGTACAGAGAGGAAAGAACAGGAGCTGTTAAGTGGATAGAAAATTGGCTGGATTGTTGGGCTTAAAGGGTAGCAATCAATGGCTCGGTATCTAGTTGGCAGCTGGTATCAAGAGGAGTGCAGCAAGGGTCAGTCCTGGCACCAGGTTTGTTTAATATCTTCATCAGTGATCTGGAAGATGGGATGGAGTGCACCCTCAGCAAGTTTACAGGTGACACCAAGGGGAGGGGGGAGTAGTAGATACACTGGAGGGTAGGGGTACATAGGATTCATAGGGCACATTTACACATGATGCTACAGCACTGTAGCAACACTACAGTTATGTAGTGTCTGTGGGCACAAACCATGATGCCGCAGCTAAATCACCATAGCAACATGCTCCTTCAGTATAGTGCATTGCTACAGCGACATAGCGACTAAAAATAGCCGTGTGCTGCTGGCATGGCACAGTACAGGCTGCTACTGTGCCATCATTTAGTACTTCCAAAAGGTATTTTTAGTACTTCAGTACAATAATATCACACAAGGAATGATAAAGGATGGGAATCTTAAGTACTTCTGAAAGTACTTCTAGTCTTTTGGTTTTAATACTCCAAAAGGAAGTACTAAATGACAGTGGAGTAACAATGACACAGTAACAACAGCGCCATAGGGGCACGTGTAGATGCGTCCAGAGAGACCTAGACAAATTGGAGGATTGGATCAAAAGAAATCTCATGAAGTTCAGTAAGGACAAGTACAAAATCCTGCACTTAGGATGGAACAATCCCATGAACTGCTACAGACTGGGGACTGACCGGCTAAGCAGCAGCTCTGCAAAAAGGGACCTCAGGGTTACAGTGGACAGTAAGCTGAATACGAGCCAACAGGGTGACCTTGTTGTGAATAAGGCTAATAGCATGTGGGGCTGCATTAGTTACAGTGTTGCCAGCAGGTCAAGGGAAACATATTCCCCTCTGTTCATCACTGGTGAGGCCGCACCTGGAGTACTGTGTCCAGTTTTGGGCCCCCCACTACTTAAAGGATGTGGACAAATTGGAGACACTCCAGCAGAGGTCAATGAAAATGGTTGGGGGCTGGGGAATGTGATTTATGGGGAGAGGCTGAGGAAACTGGGCTTATTTGGTCTAGAGAAGAGAAGACTGAGAAGGGATTTAATAGCAGCCTTAAACTACCTGAAGGGTGGTTTCAAAGAGGATGGAGCTAGACTGTTCTCAGTGGCAGCAGATGACAGAACAAGGAGCAACGGTCTCAAGTTATTGCAAAGGAAATTGAGATTATATATAAGGAAAAACTCTCTCACTAGAATGGTAGTAAAGCACCAGAACAAGCTACCCAGAGAGGTGGCATCTCCATTCTCGGAGGTTTTTAATACCTGGGTAGACAAAGCCTGGGCTAGGTTGAGATAGCTGAGGGGTGTCCTTTTTTGAGCCAGGTGTTGGACTAGATCAGCATTTCTCAACCCATGGGTCACAATCCAGAAGTGGGTCATGAGAATATATGAAAGGTTTGTAAACCAACTTTAAAAACAGCCTCTCTTTTAAAGGAGAAAAACATAGGAAAATGTGGCTTTTATGGATGCTTGGCACCTCCCGCGCCCCACACACCCAACCCTTGCCCCTCACACTGGGGGACTTGGACCTGCGGGCCAGGAGCAGTGGGTTGGGAGCGAGGGGCACTGGGTCATGACTAGGCAATGTTTACAAATGGGTCCTGGTCCAAAAAAGGTTGAGAACCACTGGACTAGATGACCTCCCGAAGTACCGTCCAACCCTAATTGTTTATGATTCTAAGGATTCAAGATTCACTCTTGAATTACACCAATGTGAAACTATAGTCTGGCCCAAGAACTCCAAAGCAAATACAAACCAGGCACCATCTGAGAAAATAAAACAAGTTGAAGGGGTTGATTCTATGAAAGCTTGAAAAAGCTACAGATAAAATACCCCCCTGAAAAGAGTTTTAAGTGTCTTTACTCTCGCATATCCTAGTGCTGCAACACCACAAGTGCAGATTACCAAGCATCTGGAACAGGCCTTATGACTTTGAAATGCATACACACACATATTACACAAGGTCAAGTCTCTGAGAGAAAGGAAATGGCATGAATGCTAAAGAAATAGAGGTTTACTAGAACTCTGCATATTGGGATTGTAACAATTCCAATATTATAAGTGCATAATTATGAGACTTCATCATTATAAGCATATACGAATATATGAGCATAGAGTTATTTACTTAGCTAGAAAAACAACTATGAACAGCATCAGCATCACCATTTTCTTAAGGAAAACTTTTTAGGGGTTCCTCCCCAATTTTGGTAATTGTTATTACCACAAGTCCAAATCCAGCCATAACTATGCACATTCACACACATACCTGAACCCAAGGCTCTTCTCTGGTATGCTTATTCTTCTAAGTCCCTATGGAGCAATAGCTAAACCCTCCACAGGCCCTACCAGAACTGTCAAATTAGGAAAGAAATTATTATCTCATATTCTCCTCTCAGCACTCCTTCAAGTCCGTGCAGCATCAGCCTGCAGCAAGTTCTACTCCTCTTCTTTCCTCTTCACAATCCTCCCCTCCAGTTCTCACACAGTTCCTTGACTGAGCTCTTTCCTTTCACCCCAACTCCTTATATTTATAGATACTCCCCCAACCCTGAATTTCCCTGTGGAGTGACATTAGGTGTGTCCCACTAGGCTGCTTGTCAAGAATGGAAATCACTTGAGGAGCTTCAGGTAGCTAATGAGCACACTGATTTCTACACACATACCTGCAGATTCTGGTCTATCCAGCATAGTCCCCCTGCCTGGCACTGGCAAGTCTGCTGGTGCATGCACATCAAGTTCCCCCAATTCAGGCATCCTACTTCCTGTTCCTTCTTTTATGGTATTTATGTAGGGTGACCATATTGTTGTTAAGGGGAATCCAGGACAGGGTAAGGGAATCTGGAACAGGGGGCACAAGTGTGTGCACATGCATACACACACACACACCCCTGCCTGACCCTGCGCACGCAAGCACATACACACCTGACCCCATGCACACATATACCCTGAGTCCGCATACATGTACACACACACACCTGCAAGCATGCCCCCCAAACCTGCATGCGGGCGCATGCGTGAACACACACACACACACACACACACACACACACACACACACACTCCTGACCCTGTGGCTCCCAGGAGCCCTAATGGTGCAGCAAAGCAGGGCAGGACAGTATGGAGACCCATTGCCAGGCTCCATTCCCTGCACCCAGAGGTTGGATCCAGCTGGGAGTGGCCCCTGTGCAGTGGTTCCTGGACTCCACCAGCCTGCACTGCCTGGCTACACAGCACCTCCTCCCCACTGCCAGCAACCACCGTGGGCTGCCACACAGCCCAGGCCTCGGCAGTGGCAGGGCTTGAGACAGCCGGTGGCAGGTGGCCATCTTGGATTGCCCTATGCAGGTGCCTGAGCCTTGGTTCTGGCCCCTGCCCCTGACCCGTCTCACTCCACCCTGACCTATTCCACCCCACCAGGAAGAGCAGTACCCAGCCCTGCCTGTCCCTGCGCCTCCAGCCACTGGTCAGCAGGAGGTGGGCTTGGCACTGTGAGCACCAGCAGCCTCTGCTTGCAGCAGCCAAATCTGGGACTTTTCTTCAATTTACAGCAACTGGCTGAGATGGCCTGTGAAATCCAGGCTGTATGGTCACCCTATATTTATGCCACTAACTGTTGCAATGTAAGCATGTGGGGAACATCAGTCTGAGGGCTGCTTGAAGGGAGTAGGAATTTTTACATCTCAGATACATACCACCTTAGAGGATAAAACCAATATGACAGCTAATCTGAGTCAACAGTTCCAGATTTCAATTCCTTTGGACTTTTGGTGAGGACAAGTATTTGGTGAGGACAAGTATTTAACTGCTCATGAAAGGTGCTGGAGTATGAAACATCCTGTTAACAAAGGGCTAGACTAGGTCCTATCCCACATGCCTATAGTGGAGAAGCACCATGCCCTTTTCCCCTTTGTCCTGGCTGCTTGCATGCGTACTGGGTTTGACAAATGTGCGCCGAGGGAGAGGGAAGGCAGTCTTCTCAGAGCTGCTACTCCTGCTAGGTGGATAGTAAGCAGGTAGGAAGGGCCCTGCCCCTAGGTGCAATCAGACTGTGCTCACTGCATCATGAATAGCACTCATAAAAGGTAGCTTTCCCTCAGTGCAGGTACAAACTAGCAGGCAGATTGAGATTTGTGGTTTCAGCTGGTTTCCTAGCATGTTTCTTGGGCAATAAAACAACACCATGATCATGACAAAATGGCAGTGGAGTCCCCATAAAACAATACCACATATGTGGTTAGAATGGATTCTTCCTCATACTGCTCCTCATTACTAACATGGACACACACACACCATTTTTAGGGACAAGGGCACTTGATGCCCATTTAGTCCATGGCTCCACTTCTGAGACATGACCAAAAAATCAAGAACAATTAGTGCCAAGTCAAGTGCGATAGTTTTACTTGTTTTGCAGATGCCTGTCCACTGAAGAGCCAACTGAATCCACACAACTCAGGTCAGATGGGTCCCAAACTGCAATCGCATGGTAACAACACTGGCAACAAACCCCCAGGGTAGAGTTAAAGCAGTACACTGGAGGTAAAAGGCATAGGCTATACACCTTGCAGCTGTTTTGCCCCC
The DNA here is from genome assembly GCF_052110815.1 of Crocodylus siamensis. Lineage (NCBI taxonomy): Eukaryota > Metazoa > Chordata > Crocodylia > Crocodylidae > Crocodylus > Crocodylus siamensis. Next base: position 264,108,329 of record NC_143396.1, read on the forward strand.
TTTGGCTTTGTACTGTATGAGATTGGGTAAAATCCCTTTATGTAATTTGGGAGCCATCTAGTGGGCATTAGTAATCTGGTGTTGCTTTAAGCCTCACTGGGAAGCCCAAGACAAATCCCTTCTATGTGCTTCTGCTCCGCCCAAGGCAAGCAATAAGGCAGAATGTACATTATAAAAGGGGTCCAGAACGCAGTACTGCCAACCCCACCGTGCCAAAAATAATAAGATGAACTCTTTTTTTTTTTTAAATCAAGAGATTGGCAGGTAAATCATGAGATGCTATTTTTAATGTGCGTGTGTGGAGCGTTATTTCTAGAAAGCATTGGAGGTTGTGGGGGGTTGGAGCCTGGGCAGGGAGGATCCCCACACATCCTGGCATGATGCAGGGTACACTTCGTGATTCACTATAACCTCCAGGTCTTTTTTTTTTGGCAATTCTGCATCCTTGACATTCATTCCCCATTTTGTGTTTGTGCATTCCGTTGTTCCTTTCTAAGTGTAGTATTTGCACTTGTTCCTACAGAATTTCATTCTCTGATTGTATTTACTTGAATCCAAGATGAGGTTTTTTCCCCCTGAGCAGCATAGGGAAAAGAAAGCCTCATCTTAAGATGTAAGTACTGGTCTGGTGCGGGTGCTGGCTGAGATCCAATTGTGGCCCTAGGCTCAGGGCTAAAGCTGTAGCTGAGCTACCTCCTGCCCTGAATTGGAATGGCTCATTTGACAAGGGAAGGGGCATGCAACCTCGGGGAGTGCAGGGGAGACCACAGGGGGATGGCAGAAACTGCAGCCTGCCCCCACACCTCTTGCCTCCCATTCCTGTGCCTGCCCCCTCACCCACTGTCTCCCTGACCTTCCGCTTCCCCCTGTAGCCTGCTCCCTTCTCAGTTGCCCCCACCTTTCTCCCCTGCAGCTGTCCCTTCCTCCCTTACCTTCTTTGGCTCCAGTCCCTCCACTCCAGCCCTGAGAGCTGCCACCACTTCTTCCTGGCTGGGCTGGGACCAGATCAGGGTAGCTGCTGGTACCAAATTTCCCAGAGCCAAAGCTGAGCTGCCCCAGAAGGCAAGGGGTGGGCGGGCAGGGAACTGGCGGGATGGGAGAGGAAGCTATAGGCTGGGAGAATGAGATCCTCTCGCCACAGAATCTATAGTTTGGTGGCAGGATCCTGAAAGGTAGATAATGTGCATTCAAATCTTACTCAGGCAAAAGAAGGAACTGGACTAAATTTAGGATGACTTTCAGGGTGAGTGTCATAGGGTGCCTATACATGTGCTTTGGGGTGGGGCAGGGTGTTTTAATAACAGCAGTTGTCAGGAGCTGCTGTAATTAATACACCACAATGTCTTGTGTATGAGCATGCCTTATTTGATAAGCTATAGTTAAAGCATCCCCGCTACCATTTTGAATACATGAGGTGCTGCTCATGAGGTGTTGATTGAGTCTGCTCTGACATGTTCTAATCAGAACACATCAGAGCACATGTATAGGAGCCCATAAACACTAGGCTATTGAATAAAAGAAGACAGCAGCTTCTCCTTCAATTTGTGTGTAAAAGCAGCCATTCATTTCCTTTGCTTTTTAAAAAAAATGACCCCAAATAAAATTTTCATTTCAGAGCAAATGGAGCATTTTATTTTCAATGTAATAAAATTTCTTGGTATTTCATTTCAGTTCAATACAAACCATATTTTTCAGTTCAGCATCAAACTGAAAAATAAATTATTCAGACAGTCCTATTTACTTGTGAGGTGTATGTTGCTGCACCCAAACATCACATTCCTGACACAGTGGAGAGGTTTGTATGCTACCATTGACCTTGAGAACAATGCCATCTGGAATTTTACACTCCTGGTAAGGTTACCCACATAGCAGCCGGATCAGGAGTGAGATTTCCAGATTAATAGCAATTCAAAAATACAAATAAAAATAGAAATCTTCAACATCAGAGCAGGCAGGATATTCAGTGGCTGCAAAGGCAAACAAAGTTTGCAGCAGAATAGAAACATCTGGTCGCCTGGGTGTTCCTTGCCATTAGATTAAGGTTTCCTTCCTTCAAGTATTGTGTGGTTTGATGTACAACATCATCCCCACAGTAAGAGAAGACACGCAGGCATTTTCCTCCAATAGCTACAGTGACAGAAAAGTGGCAATGGAGGCAGGCATTGGTTATTACTAGAAGGCCCTAGTCATGGACCTATGTGGAGGCGATAATTGTATGATGGTCATTTTGTACTTAGAACTGAGAAAGGTGTGCAACTTGGTAGCTGCAGTCATGACTGAAGAAACCTAACTGGCTCACTCCACATTGGGAGGGGGCTAGAAAAGTTGCCCTAAACAAAGTCTGTCTCATTTAACCTGGCCGCAAAAATGCATCCAGTGGGGTCACTCTTATCAGTGGTCCAAATCAAGTAATAAAGTTTTAATCTGGAACAGCCACATCGTGATGGACAACCCTAACAGTGACTGATGGGGGCACAGGATGGTACTCATAGCTAGAGAACTTGCAGGGTCTGATACTAACATTGCTTCACTTAATGAGAACAGACCATTGTTGCCAGGTATACAATAATTTCAACCCCTGTATGATGTACAATCAGTAATAGTAAAAGTGTTCAAAATATATGATAATTTTTGAGGTAGCTAGTTGATGCACCATATGCAAAAACCAAGTCACTCTCAGGGAGTTGCAACTAACTTTTGGGCTTGCTGTCAGCACTTTCTTTTAACTGTTTGTCTCAAAATAAAAAAAAAAAATGCTTCAACTTTGATGACCCAGTTCTCACTCACTCACTGGCAACTTAAAAGTGAGCAATATAAAGTAAATAATAAGACTTATTTGCATATTTTTTCACTATACAATAATTTTTCAGCAAATAGAATAACAGGCACATCCATGGCATTTGTTTTTCTATGAAGACTAAGGTTGTAACTCAGATGCTGGAATATACAGTGGGCACCAACAAGCATCTCATAACTCTTGGTCTTCAACTGACCAACAGACAACATGAAACAGTGCATACACCTTGCCCCTTGATGCAGATGACAAAACAAAAGAAAAATTATGTTTGAAACTTGATCAAGTCTGATAATCTGTCCCCAAAGAAGTTAAGATAGTTCTTCTTGGCTGTTTCAGTGCTACAGAGGGCACAGCCTCTGTGCTCTGGAATAGAACATTTAGAGACAAAGGGATGCAGAAAGTCAATTCAAATGGAATGAAACAAATCTCAACAATCACAAACTCCTTATTCCACCAAAGCACAAACTGGAATGGATCCTAAATACATCCTAAAATGGATGTACCTGCATTCAAAACACTGGCACCTGATTGACTATGTCATGATCAGGGGGCCACCGAACTCAAGAAGGCAGACAGTCAATTTCATGGGCAGATTATGGGGATGGCCGCCATTATGTGGGCTGAGTCTGATGGGTTCCCCCCTCCACACAATTCCGAGTGGCTGAGGGACCCCAGCAGTCCACAAATTGCCAGATGGCCTAAAACTGCCACTTAAGAGAAGCCCAGAGAAGCCATTAATCAACACATTAAGTGTGGATTAATGGCTCCCCCAGATTTATTCAGGGTAATTAAGCAGTGGTTTTGGGCCATCCCCAAACAGGGAAACTGCACCAGGGTGCTGGGCTGGCTGTGACAGGCAACTGGGATGCTGCACCAGTGTCTGTGGTGCTCCACAAAATTTGAGCAATCATGGATTCAGTAGGTCCCTAGTCATGGTGCATGTCCAGGACTGTCATGATGTCCATATTTCCAAAGCCAGAACCAGTACAGATGACTGTCAGACAGATAATTATTTGATACGGTCCATCATGTCCATTTGTATCCACCACAAAATAACAAACAAAAAAGCAACCAAGAAAAAGGTTCAATATTGATTACTTAAAAGACCCTGCTAAAAATGGTCATCTCAAGCAGTGCCTCAGTTTGAAATGTTCCCATGTCCCTGATGATTTTTATATCACTGATCACTGAGAGAGACTCAAGAAACACATCCATGAGCTTTAGGTTTCTCCACAAAGAAACATCAGGATTAGTTGGATGAGAATGATAGGAAACTTTCATTGACAGAAAAAGGAGAGCCTTCAAAGCTTAACAAAATGATATCAGCTCCAAACAAAATCAAGACAGTTATTACCACATTAATGCCAAGACCTAGAGAAAGTTATCACAGCAAAAGAACAAGTGGTAGGAGGACAAAGCAAAAGAGATTCAAAAGACCTCTGACAGATACAACATACATAGTTTCTTCAGTACAACCAAAGCTATCTCTGGGCCAAGCACATAAGGAGGCATCCCTCTGAGATCTGAGGATAGAACACCACTCTTTAAAGATATCTCCACCACCAATGGAGAGTGAAGAAGCACTTCCAAGACCTCGTGAACTGAGATTCTAATATCAAAGACAGTATCTGTGGACGGCCACTGTGGCATGCTCCTGCACTGAGTCACTCTCCTCACTGTGCCCAACCAAAAACCACACTTTGGATGTGTCCCCTGGGTCATCTATGTCCAGCCAAGCCCCTTCCTGGAGCATACCTGTAAGCTTGTGGTAACCACTGCCACCACCTGGGCCCTGGGCCCTGCAGACCTTTGAGGTGCTTAGCCCACTGTGGTATCTTGGAGTGCTTCTGTTAGCTTAAAGCATTCAAAAGTAGCTTCCTCTTCAGACAGTAAAAAGCCATGGCCACCTGAGCTAGCTGAGCCAAGGGAGCTATAACAGCTGTCTGACCCCTCTCCCCACATGAATCCACTGCCAACTTGCTGCATGCAAGTAGCCTTTTAGTTTTTAGGGAGAGAGAGAATGGAATAGATATAAAACAAAGATTTTAGAGCAAAACAGAAGGGGTTCAAGGACCCTTTGAATATGCAACTAAAATACATATCCCTAATATACTAGCTAAACTTCAAGTAAGTTAGTCACTTACACATCAAGAGGGTAGGAGAACTGTGGAGGCACATCTTTCTGTGCCAGTGAGTTTCAAAATAAATGACTGTCCTCTTCCCAACATGCCTCTCACAGGACAAAAAGAAGAATGAACTCCCCGCTCCCTCAGGGATTTCTCCAGCCTGAGTCAGGTAGATGTCCAGGCCCATTGCCCATGTGACCAGGTGGACTTAAGTCATGCAGCTAGAGTAAACAAGTGGAGGGGGCCAGAGACAGAAAGAAAGACCAGGAGACAAAGAGAAAAAGGATTTTTTCACAAGATCGTCAAAGCCATTCCACAATACCCAGTTAAGGACTGTGGCAGAATGCCACCTTTCTCTCTCCCCAAAAACTCTGCTATGTGGCAATTTGGTTAATATGGTCACTGCAAAGGGCAGACACCTCTGCCTCCTTTCTCAGGTGATCCTGAGTTGTAACCTAAGCTGGATACCCTGCCAGTCTACCCAGAAACTAGTGATGCATTTCAAATTGGTTGGCTGGAAGCCAACAGGTGCTGGTCTCCATTGGACCAGGTAAATGAGGTTATAAGGGCTTTATAAGTTAAGGACTGCCCAGGAGGAGAGGCAGTAGCTCCAATGAACACACCAACTACACATTATTTTAGAAATCTGAAAACATGAACAGATTCCTAGTAACTTAAGAGATGCCAGAATCATTGCCCTATTCAAGAAAGGAGATAGAGTGGATTGCAGTCATTGTTGTGGTATTGCACTCCTGTCCATAGCAGAGAAGATGCTCACCCACATTTTCCTCAATAGACTCACTTTCCTCACTGAGATTTTCCCCAAGTCCCAGTGTGGTTTCACATCACTCAGAGGTACAATAGATATGATCTTTGTTCTGAGACAGCTGCAGGAGATGTGCCACCAGCAACATTGAGATCTTTAGATGGCATTCATAGACCTGACTAAGCCTTTTGATTAAGTCAACAGAGAAGCCCTATGGAAGATCCTGATGAGATTTGGATGCCTCTTAAAATTTAACCATCAGACTCCATGACAGCAACTGTCCTAAGCAGTGGTTCAGAAATGGACCCCTTCACTATTAGAACTTGAATCAAGCAAAAATGAGTGATTGCATCAACACTTTTTTCCATGTACATCACACCCATTTCACATCTCTTTGTTGATAGACTTCCATCTGGAGTCAGACTCCAGTATTACATGAATGGAAATCTCTTTAATATCAGTAAGTTATATTCCAAATCCAAGATAACCAACACTGCCATTACTAATCTTCAATATGCTAATGACTGTGTCATGTATGCACACTGATTGAAGGTCATTCTTGATTGCTTCTGAGAGGCATATGAAATGCTTGGACTCTCTTTCAATTTCATGAAAACCAAGATACTTTACCAACCCACCCCCAAAAAACAGCTGTTCCTCCACACATTACAATTAGATGGAAATCTCTGGAGAATGTTGAACATTTTCCCTCCCTCTGTAGCCACCTTTCCCCAAGAATAAACACAGATAACAATATTCACAACAGATAAAATCTGCCTGTTCTGCCTTTAGATGCCTCCAAAATCATGCCTTTGATGATCATGACATCACTACCTAAACCAATCTTCTCATCTTCCAGGCTGTTGTCAGCCCTACCCTGTTTGTAGGTATGAAACTTGGATAACATACTGGGAATACCTGAAAGCTAAGGAACATTACTATCAGTGATGTCTTTCAAGATTCTTCAATATCAAATGGCAGGACAGAAGAACGAATGCCAGTGTTCTAGTTCACGCAGATACTACCAGCATTGAAACTATGTTGATATGGTGCCACCTCTGTTGGACAGGACATGCCCTAAGGATGCTTGACAACTGACTCCCAAAGCAGGTTCTATGCTTCCAACTCACCTATGGTCACCACTCTTGAGATGAGCAACAGAAGAGATTTAATGACACCTTGAAGGCCAATCTAAAGAAATGCAATATTAATATAATTCCCTGAGAGACTCAAGTACTTAATCTTGCCCAATGGCACTTATGTACAACACGGCATAGATCATTTTGAGCAGCTTGCCTTGCTATGGAGGCAGATAAATGAGAGGGACAAGTGGAAAGAGCTGTAGCCGGACATCACCAGGATCTATTCCTTCCTCCAAGAACTATTTGCCATGGCTACAGTTAAACATGTGGATCTTGGATCAGCTTCCTCAGTCATCTATGGATATGGATCTATATATTTACTTTCCTATTTATTGGAAGACTATCATCTTCGTATTGAGGGACTGCTGACATTGTACTTTGCTGGATACATCAATGACACATCATAATTAATGATTTGCATATTTTTGAACACAATATAAACCTAGAAATAAGACCAAAATGGCCTAAACATGAATTATTCTTGGTGAATAAATGAGAATAACAGAGGTGCATCATAACCAAAAGACCTACCAAGTCGACAGGAGAGGAATATTGATTATTAACTGTATTTGCCAATCTATTGTGTGAGATGTTATTAGATGTACTACCTACTAATAGAGGAGCTTTTTTTTTTTCTCATCACTCTTCACCCAAGGACCTTCTGAAACATCAAAATGATACATCAGTTTAACCTGTCTTACTTAACATAATATTATAGTATTATTACTGACATTATTCATTATTTCTGCTGGTAGTATCTACAATGTGGAAAGAACATTTCAAGTAGAACAGAAAGCACAGGAGTACACAATAGTAGGTATGAAGGAGGTATGGTAGGTAGAGAAAATAAGGGAAAGCCATGGTAAATGTAAGAAATGGGTATGTAATTGAATATTTCAAATATGTGCCTAATCATGAAAATATACATTAGAAATGACAACTCCATTCAGAACAAATGGCTAAATTCTTGACGCAATATTCATTCTAAGTTATTGAATCATGCCAATGAAAGGCCTTTTCTGCTTATCAGAAATCATGATTTCTGAAGCTACATGGGAGGTGATGGTAGCATATAAGAAGGTAAAATAAATAAATAAATAAATAAATAAATCAAGCTTTAAGTATTACCAAAAAGAAAAAAAAAAATGTAGTGGCCATATAAAAGACTCTGCTGCATTTTGTACATGTAGTAGTTTGAAAATACACACTATGCTTTCTATTTGAGTATCTCCAAACACTTCTAGAATCTAATGGCTTGTAATCTTACAGTCCAAGTATGAGAAATAATTTAAATACCCACAGTAGATATTATTAAAATGCCCATTTTCAGGAGGGGACATGCAAACAAAAAATATTGACTGCACTGTCATGATACTTTGTGAGAGGGCCAGGAATAGAGATGACTTATCCGAAGTCCCAAACTTAAGCCTCAGTCTGAAGAGTAACCTTCCTTTAGCTGCTCTTACATAAAGAATTTAACTTGTTAAAGCAGAAGTCATTGCAGCAAAAGAGAAAAAAACCCAACAACTGCTTCCTAACCACTTGCTGATCTACATTTCAATTCAGAAAGTGATATATTCAGAGCTAGTCATATGGCTACAATCATTTGGCTGCTTTGAGTTCAGCTTGCAAGACTCCTCCGAATTCCTTCTAAGTTAATTACGGGCTGTGCACACTTGAATTCCATTTTATTCTACATGTTTGTGTTTATGATCTGATCCCTATGTTTTCCTATTTAAAATATTTTGCTAGATTTACTTATGAGATTTCTAGGGACAATGCAGAATATCAACAGCAGTAGGGTTCCTAGGCCAACAGCTTCAGCCCCTGCCTGTCTGCTGAAAGCAAATTACTACCACCTCTTTCCAACACCACTGCTTTCTTAACTCTAATAATTATATTCAGTTATTTCTACCATGTGCTAGAATTATAAAACCTGCTAATTTCTAATGCGTAGGCTGCTTGCTTGTAAAACATTTGGCTCTGCCCTTGAAGGAATAAAGCAGCTTTATGCTGTAAATAAAGAGTAGGCTGCTATGCCACATGGCTATTCATTATCACTACATGAAACTAGCTATAAAACACACCCCAGGAGTTGCCTTCTAAATGAATTGAGCTTGGTTTCACAGAAATATTCTTTTCTGCGGCTTAAACTGTGGAGCGTCAGAAACATTCACACTGAGATGGAAAGAGGCTTAGGTATCTGCCACTTGCCTTCATAAGATAATAGGAGAAAGACTGATGAATTTGTATTCAGATTCTTCCAGTTGGCAATATGAGTCATATACATCTATTCGTCTTATTGTGCTCAGTACAATGCCTTGCTGCTTGCTTGTGGGGGTTACTTGCCTGAGGGTTCCTGGAATTTCTTGCTTTGTAAAAATATTCTGAGAAGCACATTTTAATTTCTCCAGCATGTGCGTTCCACCCTATAACATATATCAGAAGAAGGGTCTGATCCTTCCCCCAGAAACTAATTAGATTGTTAATGCTGACTTCAATGAGAACAGATTGCCCTGCAGCAGCTATTCTATTTCTAATACATATGCATTTTGAAGGTTTTCCACAAACACCTTGGCTCCTTAGGTCTTCATCACTGCAACTTTTACAAGACATAACAGTAATTATCATTTTATGTCTTCAATGCCCTGTGTAAGCATAACCTGATTAAGCCTTTGTAGACTCTCTGTGATAGCATATGCTATTATTTAGATATCCATTTTAGCTTCTATGCTTATTCAGAGAAGGCCTTGTATAGTGTGGTAAATAGTTAACCACACTTCCACAATGCTTTGTTAACTATATCATGGGCCTAGCTAAACTTCATATGACCTTTGGCCTAGTCAACTATTTTCTGAATTGTTTAGTCCTTTATTTTGTGTTGAACCAGATTCATTGTGCATCTTGCACTTTTTGTATTTCTTCTTTTAAGAATACCAGTTATCAGGGACGACGTGTAGGGGGTGCATGGCAGTGCACCCCCTGCAAAAAGGTGCCACCGACAGTGTCACTCACTGCAGGTAAATGCCACTCACCACCCTGCCACCGGTCTGCCAGCAGTCCACGATCACCCCTGGCCGCCACCGCCAGCAGGTGGTCACTGACCCCTGGTTGGAGCTTGCCACCCTCCCCCCCGCAGCACTGACCGTGCCGGCAGCATCTGCGGGAGCTCCCAGCTCACTGCCACCATGCTCCCGCCACCACCGGCACAGCCATGCCTTTCTCCAGCCACCAGGCATGCGCATATCATGCCAGATATTCACCAACAAGAACCTGATGTGCCTAGTGCTGAGGTATTTCTCATTACCTCTCCTTCTGAGACAAGCACCATGTATATGAGCTAATGCTATGGCAACAAAAGGCTATAAACAAGCTACCTATCAAAAGGACTATGTGAAGTGGCATGCTGAGCTTTCTCCATTTGTAGTGCTGCAGGACTAGCTAGAGGATTGATAATATTTATTGTATGTCACTTTAATTTTATGTCAATTATTGGAGTTCTAATCAATAAACTAGTCAAGATATCTTGGACCACTTTTCAAACTTTCATTTATATTAAACCAATAGCAACACCCATGAGGCAGTTAGAACCATTATCACCATTTTGCATATTCAGAAGCTGATAAAGAGAGAGATTTAACTTGATCACTTATTTTGAAATCAACCTGACTGAAAACATACAGCCATTTGCTTCCTGATTAAAACATTTTACTTCTGTTTCCGTGTTACCTTAATTGTTTTTCTCTCTTTCAGAAGCACCATGAGGTTTTCCATTTAGAATTTGTAATAGTCTCATAAAAGCATTTCATGGGACCTTCCAAGGTGCCCATGAGCCTCATCTATAGAGGTACTATACTTTGCACTTAGCACAAGTTTTATCTACTAATCTCAAAGCACTTAACAAAAAAGGGTAAATACCAGAAGTGGACCCAGTAGGACTGCAGTGGAGTGGTTGCACCCCCCTTTGATTCCTGCTGCCTCCAACTACGTGGGAGGGGCAATAGTATTTTTATTCAGGACATAATGAGAAAGTCAATTGACTTCATGGCTCATTATCACCTTCCTGATTCTTCTTAATCTCTCTTCACTTCACAGGTGTTAGCCACCCGCTGTCCTTTTTTAATGGTCTTGATGTTTCACTATTCAAATTATCCTTTCTTCTTCCATTTCACTGTCTGCCAGCCATTCTTGGTAATGTCCCTCTCTTGCTTTACAGCCTTTCAGGATGGTTTTAGCTCTAGCTAAAAACCTTAACTCAGGTACAGTAATATTTACTTAAATGTAGAAATAACTGACAGTGAAGTACTGGAGGCACTGTAAAGACACTCAAGAAGACAAAGAAGGCTAGATTTTGTCTTATGAATCTGACTAAGAGATAAACCTTTAACTATAAATATTTACAGGACTCATGATACAGTATCCTTTGACAATATTTTTTGCCTGGTTTGTCAGGTTTAAAATTGTTTTATATACTCTAATGAGTGCCCATTCCAATAGTTATTTGTTTTTTGCTTTGATTAGAAACCAAATAATATAGCACTAGCCCCCTACCATGTTAGTGAAGTTTCTGGTTTCCCTTTATCTGAAGGAAAATGTGTTGTCTTATACGGGATGATGCACCACACTACCAGCACCCCCACTTTTCAAAAGCCTAGATCCACCCATGGCAAATACCATTCTCTTCTTTTTACACCTAGGAAAACTGAACAGTCAAATAGGCCAGCAAGCATAAAGGGTAAAGGGGAGATAACTGTAGATTCCTTGATTATCTGCTCTCTTAAAGGGCTGATCCCCTTGGTTGGAGCATCCAAATTTGAATCCAGATCCAACTCCTACCAGTTCAGGCCTATTTCAAAACCTCTGAAGTTGTTTTATACTAAAATATGCACCTAGAACCCAATGTGCCACCCTTTATAGTGGTCTCATGCATGGTCTCCATTAAACCTCCAAATAGTTGAGGACAATTAAGGCGATATAACACATACCAAGGAAAGCACTGAAACTTCAAATGTCAGGTCAGGAAGCTTCTAAAACATGACTATCCTTTTTGTCTTCCATGGTTCTAAATGTATGATCTCTGTATTTAGAAATTAAAATAAACACATACAAGCCCAGAAGCCTGACATGTCCAAAAGACAAATTAAAATTTCCACAAGCTGTTGAGGACTTCACAGTAATACAAGAACTGCCTATGCTTTGGATGCTTAAAAATAAACTGTGTTTTATAAAGGTTTTAACCAGGCCTTGCATAGGGCCACTTTGTCTGGTGCATGTGGAGAACAGAACAGATTGCTCAGGCAAATGGCTGATGTTGATTCTAGCTAAGTCTTTAGATAACAAATGAAGCTATCTGTGCAGCTTTAGCAGAGGATGCAGGGAGTGTGAGGAGTGGACAAATGTGGAGGGTTGCTACCTTGTTCGATGTGATTATTAGTCTTAAATTGTTGTTTGATTTTTTTTTTTTTAATGAATTCTTTGAGTATTTGTCTTCTTGGGAAGCAGGACGTAGTATACAGGAAAACAGTGGGCAATTTAATTACCCACGCAACAACTGTCCAGTCTTCAAACTGATTTATTATATGCATGCAGACTTATTTACCATATACTGCACCTATACTATTGTATATACTACTGTCCTTGGCTGTTTGTTAACAAGGACGGAAAAAAAAAAAATCTAGAAAAAGTCATAACTTCAAACCCAACCCTGGATGTAAACACTGGTGATATTTAATTTACACCAAGGAAATATTTACTATGTAAATGGTAAAGATATTATAACAAGTCCAGTTCTATCAATTTGTATGATAGAATGATTTTATTGATGTGTCATGAATCAGAAGCATTGTATTGCTTTGTTTTGTTAGCACTGTTTGGCAATTGAGGCAGATGTAACAGCTTTCTAGGAAAGGCCAAACAAAATTAGTGAATTATTGTGAAATTTCACACAAAATAGTCGGTGGAAGGCAGATGCATAAATGGACTCTCACTGTGGGTGGTGAAAGGGTAATTAGGTAAAGGACTGACTTTCTGGATCTGCATGTGTAAGACATTAGCGAGCATGTGTTACAGGTCCCTTTCTGTGCCTAGTTTCCAGTGGATATGCATTTATCACACTCAAGCTGAAGAGGCTTCTGCACCTCAAGGGCAGATATAAATCACCCTGTGCAGAGTTCCAAGATGCAGAACACAGCCCACTGCCCCTTCTGGACATGATACTTGTATGCCCGTTAGCTTGAAGTGGTCCCTGTGCTTCAGGAAGCTCAGAGCTATAACTGTTTGTGTGTCCATGCAGGGACAAAGGGGTGCCTCTATGTAAGGTATGCATTTTACTGTGGAGTTGACTAATTAGCTTCACAGTAAAGTGTCACTGTCTACTAGGGCTGTGCAAAGCTTTGGGTGCTAATTTGATTTGGAGGAGATTTGGCCCGATTCGGTGACCAAATCTCCAAATCTAAATAGAATCAGGAGACCAAGAAAAAGGTCCAAATCAATTCAAAACTCTCCCAATCTTCGGAAAAGATTCAGAGAGCTTTGATGATTTGGGAACTCCCCGCCCGCTGCAGCAGGGAGCTGGAGCCAGACTTGGAGCTAGTAAGTAGGGGGTGAGAGAGGGGGAAAGGGACCATGGGGGGTACCCCTGCCAGGCCCCATCCCCTGCCTTAATGGCATGTGTAGATGCACCCATAACATATGTATGATGTTTAGCTGACAGGTGACCGGTAGGAGATGCATGGGGATGCATGTGCCCCCCAACAGGGCTGGTGCCCCCCAATGGCTGACACTGATGCTGTCGGTAGGGCTGGTGCCCCTCCTGACAGGGCTGCTGCCATCAGCGGCTTCTGCGGGTGCCCACCCAGATTCAGGAGGCACCAGTCACTCGTTTAGCTCTCTTTTACTGAGAGCTGAACATATGTTACCTTCTGTGTTTGCTACTTACTTTCAACTTGGTTCCATTTTTGTCTGTGCTTGAAGAGCAGAAAATTATTTATGCAAAGCAAAAAAGAGTATAGGAAGGATCCCTTAAGATTTTACACTGTGTTATAAGAGATAATTTAGGATCACAAACCTATCTCACCAGTTAGTTTTCTGTCGCTACATGTAGGGAGGGGTGTTTTACTCTCTAATCTGAGCGGTATCAAAATAGAGGATCTGAATCAACACCTGTATTTTGTACTCATTCCTATTTTAATGATTAGCAGAATCAAAACCTCAGAGCAAGATACCCACAATGCTATAGGCTTTTCAAATTTCAAAGCCAAATTTTGTGGATTCTGTCCACCTTCACTACAGACCATAGTCTGCCTGCTAAATATATTAGGTCCTGCACATACAGACCTGGGTATTGTGATTTTTACCTCAGGGGAACTAGAAAGTCCCGTTAGAAACACAGCTGGCATCAGCATCAGTATCTTACCTGTCAACATGCCAACTATCCTGCATGTATCTGTGACCTCCCAAATGTGCAGCCAGAAATCAGCATATGTAACAGCTCTACTTCTTTGCCTGTAAACAGCAACATCCTATTATAGCTCCTTCCAGAATGCTTCTTGTTCATACAAATCCTGACTTTTTTGGCTGACAACACATAGGAAAAACAGGCATAAAAAAGAATCAGTAAATGACAGCCCCAAAGTGAAGTATATGCATTCAGTTTAGGAGATCAGTTTAGAAGACAGTTGCTAGTGTGTGCATTCAGATACAGCACAATAAATCTTTATCTGATATTTTTCTCTGTATTTGGTTCTGTATGAAATAGCATCATTTCCAGGGTTTGAAATACACTTTGACTCTTGGCAGGGGTCGGTGGTGGTGGCAGCTGGAAGCCTAAAGGAGTCACCGCTGCCACCGCCTGAGCTGTTTAGAAAGGTTCAGGGTAGGCCAGGGGCTCTCATCTCTTGGAGGGGGGGGGGGCGGGTTCTAGAGTTCAGCCTCTGGTGAAGGACATCATATCCTTCTTATGAGGACATTTCAGCATATGAGACCCAAGGGAGCTCACAAAAGAGCCTTACAACCCCTTATGCTAAGAAATCATGTATTTCATCTCCTGGCAAAAATACGAGATAAGCTAGAAAGAAAACTACAGATCCTTCTCTGAATTCATTGCTGAATATAAACAATAGTTCTGAACAACTGGAAATTTAAGTTCAGGTACAGAATAGGATTTCAGAGACCAAACTGCAGGTGCACTCAGATCTAAAATTTTGTCTAAGCAATCGGTGTAATAGATAGATAGACAGTTCAGATCCAGACCATCACAATAATGAAGCCACCTGAGCCGAGTAATTGTAAAAGTTATAGAAATATTTCAGGCAGGATTGTGTGTTCCATACAAAGGCATTACTATATAGAATAATAGAATCATAGAACCGGAAGGGACCCATAGGATCATCAAGTCTGGTCCCCTGTTGTGGGCAGGAAGTTCTTGGGCTTAGACAAGCTCAGCAAGGTGCCTGTCCAGTCTCTTCTTGAACACCTCCAGTGATGGTGACTGCACCACCTCTGCTAGGAGTGTGTTCCAGATTCTAGTGACCCTTATGGAGAAAAAGTTCTTCCTTAGGTCTAGCCTGAATTTGCCCTCTATAAGCTTGTGTCCATTTGTCCTTGTCCTCCCTTGAGGTGCCCTCCTGAAGAGTTGCTCCCCAAGATCTTTGTGTTTTTCCCTGATGTACTTGTACGTGGCCATCAGGTCACCTCTCAGCCTTCTCTTATTCAGGTTGGACAGGTCCAATTTCCTGACTCCCCTCGTAGGGCTTATCCTCCATGCCTTTGACCATGTGGGTGGCCCTTGTTTGTACTCTCTCGAGCTTATCCACATCCTCTTGAAATGCAGTGCCCGGAACTGGACACAGTACTCCAGCTGAGGCTTCACCGGTGCCAGATAGAGGGGGAGGAGTACTTCCCTGGATCTACTGGGTACATATCGGCTGATGCACGCCAGAGCTCTATTTACTTTCCTAGTGACCTCATCACACTGCTGGCTCATATTCATCTTCCAGTCAGTCATAACCCCCAGGTCTTGCTCAGATTCTGTGCCAGCCAGTGGACCACCACACATCGTGTAGTTGTGGTGAGGGTCCTTCCTACCCCGATGAAGAGATTTAATGCACATAAGTGCAAAGTCCATCTGATTCTGCTTCATCCAAGAGTCTAGCCTGTTGAGATGTTCCTGGATCTTCCAATGTGCCCGTGTTTCCCCACAGCTTGGTATCATCTGCGAACTTAACAATTGAGCTTTTCACCCCCTCATCCAGATCATTTACAAACACATGACAGAGCGCAGGTCCAAGCACAGATCCCTGGGTGACACCACTGGAGATGGCCTTCCAGGATGAGGCCAGCCCATCAATTACCACCTGCTGGGAGCAGCCTCTAAGGCAACTGTCCACCCACCTCACTGAGGACTGGTAAGTCCAGCACCCTCGAGTTTTTTTGATAGGATCCCGGGGAAACTGAATCAAAGGCTTTATTGAAGTCTAAGTAGATCATGTCCACCATGCGTCGCTTGTCCAGATGGCTGCTTACCTGGTCATAGAAGGTCACGGGTCATAGAATGCATCTCTCATAACAAATATCTTCTCCCCTTGTAAACGTTGAATTTTTACCTTGTAACTATTGCTGCCCACAGCCAGGACAAAGAGATCAAGTCCTAAATCTACACAGACAAAATTAAATGTTATGACTTTGAAGTCTAACTTACGAATGCACCCACTTGCCTTTGTAACATGGAAACAATGCATTTTCTCTTTGGATTGTAGTTTTCCAAGTATTTTATCACATATAACATGGCCTGAAATAATATACATCCTGCTTTTGAAAGGCAGAATGAAGAAAAAAAGTTTTCCTGAATTATGGTGCCATAGAGCAAGGACAGAGCTTAATTTTCAGCTAACTCAACCATCCTTTCTTGCTTAACTAAAACTGAAACCTTAGCAGCTGCTGAAGACTGGTCTCCATGGGTAGATTTATGATTCTGAAAAAAGCAAAACAGTCTCCAAAGCTGTGAAATGGGAGGAGGGACTAGGAACAGCTAGCAGACAGCAAAACTGCCCTAAGAAATGTTAGCCTCATTAATGGCTTATCACAACCTTTAAAAAAGAGAAATGATTTTTAACACCACTCAAGTGAAAAACAATGAGCCATTAAGTCAAATGGCTCCCTCAGCTGCCAGAATAGTAATGTAACATGGTGGCGCAGTAACCAAAGCAGACTGCTTCTATCTCAGTCTGAAAACATTTTCTTGGCTTAATACATACCACCCAATTTTGGGGGGCTGATTTTGAGGAACTGGCCCATGCTTTATGTGAGAATATATAGTACTTGTTTAAAAAAAGTATAATTTCAACTCTTTCCTTCCAATTTACTGTAGGAAATGGATTCTCCATTTTGCACATGCAGCTTTGTCACCAGGCTTCAAATCTGCTGCTGTTCATAGAAATCCTTGTGAAATAGTTATGGAAAGTTATTGGGGTAGAATGAAATGTTCTTAACCATTATCTCTTGCTCCAGAGGATGTGAAGAGAATATTAATAAATTCAGACATTGCAAATACCTTGCTGTAAGCTAAGTGATTAATGTATTCCAGATTCATACTAGTTTATTTAAAGCATCTTAAATCCTGTTGATGGCTAATAGTTTTCTATAGTCTCTCTGCTTGCTGTGGCATAGCCTCTCTCTCACTTGGCACAAACATCCACAACTAAGTTGTTTCACCTTCTGAGATAATATTAGACAGGTAAGTCTCTTAAACATGCTTCATTTGCTGAAAAAAGGCTAGCATTTTCTTTCTCTAAGTATCGTAGTAACACCCAGACAGGGCTCAGTTTCATTGAGAATCATACAAGTTCTATAATAAAGAAGAGTTGCAAAATGGAAGATGACTTATGCCAAGCATCTTGCACAGAGGTAGAACTCTTCAATTGAAAGGCAGTGTAAATTGAAGAGAGTGCCCCTAAAATGTATTGCTTGACTTTTGTAGGCCTGTTTCCACATAAGCCTGTTTTGCAAGAGGATAGATGGGTTAATTTGGAAGAGTGCAAAAGGATTCTGCAGGCAGTTTGCTCAAAGGCACCCTACAACTTGTTTTACAAGGGAACATATGAGGTATTACAGGAATAAAAGACTCATGCCTCTCAAATAGCAATTCATAAAAGTTCTGTAATAAAAAAGGTTTGCAAGATAAAAGATGACATCTGGCATCTTGCACAGAGGTTGAACTCTTCAATTGAAAAAGCTGTATAAATTTAAGAGAGAGCACCTAAAAGGGCTACTTTACTATGCCAGTGCAGTAGGGAATGTGCTTAGCACAGTTTTGGAGATAATATCCTGCATTTTATGGAACCCGTCTTTGCACAGGATCCCAAAGCACTTTTTGCAACTTTAGCCCCATCCATAGCAGTGCACAGATGACTAATCCTCTTTGAAACTGGTGAGTATAGTGGTTATCCTTCATTTGGGATAAATTTAAGAGACCGTGAAGGCTTCCGACTAAAAACAGACACACACACAGAGTACTGGCCAAGACAAGTCCATTCAGGAATCGGCCTCACACCAAAATACAGACACATGTATCACTTCACAAACCAAGTCCACCCAGGAATTAGAATGATGTGGATGAAGAACTTCACTTTGTTTTGCGTTAAACTGTGGAGAGTAAGATAGTAGAAATGCCACCACATAGGTACGGAAAAGGTAGGGGCAGTAAGAAAGCAGCAGACACAGCAAGAAGCTGTGAACAAGCATTGACAGTGGCACAGAGAAAAGCCTGGAGTGAGAGAGAATTTCAATCAAGCATCAGCTGAAAGAGACTTGGAGCCATGCAGTCACATGACTGAGCATCTCTGAAGTGAGGTTTTTTGGCCACCATGTTTTAGCAGCTGCTACATCTAAGCCGGGGCAAAACTGTGATTCTGCACAGGAGGAACAATGTAGTGCCCAGGGAAGGCATGGGACAGGAAGTTTTAGGGGCAGTTAGGTGAACCAAACTAGCCAACACATGGAGAGGAAAACTTATTGGGAAGGGGGAGAGATCCTGCTCCTTGAATTCTGAGCAATTCCCAAAATGGGTAATGGGAACTAGAAGGGAGCTTTCAAATATTAGAACCCACACTAAACACATCAAGCCTGGCAGGGCAGCAGCCAGGTACAAGGCATTTTACACTGTAGTGGGAGGTAGAGAGGAGAGAGAAATTTTGGCCAAGGACATGCACAAGGTCTGCAAACAAACTCCTTGCAGTAACTGGGACTCTGGATCATACATACAACCACATCTCCAAGGTGCAAGCAATTTTTACTATCTTCCAGCAGCAGCAGACCAATAATACTGAAAAGAAATAACTTGACAAAAATACTGGTATTTTCTTAGATGTTTATAGTATCTTTCCAAGCCCAAATATGCAAAAGTGCTTCACAGATATAGGAGTCACTTCACTTCCCCTGATATGCTGTTTGTACTAAACTGTTTAACAGCCCACAGAAACACTACACAAGAACTTAAGTGGACAGTGAGGAAAGAAAGACATAGTCATTGAAGTGGCAGAAGCAACATAGGTAAACAGGATACAATTAGATAAATTATAGAACTATCTACTCCATTATTAGGTTGGGGGGGGTCTTCTCTTCAGAAGACCATCATTTTCAGTCTTGTAACACTTCTCACAATAAGCTGGTGTTTTGGTTCTGCCCATATTATAAAGAAAATTGTCAACTCAGGTAGTAGGAAGGAGCTTTTTCCAGTATCCTAGGGGTTTTTGAGTTGTCTTTGGTTTTGGGGTCATTGCATTTTTTTTCTTTTTTGTTTGTTTGTTTTGGTTTGGTTGGGTTTTGTTCATTAGTTTGATATTTTTGTAAAAAACAAGCCATAGTCCAGGAGTATTACAGGTAAAAATTTCATTTTTTTGTAACTGCCCATCTACTGCACTGGGACAGTGGGGTGGAAGAAAAATCTCACTACCAGCCTAGGACAATGTGAAATCACCTTATCCTTAAAATAACCTGAAAAACAATTGGTTAAATGATATCACCATGAAACACAGCACCACTCTTAAGGCAACTTGACAGATCCATCTTCAAGCAATCTTCCAAAAGAAAACTAAGTATTGACTACGCAATCTTGAAACGCTCAGAGCTGGACAACTCCCAATGACTTTGACAGGAGCTGTGGGTGTTCAGCACTTCATAGATTGTAGAGTCAGAAGGGACCACAACGGATCATCGTGTCTGACCCCCTGCCCCTGGCAGGAAAGAGGACTGAGGTCAGACTATCAAGGGGACTATCAAGCCTCCTCTTGAAGACCTCCAAGTTAGGTGATAGTACCATCTCTCTTGGAAGCCCATTTCAGATTCTGGCCACCCTTACTGTAAAAAAATTCTTCCTAATGTCTAACCTAAATCTACTTTCCACTAGTTTGCACCCATTGCTCCTAGTTACTCCCTGGGGTGCTCTGATAAATAGCACATCACCAATTCCCTGTTGTCCTCCCTTGATAAACTTGTAGGCAGCTACAAGGTCTCCTGTCAGCTGTCTCTTGTGAAGGCTAAAGAGATCCAGATCTCTCAACCTCCCCTCATAGAGTCTTTCAAGGAGGCCACTAATCACATGAGTGGCCCGCCTCTGAACCCTCTCCAGATTCAGTGTCCCTCTTGAAGTGTGGCACCCAAAATTGGACACAGTACTCCAACTGCAGCCTGACCAACACTGCATAGAAGGGGAGCATCACCTTCTTTGATCTGTTGGTCATACGTCTGCTAATGAACGACAAGGTGCAGCTGGCTTTGTGGATGGCCTCATTACACTGTCAGCTCATGTTCACCTTGGAGTCAACTATGACTCCAAGATCCCTCTCAGCCGCTGAGCTGCTGAGGAGCTCATCCCCCAAACTACAGGTGTTCTGGGGGCTTCCTCCTTCCTAGGTGCAGTAACTTAAATTTATCTTCATTGAATTGCATCCTATTCCTCTCTGCCCATTGGTCCAACCTGTCCAGGTCGGCCTGTATCTGCTCCCTGCTCTCCAGTATGTTAACTTTGCCCCATAACTTGGCATCATCTGTGAACTTGGAGAGGGTGCTCTTCACACCCTCATCCAAATTGCTGATGAAGACATTAAATAACACCGGTCCAAGGACCAAACCCTGCAGGACCCCACTGCCCACCTCCTTCCAGGCCAAGAACCACCCATCCACCACCACTCTCTGGGTGCAGTCCCTAAGCCACCTATCTGACTCTGTAGGCATCTACTCCACAGCCTGCTAACTTCCCTATAAGAAATTCAGACTATAAACAAGTGATGTAAAATTCTGATACAAAGTTCTGTATTCATTTCATATTCATAAAGCACTTTACATGAAGCCCCTTGCTTTTGTTCCAAGAAGTCTTATTAACTCAAACTTCCTTTTTATATTTTCAAGTGATGACAACCTGCCACTCTATCTTTGGTTTTGCACTGTAGTTGCTGATCTGTACGTGGCCTTTTGAGCAAAGCCCCAATTACTTGTTTGGCACAGGTTTCTTACTGTGTAGTAGCTGTTATATTTACATTGCTATGTCAATCAATTTTTTAATAAGTAACAATTTGAAGGTGAAGCGTAAGAAAAGACAAATCACAATATCTATCCAATGCAATTTAAAAAGTTAAATATCCTAGGCCAATAGGAAAGTTTACTTTGAGAGGGCAGGGAGCTCCGGATTACTTTATTTTTTAACTCTAGTCTTTCAAGATTTCTGTGATTAGCCACAAGAACTATTTCAGTCAAGATGCCAGCTGTTCTAAGGAACTTGACTGAGTCCCATCTGGCTGGAGCAGTAAAATATTCTGATATCCTCAGATGCTTTGGGCTGCGAGTTAAGTCACAGCTGGCTTGAACTTCAGAGCTAGGACACAGCAACAATGTGCTGTGATGGATGTCAACATACCTCAAATATATTTAAGACGGGGGGCAAGGCTAGTTGTCAACATAGGCATTTTCACTTCATTGTGTACTGTACTATCATAATATGAGTCCTCTATTACATATAATAGTATTTTTACATGCTGAACATGATAGTTTGCTAGTTTAATAGCATCTTTCCCTACTCTCATTCTTTTAATTAGTGCTCATAATGATATAAAACACTATACATGAACCAAAACAAAAAGCAACTAACTTCAACACCTCCAATGCTTTTATTTTATGAAATTTTGAAGAATCAATTCATGTTTATTTTTGTCAGACAACTTGCTGCCCTCCAAAAAACCAAAACCAAAACAAAAAATAAAAACAAAAAAACCAAGATCCTTCTTTTGATTGATTTGACATTAGTATTTTGCTTTACAATCATTCATATAGGCCTTTTATGAATTCTGTCAGTTTTGGCAATCTCTCTGTGTGAACATATAAATTCTACTTATGGAACCTCTATCCCTTTATTGGCTTTTTACCACCCAGGTAGACAGAGCCTTGGCTGGAATGATACAGTTGGGGATGGTCTTACTTTGAGCAGGGAGTTGGACTAGGTGACCTCCTAGAGTCTCTTCTGACCCTAATTTCCAATAATAGAGTATACAAACATATAGAAAGAGAGAGAGAGAGCACATGTGCATGCATAAACTTCTGTGATCTGGACTATACTTGAATCAGATGCTGTTAAAAAGAGTATGCACAGAACAAGGTATAGAATGGAGAGGGTGATTTGAATACAAAGAATAGAACGGGAGGGGAGGAAGACAGTGCTGGAATAGGCAAACAAGCAAAGAACCTGCAGAAATAAGCGTCACAAAAATTAATCCAGGTAATGGGATAGAGATCCATATAGTCTCCATTTAAAATTTACTTAACATAATCCAGTCTGTGACTGGTTTTTCATTCTGCAATTTCCCATTCATATCAGTTTTTAAAGGGTTGCTACCTAAGAACAGTTATCCTAAGATAAGTGATGATCTGGAGTGTCAATGGAGGTTGAAGAGTTCTGCCACAGGTCTGCGCATCTTTCTGGACCTGATGTCAGACTGGTGTTGGTTCAGTCTCACATGTAGGTATTGCAATGTAGTTCCAATGTAGACAGGAGAAGGACACTGCAAGCAAGTGATGGTGTCTATGACATTGGTAGAGTTGCATGTGAATGACCTTCAGGTGCTATAACCTGTGTTATTCCTTCCAATGATGATGTGAGGGACACAACTGACAACTGGGTCCATTGCAAGACTGGTGCCATGGGCACCATCAGCAGTAGCCAATCTCAGGGGGCGCACATACACCCACATACATCCCCTATGTCACCAATGCTAGGGAGGCACTGGTGTGGCATTCCCTGGGGATCACCCTGAAACAAGCAGCTCCACTACACCATCCAACCCCAGCAGGGTGTAGCTTTACATCACTCCCCAGGAGCAGGAACCTCTGCCATCCCTGTAGCTCCTACCCTTAAGCTCCAGGTGCTCTGGGAACAGCAGCTAGGCAATGTTACTCCTCTGGCTCCCTCAAGCAACTGCCTGCTCAGCTATGAGGGCCTGGGTTTATAGTGAGGTTGCTCAGACCCATCATCCAATCCAGGAGCACCCTTTCAGTCATGTGCCTGTCTCATTTTGCCACACCACACCTGCCAGCTGCTCCACAGCCTGCTCAAATATTTTAAAGTGGCAGGCACCAAAGGTGCCCTGCCACAGGCTGTCATTAATGTTGTGTCTCAGGTATTCAAGCTGGGGGCTGTAGATAATACCCAGAGGTACTTTGCTGTCTTTGTCCCAGGACTAGTAGGAATCCCTCCTCCAAATCCTTAAGGTTTGCACCTGCATTGGCAGAATCAGAGCAGATACGGTTGTAACGGAGCTTGGCTGTAGATGATGGATCTAGTGGTATGCTTAGGGTGAAAACTGGTAGTGTGAAGGTAGCTGTGGTGGTCAATTGGCTTCTAATACAACATGGTGATAATGTGGCTATTGCAAGCCTTCATTGCAGCATGCAGAATAATGCTTCTCAAACTCTTCCTCAGCATGACCCCATTTATGACCCCATTTCCTCAACATGACCCCATTTCCCAACCTACAGCCCCCTACACCCTTCAGGTACCCATCACTTCCCAACCATAGCCCCCTACCCTGCCAACCCTGCTGGTGCCTCTCACTCACAACCTGCAGGCCCCCGCCCCCTCCAGCCCTGCCAGAGGGGCTCCCCAGTTGCCAGGGCTATGGGACCAGGGTCAGAGCCAACAGCGCCCTGCCCCTCCCCAACAGTGCCCAAGCCCCAGATGGCCAGAGCCCAGCTCCATCTCCTGCCACTTTCCTCATGAGTGGTATGGCCATAGTGGAGTCTAGGGTGGGGGGGAGAATGTGGGATGTCCACTGTGGGCTTGGGGCTCCCTGCCCTGCTGTGCTTCCCCTGGGGTCTCCATGGCCCAGTGGGTGGGACCTGACATGGGAGGGTGAGGAGACTTGGTGTCACTGCCGAGAGCCTCATGCTGGTTATACTGCCATGGCGAGGTGCCCTCTGCCTGCCCAGAAGCACTAGTGGTTGTGGCATGGAGTTATGCCTCCTGCTGCTGCCAGGCAGGCAGGTGACACCTCACCATGGCAGTGTAGCCAGCATAGGGCTCCCAACAGCAGCACTGAGCCTCCCTGCCCTGCTCTGCTGTGGAGGCCCCAAGGAGAGGGCAGCAGGACAGAGAGCCCTGAGCCCGCAGTGGGCAGCCCACATCCACCTCTGTCCCACACACAAATCTGGGGGGTATCTGTCCCCCCCATGTCTCCCTCCCTGGGAACGTGCAACCTCATTTTTATTGTTGTGACACCAAATCAGGTCATGACCCCGAGGTAGGGAACTGCTGATCTAGAAAATGAATTTGGTGGGTGGAGAATTCCAGAATTAGTTTGAAGGAGGGGTGGCACTTGTTAAAGTTCTAGTGAAATTCCTCTAGAGATTCCTTTTCATGTGTCCGTATAATGAAGATGTCATTCATATAACTTAGGTATGTTAAGGGAATGAGAGGGCAGATATGGAGGAAACAGACTTCAAGAACTTTCATAAATATGTTGGCACACTGGAGGACCATACATGTGCCCATGGCAGTGCCTTTCATTTACAGATATAGGGAACCTCCAAAGCTGAAATATTTGTATGGGAGGACAAAATGGAAGAGTGTAGTTGAAACAAAAGCAGTGGCCTTGTCAGGGATAATGTGCTTTCTAGCTTGTAACCCATCTTCATGGGGGATGTTGGGGCATCCATAATAGCTAATACAGTGTTAGCTGGAACTTTGTCAATGGAGGCCAGTTTTTTTAAGAGATCTATGATGTCATTCAAATAACAATCAGCCCCAGTGGTACAAGGGAATAGGATGGAATCAACGAAGGCAGAAGCTCCTCATGATGGTGCCAATGCCAGAGACAGTAGGAGTAGGACATCTTGAGCTGCTAGGTTTGTGGATCTTGAATAATAAGTAAAAGCTGCCCAGCCTGGGGGAAGCAGTAATCCTCTCCTGTGTCTTCCAAAGTAGATTCTTTAGGAGTTTATCTACCATGTTTAGTTGATTCCAACATGAGGTTCCACACCCCCGATTCAGCACAAAACCTCACCTTCAAATCAAGTAGAAATGAGTTCAGAAGAGGCACCAGGAATGCACTTGGTGAGGCACAGGGCAGTGCAGGACCCAGAATGGAGATGACAGGGAACTGGAAGTGGATGGGAGGGGTGCAAGCCCTTCCCTCATGGCTTTCCTCTCCACCACCTGTCCTCTTGCCACTGCTTTCACTGGCACAATGGTGCGGGAAGAAGGGGATGAAGATAACGCCCCTATAATTAGATTGTGTGCATGGAAAATTATAATAAATTCAAGATTGTCCATGTATAGAATCTAACTATTGGGGACCATCTTACATTCAGAGTCATTTTGGAATTGGGTAAATATGATGGTTCCTCCTAGCACTGTGCTGTGGGGTGCTATGTCAGGAATTTGTAAAACTCCATGTTGGAAAGTAGTTTCTCAGCTTTCTGTATGTACACTGTTTTGTCCACAATAACAGCGGCATCCCCCTTATCAGCCTGTTGTACAATAACATCAGATTGTTTTTAAGGCCGAATATGGTTCTCTGTCCATCAGGGCTGCTGGCATCTTCCATCCCTCCTGCAGAATCTGGAGCACCGATTAGAAGCACATCCAAGAGTCATGGGGAACAGCCTGCTATCCCACAGAGAAGGGCACTCCTCTGTGATGGGGGAAGCTCTGGTTTCTAGCACTTGTTCCCAAATTCTGCTTATGTATTTAATTCAATAACTATTTAATGTAAAAGGCATAAGCATCCTGGGAACAGGAGAAGAATCCAGGACTCCCCATCTCTGCTGCTCCATTTTTTTTTCCTGGGGATATCCAGGGGTCAAAAAAACAAAAACAAACAAACAAAAACAAAAAAAACCCAGAGCAACACATGCCAGGGCAGCATGCACTGCTAAAAAGTGGAGTCAGGCTGCTTGGAGATGCACCACTGCTACTTGTTGATGGGGAACCAAACATCCACACATGTCTGGATATGCCCAAGTCCAGCGTAATATCCCATTCAAAACATTTATTTTTTGTTCCCGAGTTAAGTTTTTTTTTCCTTTGAGTGAATTTTCCCCACTTATAGTTATGACTCAAACCTCTGTTTTTGAGTCACAATTGAAAAGAATGACACTTACCCTAATAAGAGGGCATCTAGAAAAAAAGACTTTAACTCTACCATCTGGTACTCCAGTACTAGCGCTCTGGATTTCCAACGAATGTTGCCTCAGGGCAAAATATGTATCCCTTGATGTGGATTTCAAAAACACATGCTTTTATCCTAAGGAATGCAAGGAAGGTTTTCATTACCATAACTACATTGCAGGTAGGTATTTAAGATCCTTGCCTTAATAAAACATATTTATGCATCTCACTTAGTGGACCAATGGGAGCTTTTCCCTAAGTTGTCTGGGAATTTTTGCCAGAGTAAGGAGTGAAGGATCAGGTTCTGATTGAAAAACCTTGTGTAAAATAAATTGGTGTTCAAAAGATTTATGGTAGAGGTACATAAACAATGAATGGTATAATGCTCAATTCTAGTCTCTGTTCTAAGATCAACTGCAACCAGATAATACACATTAAAAAAAAAAAAGCAATAAACCTCATCTTCAATAGGTGCTGAACAGTGTCTAAAAATCATGTTAGCCATAACATTAACCCCTCCCTCCCTCTCCCCTCAAAAAAAAAAATCCCTGTTTTTATTCCTATACTAGACAGAGCTTCAGGAACATCTCCCAAGTTCAGAAGAACATGGAAAAGTAGGGCTGGAAGGGACCTCACAAGGTCATCTAGTCCAGCCCCCATGGATCATCCCTGACTAAACCATCCCAGCCAAGTGTCTGTTTAACCTGCTCTTGAAAGTTTCCAGAGATGGAGATTACATAATTTCTCTAGGCAGCCTATTCTAATGCTTGAACACCCGCATAACCAGAAAGTCTGTCCTAATCTCCAGCCTAAATTGTTTCTAGTACTATCCCCTACAGCCACAGAGAAAAACTCATCTCTGTCCTTTAACATAGCACCCTTTAAGTATTTGAAGACTGCTATCAAATCTCTGTGATCCCTAGTAAATCTTGCTCAAAGCATATCTATCAAGATAAACTAAGAGCTTTGCCTGCATTGCAATTTGTTTTTGATACTACTGTTGGAACTGTACTAATGGTGGATTACTGCGTCAAAATCTGATGGGCTCAGGAGTTGTCTTTGCACTAAGAACTCAACACTGCAGAGTCAGTGAGGTAACACTGATCCCTCTTTGTCAGCCCAAACGCAGTTGCTTGTTACTACAGTGACTATTTGCTAAAAATGAAAATTTTCTCCATGCCCTTCCATCAGGAAGGGCTCGTATTCTAGTTTTTAGAGTAATGCATAATCATGGCATTTTGCCAACACTGTAGAGTGGGCTAAATTAAAATTAGAGCTTAGCATATTTACTATTTGTATTCATACTTTAATTATACTGTAATAGCTTTTAATGCAATATTTTGAAAAGCTCTGTTGAACTACTTGGTTGTATGACTTTATGCTAAACAGTTAATGATTTTAAAATGTCAAAGCCAATAATTTTGAACGCAACTAACAATTTGGTTTAATTATACTTTTCACTAATTCTTCAACAGTCAAATGTTATCAAGATTATAGCCCAGAACATCCCTAGTATCAGCTTGTATGCCTTGTTGTTGTGTTTGTGAACTCAGAACATTTTCAAAGCCTGCTTCAAAGGAACTTTCCCTAGTCTCTACACATCTAAGAATCTACAACAAAGTTCTCTTTCTTATTTCTTCCCCATCTCTTCCCCCAAACAACATTCCCTATGCCGATCCAAAATACATCAAAACTCTTCAAGGTTACTTTCAAACCAGTGATTGAAAAGTGTTCTTATGCTGATTAACCTGAGAAATAAATCTGCTAAGCCACATGAAAACTCTTCCATCTGAAGTGTTTCCAACTGCAAGAGCCCTCTTAGGTTTAAAGGAATACAAAAGCTCTGCAATGTAGTTTGTTTAACTGTAACATTAAACATGGGGGGATGTAGGCACACTAGAAGGGAGGACTAGGTTGCAATCAGACCCAGACAGGTTACAGGGGTGGGCAGATGAGAATAGGATGGGATTCAACACCGACAAGTACAAGGTGATGCACCTGGGGAGGAAGAACCAGCACCATACCTACAGGTTGGGGAACTCCCTTCTCGTCAGTGTAGAGGCAGAAAAGGATCTTGGAGTCACCACTGATGCCAAGATGAACATGGGCTGGCAGTGTGGGGATGCAGTCAGGAAGGCCAACCGCACCTTGTCATGCATCCACAGATGCGTCTCAAGCAGGTCCAAGGAGGTGATCCTCCCCCTCTATGCGGCACTGGTCAGGCCGCAGTTGGAGCACTGCATCCAGTTCTGGGCGCCGCACTTCAAGAGGGATGTGGACAACATGGTGAGGGTCCAGAGGAGGCCACTTGCATGATCAGGGGACAACAGGCCAGGCCCTATGAGGAGAGGCTACGGGACCTGAACCTGTTCAGCCTCCACAAGAGAAGGCTGAGGGGGGATCGAGTGGCCTGTTACAAACTAGTCAGAGGGGACCAGCAGGCATTGGGGGAGTTCCTGTTCCCCCGAGCACTACCAGGAGTGACCAGGAATAACGGTCACAAGCTGACAGAGGGTAGATTTAGGCTAGATATCAGGAGGTGCTACTTCACAGTCAGGGCGGCTAGGGTCTGGAACCAGCTTCCAAGAGAAGTGGTGCAGGCTCCTACCCTGGGGGTGTTTAAGAGGAGGCTAGATGAACACCTTGCTGGGGTCGTTTGACCCCAGTACTCTTTCCTGCCATGGCAGGGGGTCAGACTTGATGATCTGCTCAGGTCCCTTCTGACCCTAGAAACTATGAATGACTTGTTCCCCCAGCAGCTGAGGGGGCACGGTGGCAGCAGGAGCCTGGTGATGGTAAGCAGGAGAGCTCCTGCAGCCACTGCCGGTGGGGGGGAGGGGTGGCAAGCACCATCCGAGGGTCATTAACCCCTTGCAGCTGCTGCCAGCAGCAGCGGGGCAGCCAGCAGGGATTGTGGACTGCCTGCAGATGCTGCTAGTGTTGGCAGCGCCTTTTTGTAGGGGATGCACCACCACATGCACCCCGTATGCATTGCCCATTACTCTATTCTCTAATGAATCACCTTTAAAAAAATCACAGCAGGGACAGCAAGCTAAATTATAAACACGTAAGAAATGAACAGGGAGCCTGATGCTTTTCTCTTTACATCAAAAAGAGAATCAATAGCAGAGGGGCCATAGCAAGTGAACCAGAAATGGTGCTCCATGATCCAGTAGTGAATGTCCTAATTAAGAATGATATAGCATCCTTGATCTACACACAAGTACAATAATTTAAAAATCAATAAAACTGACTTTAGCCAGTGATTTTTAGAGGGTTGTCATGGTGTGGGGTCCCCAGCAACGGCCGTGATGCCCCTAGGTCTCAGTGACTGTGCCAATCCTGCCCAATGGGCACCCTTTTTCTCAACTGCCACATCTTGTTGGTAATTATAATAAATAGGGACACTGCCCTCAAGTCTGTTTGGTCACAGTCCTGATAGACGCTGCTGAACCCTGTGGGTTCTTGGACCCCTTTTGGGTCCCACTCAAAATGGATGCCTTATGGGATACCCTCAGCCTTATGGGCTAGATGCATGGCTCCAAAACTACCCCAAACCTCACAGATGGTTTTTAAACATTGTCCCTCTGAGGCCTTAGTCTAGTTTGGCCTCCAGTCATCACCAGGCTCTCTGTAGCCCTGTCTCTGTGCCCACACTGGCACTGGGGTCTGCTCACCTCCTTTGTCACTGCACCCCTTGGCGCTGTGCCTGCTGGCACTGGGGTCTCCACACTGTGGTGTGCCCCAATGAGGCCTCCTCTCCCCATAGCCTCAGCCACCCATTTATAAACAGCAACCAGAATATGAGCCCCTGGGCTATAACATAATACAGGCAGTTCAGGGCATGCTCTGTCCCCTTAAAAGAGTCAAACTTCCCCCCAGCAGTAAGTGCCTTGTAGGCCAGGGTACCTGGTAAGCCCCTGGAGCCCCATTAGACCTACATGCAGCATATCAGACAGCCACCGGGGTCTCTGGGAAATTCTTCCCTAGAGGCTTTTTCCCCATCTGCTGCCAGAAAACTAACTCCTGCTGGTCTCAGCCCTGGGGTTTGTGCGCCCAGGGCCCTGCCTCCTTCTGGTCAGCTGGCCAGGTGCAGGTGCAGGCTAATTCCCTTGTTAGCCTGCTGCCATAGTAACCTACACCTGCCCGGTTTCTGTCTGGCTCTTCTCCCTAGGCAGTTCCTGCTCTTAAAGGAGCAGGCATCTTAGTGTCCTGCTACAAGGGTAAAAAGGGTTTGTTTGTTTTTCCCTGTTTGTGTGCTGTAGTAAAAATGCTATTTTCCAACAAGCCATCATTCCCTGTTAGAGCACCAACCTGAGAAACACAGGACATGAGGAACAGGTTAACTATGTTCCTCTTAATGAAGCCTGAACCCTGCAGATCTTACTTTCTGTGTTTCACCTAAAGCGAAAAAACTTCTAACTGGGCCACCGTGTACCAAAACTTGAAGTTTTTTTTTTCAGTTTTAATTCAGTGTTTCACAGGCTGAAGTCAATGGGAGTTTTGAGGAGGGAAGGAGTAAAAGCTGAGTAAGAGTGCTGGAATTTGACACTGAATGCTTAGAGGAGAGTACTAGATAAACTAAGCCAGCATTGTTTTCAAAATAAAAATGCAACATCCTGAATCAGAGAGGCACAACTGGGTTACGTAGGCCACAAATTCTAATAGACTGATTGGCATCAAACACCTTCTGGGTCATATCACCACATGCCCTGTTTCATGATAAAAGGACTCCTCTTAATGGTAGAACTGGACCTGGAAAGAAATCATGTAAAAACAGAACTGTTACACAGCAAAATCAAAGGGCAAAAAGCAGTTTCTCTGGAAATCTGGGGCAATTGTACTTACAAGTCTGCAGATCGCTGCTAGGGGATAATTTATTTAGTTTATAAGGCTTTGTAAAAAAAATAAGACTGTCTCAGCAAATGATTTGGCAGAGTAGAAAGGATTTAAGAAACTGCTGAGATTGAATTTCACATTACCTACACATCTGATTATAGGGAGCCATGCATCTTCCAGATCCTCAAATGTTGCATTAGATCTTCATCTAGATCTTCCTTCCAAACCAAAATTAATATAAAGCCTCAGGGAGTGAAAAAGCCACATTGAATATCAAACTGCAGAAGAAAATAAATGTTTTCCCAACAGAAACTTTCAAAACAGTAAAAAAGTACCATTCTGATTTTTAAGGTGGTAGCTTAAACCACACCCCTATATGTTTGCACACAATGCACAGGGAGAAAGCAGCTATAAAATGCATCAGCTACAGAATCAAGAAACAAAAATATTTAAATTCAAGACCTATTTTTACAAAGCATATTAAAGTATGAGAGAAATGCAAATGAAGGGTGATGCGGCATGCAGTCAAGACCACAAGGATGCGTAGAAAGCACAGGAGAGAATAGAGGGATGGATAAAAGATACTGTGTTGGAGGCTCAAGCTGCTACAGCAGGATCATTGAAGGTTGGATGATGTACGAGCTCCTGTCAGTGGTGGTTTAGGAGAATTATGTTTGCCTGAACCAGCCTGATGTTTCTTCAGATGTGTTTATAAACTGTGTTCCAGGACAGATGGTCCATGGCATTTTGCAGCTCCAAGGGGAGGAACAAGGATTGATTCTTTATGACTGAAGTCCCAGTGCTTCGATGCAGAGTCATTTTGATTCCCCTCCACAGCTGTATGATATGTTGATTCCATTTTGAATGACCAGAATATACAATACCTACAGTCCCACTTTAGAACAAGCTTTTGTAATTATCCAGGCAATAACTGTTTCAACAACTGGCTGGCCAAGGATTCAGGAGACCTGATGTGACAAACAAGATAGTGCAGAGAGGCAGAGGAATGAGGAAGAGAGAAGAGGGTGAACCATAGTGTTAGGGAATAGAATGGTGACCAGGTATCTTAAAATCTTAACCTAATTTTATTGCAGTTGCATCACAATATGATGCTGAACAGCTATACTCCAATCAACTGCGTGTTGCCACTGCTCTTTCTACAGCGCAGCTTCTCTGCTGCACTTAAAGTTCTATAAAGGGTTTTGGCTCATTTTTCATCTGCAAAGCCATTAAACATTCAGCATCAAAACACTCTAGTAATTGCCTCTGTCATGATTCTGACAAACCACAGGTATGCTGCTAGTGCAGTAGGACTGCTGCTTATCATATCATTGCACTGTTACCCTTATACTCCTGTGGCTGTTTCCTGTAGTCTCTGGTCAGACTGGGACTGTAAGCTCCGTGGGTGTCTATAGTACAGGGGGCAAAATATGGCCTGTGGGCCAGATCCAGGCTGTCAGCTGTCTGGATCCTGCCCGCAGCTGCCCCTGCAGTGCTCCACATGGGTGCATCCACACATGCAAGCACGTGCTCTTGCAGCAGTTCAAATAGAAGCAGTGCAAATTTGAGCCAGGGCCTTTTGCTTCAGCACATGTGCTTGGACATGCACCTTGGTGTGGAGCAAATTGTCCACTTGGGGCAAAATAACCCTGCCTGGCTCCTCCTGGATCTGCAGCCAGGGGGAGCTAGAGCTTGGGGCCAGCACCTGTGCTGTCCCCAGCAGTATAAAAAGCTTCCCTGTCCTGGCTCCAGCAGTATAAAAAGCCACCCTGGCAAGTAGCTCAGGGCTACTAGCTCTCAGGAGCTTCTGGGGCCCAGCCAACTGGTACCTGGGGACACTACCCCTTGTGTCAGCTGGACTGCTGCAGCAGCCCTGACAGTTCCCTGCACACTTTACCTACTGCAGGGGTCTGGCAGTGGGGGCTGCTGCCTGGCTGTGACCTGTTGCGCACCTGCCAGACCTGGATGGGGACTGTACAGCCAGTAGAAGCATCTGCCCATCTGGGCCAGCTGCCAGTGAACTGTGGTTGCAGGGTTGGCCTCTGTATGGCACTATGCCATGTGTGCCCCCTGCCTGGGCATCTGGGCAGCTATAGCCCGGAAGATGTGCTCCTTCCCTCCTCAAAACTCCCATTGACTTCAGCCTTTGAACTGTCAAAGCATGTCCTCCTGGCCCCATTTGGCCAGAAGGTCAGCCACAGCCAGCTGGGTCCAAGGTGCCAGCTCTGAGCAAGCAGGGTCCTGCCACTGGCCTCCCTAGCAGGAATTCTGTTGTTCCCTGTTGGAAAACTGAAAAATCCCTGATAAAAAAAATCCCAAAGTCACTCTGTAAAATACCCCCAAATCCATGTTCCTCCACAAGTAAAACAAAAGACCACTATAAAGAGAGAGAGAAAAGGAGACAGAGACAGCGATCAGTTAGACAATGTTTTATTGGTATATCTACAGTGTTAAAGCAAGTCTCTTATTATAATAATAAAGTTAACTCTAAATACATATTTCATGAATTCATGAATACATATTTTGCTTCACTTCCACATGGAGATGGTCCCCACACAAGGGGTTTGTCCCCCCAACAGGGGGTCCAGCCCTCAAAAAAGGGGTACAGCCCCCCCAACAGTGGGTTCAGTCCCCACACAAGGGGTTTGGCCCCTGACAGGGGGTCCAGCCCCCACACAAGGGGCTTTGCCCCCCCAACCAGGGGTTCAGCTCCCAAACAAGGGGCTTTGCCCCCCCAACAGGGGTTCAGTTCCCAAACAGGGGGAACAGCCCCCCCCAAACAAGTGGTACAGCCCCCAAACAAGGGGTTAGGTCCCCCAACAGAGGGTTCAGCCCCAAACAAGGGGTTTGGCCCCCTAACAGGGGGTTCAGCCTCCACACAAGGGGTACAACCCCCAAAGGGGGCAAAATGGCCCCTGCAGGGGCTACCACCCCCCCTGCAAGGCCCATGTACCCCCCAACTGCTGCCTCCTGGCCCCATCCCCCACCAGGTGCTGCAGCCCCCCCACTGGCTGCCCACCCAGCCCTACCTCCCCACTCCCCCAGACCTCCCCAATGGCTTCCCCACCTAGCCTCACCCCCCAACTTGCACCCCCAGGCCCCCATGGCTAACCCCACAACCTCAGGTACCTCACAAATCCCAGGAAAAAAATGGGAAAAAAAAGCCTCTGCTTCCCTTTGAAGCAGGGGTGGGGGGGCTCCAAGGCCTCCTGGCAGAGCCCCCCGGGCAGCACGGGGCAGCAGGGCCCAGACTACAGCCACTGGGGCTGTCATCCTGCCCAGCACTGTGTGTGTGTGGGGGGGAGGCGGGGCCCAGGCAGCAGACAGCAGCTTCAATAGTGGGTAAGTCCCAGGGGGGTTTTTTAAGCTGTAGGGTGGGGGGGCAGGGATCAGGGAGGCTTGAAGGGATGGAGCTGGGCCTGGCAGGGGTCAGGGGCCTTGGGGAGGCTGGCAGGGGGAGGGGCCAGCCCTGGTAGGGATCCGGGGGCTTGCGGGGGAGGGCTGGCAGGGGGAGGAACCAGCCCTGGCAGGGGTCAGGGGGGCCTTGTGGGGGGCTGGCGGGGGGAGGGACCAGCCCCAGCAGGGGTTGGGGGTGCTGAGGGAGTGGGTGGGGCCATGGGGGGTCTCCCCCATGGTCTCCTCCTCCTTCCTCCAGCCCCCCGCCCCCTAGATTTCCAGGGGTCTAATTTTCTCCCTGGCCTGCAAATTTGCAGCGCAGGGAATGTTTTTTTGTTCCCGCACGTGCCTGTTACCCTGCCTCAAAGGGGTTTGAGGTGGAGCCAGAGGCTTGTGCGCGCTCGTCTGGATGCACCCCAGGGGGCTGAGCCCCACCATCTCCTACTGGGAAAGCCTGTGCTGCACTCCTACCAGCACCGGCCCCAGTCAGCGTGCAGATTCTGGCGGGGTTGTTCCCAGTACAGCTAGAGTTGGCCAGATGCTCCTCTGCTGCCCTCACCTCCAGTAGGAACCACTGGACTGATGCTTCTCCACCCACCCAGAGCAGTGCAGCAGGGGCAGGAGCAGCCGCTGGAGGCAAGGGGAGCAGAACAGCACCCAGGCAGCTGCAACCACACCGAGAACAGCCCCACCAGAAGCTATGCACTGGCCAGGGCCAGAGGGGCTGTTCTGCTCCTCTTGCCTCCAACTGCAGCGGCTGCTCCTGTTTCTGCTCCTGCCTTGATACATCACTCTGGGTGAGCAGGCAGAAAGCTTAAGCTGAGTAGCTCCTACCCAGTGCATGGAGCTCCAGCTCCAGCTGCCTTCTGACCACTCACAGGTGGCTGCTCATTGCACTGGGCAGGTGGTATGGGTGGAAGGTGGCTGGGAGCTAGAGCCAGAGCTCTATGTGCTAAGCAGGAGCCATCCACCCAGCACATAGAGCTCCAGCTCAGCACAGCCAGAGAGGTACAGCAAGGACAGCAGCAGCAACAGCCACAGCTGGAAGCAAGGGAATCAGAACAGCATTGCCAGCCCCTGCCAGCACAGCACACAGCTTCCAATGGGGATGTTCCCGATACAGCTGCAGCTGCAGCTGCCTGAGTGATACCATATGCAGATTAATGCACAGGCCTGTAGGGCCCAGACTTAGGGGACCCTGCCAATCAGGAGCCCCCAGATACCTGGGTTCCCTCAGGAAACAGCAGGTTTCTCCTTGCAGGCAGGCAGCATTCTAGCCTGCAAGGGATCTGGCTTGGAGCTGCCAGGAGTGAGATGCAGGGAGCACCGTATGCATGTATGCCGCTGCACACGACCCAGAATGCATCTGGGCAGTGTGGAGAGCAGCTTCCTGCAGCTAAATGTATGGCGGGGAAAGGGCATGGTGGGCAGATAGAGGCCCCCACAGTGAGGGAGGGAGTGGAGCAGGGGCAGGGGGCTCTGTCCAGCCAAGACAATGCATGGGATCCAGGCCTAGGGCAGAGAATGGGAGAGAGTCAGGGCAGCTTGTCAAAAGAGCATTGGGGGTGTGCTCCCCACTGCATGCACCCCTAGGGTAGGCATGGCAGGGCATGTGTCTCAAAGAATGTAGCTATGTACAAAAAGACTTGGAGAAAAGTCCAGAGCCATCCTAACCCACTTTAGTGGGTAAACTGACCCCAGGTGCACTCTGTCCCTCACTGGTGCAGAACTGGGGACAGAGGGCTCCTGCCCTCTACTATCTGGCTACCATACTAGAATGCTGAACTAAACTAACTGGGACTGACCCTTGTGGAGTAGTTGTCAAAACATGTAGTTGGTTGGTAACTGCCCTGTATAGCCCTGTCATAACAGAAGTGCAGCAAAACCTTATAATTTTAAACCCCTTTCATTCAGGATTAAGTTTGCTGTGATTTAGCTCATTTGCACTGCTACCCCTGTAGCACTAAGTAAAAGTAACAGGTACAGCCCAACAGCTAATACAGGCTCCCAAAAGGCAGCTTCTGCTCCCCTTTTGAAGCAGTTAAGGATTATCTCTGTGAATAACTGGAGGTTGCATTGTTATTTACATTGTTAAGGAAATTTAGAAAGGTTTTCTTTTTTCAAGTCCTAGCAAACAGCATGAGATTTCCCTGCACAAAAGACTGTCGTGTTTGTAGTGATGAAAGCCATACAGGTGTGTAGCAAGGCTTATGGGTCTGCCCCAACACCTGAGGCCCCGTGGCAGAAGGCCACCTCTGTCTTTCTCCAAAAACTCTGCTTTGTGACAATTTGGTTAATATGAGCCCTGCAGAGGGCAGACATCCCATCCCTTTAAGTAACCTGAGTTAGATACATTCCTGAGGGAAGGGGGAAACCTGCTCCTTCTGCCTACGTTACTGGCATCATATACCTGGGTGAGGGGCTTGGACTCCCTATTGTTCTGAGCAATGCCAGTCTACCAAGCAACCAGTGATGCCTTACAAATTGTCTGGCTGGCAGCCAACAGGTGCTGGTCTCCATTGGACTGGTTAAATGAGGTCATAAGGGCTATATAAGTTAAGGACTGCCCAGGAGGAGAAACAGTCACCATGATGAAAACTCAGAGAGAGAAGAGCTGGACCATCTGAAATTTGCTCTCTCTCTTGAAACCCATGATCAATGAACTGCCTGCCTCCAGACGGAATCTCTACCTGCCTCTGCATGATACTTGTAAGTAAGCTACCTGAGCTCTAACTAGATATATAGCTTGCAGTAACTCAGATGTGTGATCAAAGGCTACCCAGCCATGCCAGTTTGCTCTATGGGATTTCTCTGATATTGCTCTACCCTGTACCCTATTCCAAACCTATTCCTTATAACCAATAAAGTTCTCCTTTGTACCTAGCATGGGAGACTTATTGGGAATAGGTCTAGATTATGCCTTGGGGTCCCCTTGGTTTGGCTGACTAAGGGACACCACTATTTGTGCTTCAGTCTGAAAGAAGTCCCCCATGTTCTTGAATTGGGTTGAGTACACTTGAGGGTTACTAGGCCTGTGTTTCCCAGGGGGCACAGTGCCAGGATCAGGCCAGACCCTGGGTGGTGGCAGCACTACCCCCAGGGTAGCAGGTGTGCTCCAGGAAAGGGGTCGGCTAGACATAAGGCACCCCCAGAGAGGCACTCAGGGACTGGAAGGTCGTTGGGTACAGAAAGGTGGGTGGCTCAGTGCAGGAGCACCCCCTACTGACCCACCACAGGGTCGAACCCATCTACTGCACTCTGCCCCACACTGCCCCTCCTGTCTCACTTGCCATGCCTCTGATGCTACTCTTATTATACTGAGGAGACAGTCCCTGGAGCTTAGGAGTAGTTTCTGTGGTGCTCCTCCCTTTGGACTACAACCTTGACCATCTCTGCCCAAACTCGGTCCCAGGGTCTCTATGCGTCCCCTTTAAGGGAGCCCTGTCAGACCTCAAAGCACTTGTTAGGGTTTTTGCCATCCCATCCTTGCCCCTTTTCTTCTGACTGAGCCCTCAGCCCAGGTTCACTATGTTGGACCTTGGCTCCCAGGCCTTGGCCCTTTCCATCCCTGCCCAGAGCAGCTCTTATCCTACAGAGCGCACCTGTCAAACTATTGTGCAGCCTCCAAGCCACTCCTGCAGCAACTATCCAAGTCTCCAGCTGAACTTGAACATAAAGCACAAACCCACACAACTCAAATATAAACCCCTCCTCAGTCTCTATTTCCTTCTACCTATCCAGGCTTATTTTCCCCAGCCCAGGTACTTCACCCAGGCTGGCCATACCCCAAACTGCAGTCAGTTCTATTCAGAGTTCCTTTCCCTGAGGCAGCCAGAGTCAGACTGTCCCCTCCATGTCCAGAGGCTGAGCTTATATGCCCCCATGCCTGACCCCCTTCCAGTCATCTGGCCCAGTTCTCTACTCCCAGGACCTAGGTGTTGTTGATCCCCTCACCAGCAGCCTATCCTGTTAATCCCAGTGGCTCACTTTACACAAGTGGCTCATACCTGTTGCCCTTTGCTGGCCAGCTGTCTGCAGTCTTCCCTAGCTATGCTTCCTACTCCTAGTAACAAAAGTAGGCGTTCCCTGTTACAGGGTGTTTTACATCATAGAAAGTACTGGCTTATTACTGCACATTCATTAAGCTCAGGTTTCCAGGGAATTGTTTTGCTGATCAGAATCACCAGCATGGAAAATAGGGCTGGAAGGGACCTCACAAGATCATTTAATCTGTCACCCTGCTCAAGGCAGAATCATCCCTAACAAAACCATCCCACGTAAGTGTCTAACCTGCTCTTGAAAGTTTCCAAGGATAGAGATTCCATAACTTTTCTAGGTAACCTATTCCAATGCTCGACCATACTTATAGCCAGAAAATTCTTCCTAATTTCCAAACTAAATTTCCTCTGCTGTGGCTTCAAGTTGTTGTTCCTAGTCATATTCCCTATGGCCAGAGAGAAAAGCCCATCTCTATCCTCTCTGTAATCATGTTCAGGTATGTGAAGACTATTATCAAATCCCTCTCAGTTTTCTCTTTTCCAGACTCTTTTCTCTTTTCCCTACTATCTCTGTCAGCCTGTCCTCAGAAGTCTCATCTTCCAGACCTCTGATCATTTTGGTTGCTCTGTGGTAGACTCTTTCCAAACGGAGCAAATCCTTCTTGAAGTATGGGGCCCAACACTAGACACAGTACTCCAGATGAGGCCTTTCCAGTGCTGAATAAAGAGGAAGAATCACTTCCCTTGATTTGCAGGTGACACTCCTGTTAATACAAACCAGTGCGCTGTTGGCTTTTTGCAACAAGAACACACATTCAGACATGCTTTAGTAGCCAATAATAAATTTTTAAATTGTTAACCACACCCAACGTGTTGGTTTAATGGTTAATATAATGTGGATAAATACATGATATTCTGATCTTGACAAGCAGTCAGATAAGGTGTTTTTAAAAGCAAGAAAAAAACCAAGAGCCTTAAACCTAACAGAGTTTAGGATTTGATTATGGACCTGCAGCCCTTTATTGTCCCAATATAGCCTTTAAAGGCAAATATAAACACAGGCACCCATTTGCTTTTGAAAGGGGGACCCTTATTCACAGTTGCCTTGGTGGGGAAGTAGCAGATTCCTGATCACACATCCCTTCAGTGAAACAGGTTTAACATAAGTTTCTGCTACAGTCAGATTGTAGCATATGTAAATATCCCTGTCCTATCTTTAATCTAGCTAGCCCAGGTAACAACAGCAGTAAAATCATAATGGCCTAAGGCTGTACACATCTGCCTGGAGCTGAGGGCTTTTGGCATAGGTTACCTTTAAAAACATCATGAAGGCATTTAAAATGGGAGAAGTCAATAGTTAAGGGGTGTTAAATCACCATAAATACCCTCAAAACTATTTCAGAGCTATGCCACTCCAGCTGAGGTTTATTTTTGATTCGTTTTGCCCAGGGCATTCCAGGATGTTGTATGGATACTCTGAGAAAATAAAACAACTTACTTTCATTCCTCCAGTATCTCTGGATGCACAGGTCCCAACCACTCTACCCCTTCCCACCCACAAAATCTCTAGTGGCCTCCCCACCCCCCGCCTCCATACTGAGAGCAGCCTTCTCAGCATTTAATTACAGAGCAATCATGTGGCCCAGTTGTGTGGTCTCACTGCCTGGGGCTCCATGCTCAGCACAGAGCCACCGGGACTCTATTGAAGGGACATGGTACAGCAGGAGGTGAAGCTTGCTTGTCCCAGTCATAAGGTCCAGGGCTCTGTGCTCCGCAGGTGGCTGTGAGGGCTCAATTAACCAGAAGCCACACAGCAGGGGAAACTTCATTGTGCCTCTGTTCCCCTCACCCCACAAACCCTCTGTTTCTCAGCTCTGCCTTGGGCTATGCTTTGTACATGCAGTGAGCTTGCCAGTTCTCAGTTCTGCCCTGATGTGTGTTCTGTGCCATGCAGCAAGCATGTTGGTTCTTAGCCTTGTGCTCTGGCTATTCCACCCTTCCCCCAGGCCAGGAAAGCTCCTCCATCCCAGCCAGCATGACCCCCAGTAGTGCCAACTCTCACAAAATTACCGCAAGGGTCACAATTTCTAAGTAAAATTAAGTCTAACTCATGGTCTCATGATAGAATTCTCAAATCTTGGGATTTTTTCTTCTGGTGCATGTAGAGCAGCGCCCAGCAGGTAAGGCTGTGGAGGGGAAGGGGGGTGCTGATTGAGGCCCCCACAGTGAGGGAGGGAGTGGGGCAGGGGCAGAGGCAGGGACTCAGGCGAATGGGACCCCAGGGCAGGGGCAGGTTGTGGGACAGCACCATAGGTGGGTCATCCAGAGGCATGCAGGGGGCAGGGGCACAGCTCCCTGCCACTGTGCATGCCACCAAGGGAGGCATGGGACGCACGTGCCCCCCAGATTGGGCCCATACTTGTACATGGGGCAGAGTGGGCTGGGTGGGCTGCCCACTGTGGGCTGGGTGGCAGCAGGGTGCAGAGCCCCAGCCTGCATGGGGCAGCCTGCCTCTGCCCCATGCACAAATCCAAGGGGCACATGCCCCCATGCCTCCCTCAAGGGTCCATGCAGTGGCAGGGAGCCATGCCCCATGCCCCACCCCCACACCTCTGGATGAGACATCCGTGGCTCTGTCACATGACCTGCCCTGGCCCCAGGGCCCCATTTACACCAGCCCCTGCCCCCTCCTTCCTTCACTATGGGCGCCTCAATTTGCCCCACTCCCCCCACCCCTTCCATCTCTTCCCACCCCTTCCCCGCCACAGATGTACTTGCTGGGTGCTGTCTGAGTTTGCGTCCAGAAAGTGCTAAACACACAACAGTCCAATAGATGTCATCCCAATCATAACAACAGGTAGGTATTTACATTTTTTTTTAAAGCATTATTAGTTGTAGTAATGTAGTTTTTGTATAAATCTCTGCCCCATTTAAAGTTAAATAAGTGACTAATGGGATTTATAAACCAATGGTCAGTATATCTATATTGGCTTATACTTCAAAAATTACATACCAAATCTCTTGATTTTTAAGAGTTTGTCTCTTTATTTTTGACATGGTGTGGTTGGCAGTACTGGACCCCTGTTGCACCTAATCCAATCCTGATTCAGTGAAATACATGCAAAATTTTAATCCCTTAATTTATTTAAAAAAAATTTTTTTTTCACTCCTTTCTCTCTACTCCACCCTTACTTCACTTCAAGCAGTTTTTCAAGATTTGTTCCCTCTACCCTCTGTTCTGGCTGAGGTCCTGCTCACTGTGGAGGTGGGGAGCCACAGACACCCACACTGGTTCCTTCACCTCAGAGCTACATTATTACAAAATAATTTTCATAATCTCCAAGTCACAAAATAAGTTACCCAACCCAATGAATCCAATAATATTCACCTCAGTGGGTAAAACCCAGTACTTAAAAATATGTACACAGCTGACTCAAAGATTTCTTCAAACTCTCAAACCCGTCAAAGTAGCTGTCAACATCATGATTAACACTAAAATAATACAAATAATACTATTTATAAAATATAAAGCACAACAGAAACTGAGACCTCAACCAAATAGAAGTCTAATTATGAATTAATTCCCTGAGCCTGGAGATCAGGGATCCCCTCACCCACTCCCAACAGGGTCTCAGGACCCACCCACTGGGAGGGGTCTTCCACCCAGCTCTACTGAAGCCACTCCTAATACCTTCCCTCCTTTTCAGGGCCCCAATGTCCCAATAACTCACGGCCCTTCTGATGGTCCGGTTTGTCCCAGCATGATGTTCCCCGCCGGGGTCTCTTCTCCCACACCGCCTCCGGACTCCACCTTGTGCCCTGCTGCCCCAGGCCTGGGTACCTAAGCCTTGCAATGTAGCCTGCTTCAGATGACTGTCTGCAGATTTGCTTGCACCACTTTATGCCCTGCTCTGAGCACTGAGAACTAGTTGCTTCACTCAGTGGGGTTGCTGGGCTCCCAACTGCCCACCTCACACCAGGACGGCCTTCCCCGTTCTCCATGCCCAGGTTGGCTCCAGGGTTCTTTCAGCTCACCGGGGCCCTGTGCAGGGCTGCGGCCTTCCGGTCTCACACTGGGTGACTAACCCAAGTAGCCTTTCGCTGCTCACTGCTCCTGGATCTTGCCTAGGTCCTGTGCACAGTAGCTGCCAGCCACTTGCTGGGGTCTGCACGCTCGAGACACCTTGCTGCACTCCTAGGGCCTGGACTCTGTCTGTCTGACTATGCACCGTAACGAACCTGAGGGTCTGACACCCTCCCATGGCTGCTCCATGCAGCAGGTCCCTGCACCATGACAAGCCCACGGGTCTCACACCCACCCATGGATCTCCAGGAGCTCGGGGCTATTCCCCACTGGGGCAGCTCGTCCCCAGCTTTTCTTGCTCCAATCTTCCTTCTTCAGCTTCCCTGTTGTTTCTCCCCATGTCCGGCATGCTGCTCCTTTGATACACTTCAACGGCTCCACCCCCAAAATTCTCCAGACCTGGCAGGGTGCAGTCTTGAACCAGGTCTGAACTGCTCCTTGCCACCACCCCCTGCTTTGGGGAAAGGGCATGGCCTTGCTACCCTGGCTTGCTTCTGATTGGTGAATGGGCTCCACCAATCGAAATTGCAGAATCTTGAGCCCAGGACTCATCCAGAGCTCAAAAGGTAAGTCTGCTACATAATGAAGAAGGGCCAATATGAATTCCAAACGAACTGGCTAACTGGGCTCTGACAAACCTAATGGGGACTGTGCATAGGAAGCAAAAGGTATGTCTATATAAGGGCTGCTGCATGTCATGACAGGAATGCTCCTGAACAAAAACGCAACCCGCCCACTCCCACTGGCATGTGCCAAACCTGGAAGTGTGGTGCCTTCCCCAGCACTTGCTCTCAATACCTCAGTCTCTAGTGTACTTGAAAGAAATGACCTGGAGCCTCCTTGCCAGAACATGCTGCCATCCCAGTGTACCAATACCCAAAGAAAACCAAAAATCTGTTCTGGATGTAGCATAACTGGGCCACCATGTTCTTAGGCTAAAGATTTGTAATAAAATCAGCCTTGCTAATTCTAAAAGTTTGTTCTTTTGCACACCAAAGCGACTGTTTTGCTGGCATGTACAGGTCTGATTCAGACCACAGATCCATTGTGCTTTTATAAGAATAGCCGTTTTTAAAGTTTTACACAGAACATCTATCGCTGCTCTCATGCAGGACACAAAGATACCATAAATTCTATTAGCATCTCAGAAGAACAGATCTGAACAGTCCTGGAAACCTTTATTACAAAGAACAGAAAAATAAAAGAAAAACAAGTTAATTATTCAGAATTACAGAGAAGAGGCATTTATAAGTTTTCCTCATCTCATATTTATCTCCTACAAGTGTTCCTAATAGGACAAGTTGTGCAGAATTTCTCTACACCAGAAACTAAACCTGCTTTAAATTTTTTTTCTTAAATATGTGAAACTTTAAGTTGTAAAGGAAAAATGGAATGAAAACAAAAAAAAAGTTACTTTATACATTACACACTGGACAGTGACTGAAGCTGAAGGTACAGCCTATGCTAGTGGTTTTCTTGCAAATTCAGTAATACTGGTAATTTTTTTTCCCACCCAAATTCCATTCTAAGGGCTATCAGTTTCTTGTTATTACTAGATCACTTGTCCTCCTCCAAGCCCACTTCTGCAAATGCTTCTGATACTTTTAGTTTAATGGAGTCATCTGCTTGTTTTTTCTTTTCAGCATTCCAGAACAAAACAAGTTACAAGTAGTGCCTGCAATGTCCACATTATATATTTTATTCAGCTGCAATACAAAATTCAGACATTACCAGTATTGATGAACTTACAAATGACAAGTTGACAATGTTCCTCTTACCCAATGCATAAAAGTATACAACCAACTCTAAGACAAGTGACGTTCCAATCTATAGTCTTTGAAGTTCTAATGCTCCAATGGCTTAAATGTAAGCTGCATCTAATTATTTATTTAGGTTATAAATACAAGCACTCATCTCACTGTAAATTAAACCTGTAAATTTTGCATTCTTTTCTTGCCAACAGTTCAATAGGAGAATCCAGGGCTGTCTAAATTACAGTCCACTTGTTGCATATTACATCT
This sequence comes from Crocodylus siamensis, assembly GCF_052110815.1. Taxonomy (NCBI): domain Eukaryota; kingdom Metazoa; phylum Chordata; order Crocodylia; family Crocodylidae; genus Crocodylus; species Crocodylus siamensis. The sequence goes on from NC_143396.1 coordinate 264,153,146, forward strand.
CTGTAGTCCTCAAGACATTTTGTCAGGCTGAATAAATATTTGCGTGTTAATGCTGACAGTTGCTATTATGCATTTTTATCATTTGTATCTGGGGAAAAAATAATTCGTTGAAGGTTACAGTAGGTTTTGGCATGGATTTGAAGTTTTTTATAGCAATCTCACCTCTTTCCCTCAAGCAATACAGATAGTGCGCAAGGGAAGGATGCCATATATTCAAAAGCCTTATTTCCAGGTGCAAACATGCAGTGTTCTGTGTCTGTATGTGCATACATAAACATCTCTGTCACTAGCTATTCTCATGTATTCTGCATGGGGATTACAATGTATAGCTTCTGTGCCCAAATACTCCTGAGCTTGGTGAGCATAGAGAATAGCTACCTTAAATTTCATAAGAAACTATGGTGCTTTTACAGGAGAAAAGCCCTGACATATATTAATTTAGAGGTCAGTGTCATACATGCAGCATGCTTTAATATTAGCAGAATGCTGTTGCCATGACTTGATTCCACACGCAGTAAACTTTGGCCTTATGTAATCTTAAATGATCTCTTTTCACAATCCCATACTCACTTTATACTCACATAAAAATAAACCTTATAGTTATCTAAAGCATTTTTCCTGACAGAATTTCTTTACTTGCATGATGTACTTTTGGTTATTTGGAGAATTGAGACCTTGAAGATGTCAAAAACCTGACTGGTTTGCTGAGTTAATATATGACATTATTTTTAATGTAAAAATATTTTCCATGTTACAAGTAAAGGTCGCTTTAGTTTGCTGTGGCAAAAAGTCTAAACTGATCTTCCTGGACCTATAAACAGGGGAATATCAACTAGGTTGGAAATGTTACATTGTCTCATATTTGGCACTGGTGTGATCAGTACTGAAATGTTGCACCCAGTTTTGGCATCCACCCTTCAAAAATGGATTTGAAAAATTGGAGAGCATTCAGAGAGTGATTAAAGAATAGCAAACGCATGCTTTATAATGAGTCTTTAAAAACTCGCCGTCTATTTGGTTTAGCAAAGAGAACGGGTGTTTTGATCATAGTCTGTAAGTATCTACATGGAAAATTTACAGTCAATAATACATGCTAATAATAATTTAGTAGTCATAGGGAAAGCAAGAAACAATGGCACATTTTCACAGCAAAGGTAATAAATCTTTGGAAAATCTTACCAAGAGATTCTCTGAATTTTAAAATTTATACTTCTTGGTTTTCTAAAAGGTATGCTCTTGTTCAAATATGGTTATTGAACATAAAACTGTAATTATCATATATACTTGAATCCCAGGCAGTGTTTTTCCCCACTTAACACAGGGGGCAGGAAATACTCCTCATCTTGGATTTGAGTATGAGGTAGTGGGGAGGCAGGCGGATCCTGAGGCTCTGGCTCCAGCCCCAGTCCAGATTTGGGGTTGAAGCTGTAACTGCCACCTGCCTCCTCCCCAACCCTCCTCTGCCTTGGCTCCCCCCGCCACTTATCTTCCAGCTGTGATATGGCTCAAGTCCTGCTCCATCCCAGGGCATTGAGTACATGTTTGCTGTGGCTGTGGCTCAACCTCATAACAGCTGATGTGGCAGAAGCAGCTCTGGCTAAGTCCTGGAGCCCAGGCAAGATATGCCACTGCTGACACAGCCCTCAGGGTGGGCTGGGGCTGGAGTAAACACGTGACCCTGGTGCTCTGATACGTCTAGATAATATGATACAAAATATTAATTGTAATGATATTTGGGTCGGGAGGAAAGAGGGGGATCAGTTAACTCCTAAAAGTAAACAGCCTCTTATCATGTAAACTTTTATATTATTGGGTACAATTTTCTAGCAAAAACACAGAGGGCAGGTGGATTTCCAGCATCAAATCAGAATACCCTGCAGGCATAGCAAAGTATGTCTTTTACAGATTATGAGCCAGTTCTCCAGCCTGACACTAGTAGTTTGAAAACCAAACCACCATTATGTGCATTCATTTCATGTCTGTAGTTGATTTGCATTAATTTTATTGAGTGTCCTCATGACCAATAAATCAATACACTAAAGTCTGATTTGATGACAAGAGAATACTGTATTCCTTTAAACACATTGTTTAAATAAAGACCTGTCTAATTGTAATGAACGCTTTTTGCAGATATGAATGTGAAAATACCCACTAGATTTCTTCTGAAACAGTACTTAGAACTTTACATGACCCCTCGTTGAATTAATATTTTTAATCATGACATCAATGTAAGACTCAAAGCTTAGAGAAGCACTTATCCATAATCCTAAACGGCTAAACCGATCGACCAAAAGAAGCTCCATTCCTATTCACAACAGTATCTTAAAGTATTCATTGAATTTATTTGTTAAAACAATGACAACAATGGTTGTTTAACTGACCAGATCCCATTGCAAGAAATCATTGAAATCCTACTTGTTAGAACAAAAGACACAAAAATACTACTTCACATAACATATAGTCAGCTTGTGGATTTTTTTTTGCTCTGAATCATCGAGTCAAATTATGAATCAAATACTGTAGTTAGATTCAATAACATTATGACTGTTCAAGGGATGTGATCGATATAAAATCACAGCCCTCTCTTGTATGTGTTTTATCTACAATTTTTTACAAACACATTTTAAATGATCATTTTTAGTTTCTTGGTTTATGTTAGACACAATTACATCAGAACTGCATCAGTGTTTAGCAAAGCAATTAGGTAGTTTAGTCTAGTCTACTTCAGTGGAATTTAAGCATGTACTTAAATGCTTTGCTCAGTCAGGGTCTTTGTGCATTTGACAACACTTTGTGTTTAATCAGTCTTACTGACTCCCCCTGTAGTCACTTAGCCCCTGAACATGCAAACAACACTCCTTGGTTAGGTACAGACATTCAAAAAGCCTGAGATGGAATCAGTCTAAGTTATATGGTTTTCTGTGAGCGGCACAGTTTTGATCAGTAGCAAACAGATGACATATTCCTCCTGGGGGTGGGGAGTATCTTAGATCAGGTTCCGCTATTTTTAAATAAGTCTATGTGTGCCAAACCTATTTTCTGCTACAAGTATAAACTGGTTTTGTGTGCTAAACTTCTGTTTAGTTATGGATAAAGACCGGTGTCCAGTCACATACTGGTAAAAGAGTAGTCTGTTCCTGGCCCTTGTGAATATATTTATACATGTGCTTTGGGATCAAGCTCGTAAACATTTCTCCTTCTCGCTTGTATGAGAGAATCAATAAAGAAATTGTTTAAAATTAGGAAAATTGGAAAACCAATGGTAAAACCAAGGACTCAACAGCTGATATTCACCTGAAACTAGTTTCTACACAGTCATAATTTCACCAGATTTAACATTTGTAACGTAACCTTTTGTAATTATTCAAGCAATGGTTTAGTTAAATGTTTCATAAATGTGTCCAACCATTTTTGTATGAAGGCTAATGAAAGGGCAATGATCTACAGGCACTACTTAGCTCACACAGCAGCATAAGGATCCCCTGTGGTGATCCAAAGGACATGGTGGTTACCTATCCATTTCTCCTCTCCATCTTCCTCCTACAATTTGTCTCAGCTAATACTTCTAAACTGTGATGAAGGCACATGTCTCAATCAAAGGACCCCTGCAGATCTGACACGGAAGTTATGCAGTGCTGGAGCAAACAGAGATAGCCTTGCTATATTTAGGAGACAACTAGGACGCAACAGCAAAGAGCCCCCTCTGCTATCATCTCTTTTGAAAGAAATTTTCATGGCCCCACTTGCTGAACCCAAACATAGATTTTGCTGGAATACGTCGGATATATGCTGATGGAACAGTTTTCAAATTTTCCATGATGCTTCCCCTCTGATCCCAATACACACTAAATAAGAGAAGTCCTTCCTTAACATTTATCCTTCTTGCCTATCAATTGCAGCAGTACAGCAAGGCCTTGTTGAACAATGTGAAATCGAAGCTGTACTGTTCCCGATCAGCAGGATCCCCAAATCAGTAGAAACTGTTATGGAGCTCCCAGGACACCACTGCAACCCCTGTGATGGGGAAACTCCTCCTGCCAGAGCACGGCAGAGCATGGGGTTCATTCTGATGTGAGAACTTTTAAATTAAGTAGAAGGGAAGAGTGTTGCCATGTCAGCCACCTAACTATTACACGATTGGGACCGTGCACTCTGTTGAGTGTAACTGGCTGAAACCAAAGGGTCACCTTACAAAACCAGGCAATTCCCAAGGCAATCGGACTGTCTTTAATGAGCCAGTATGTGCCAGTAAGCACAAAACAAACTTCACAGCTCTTAGCAATGTTTGGACCCCCTATTACAAGTTAATTATATTATTAGACTACATTTCTAACTAGTACACTGATCCTGTGGTCATAGCCTGTGCCCAAGAAAGACGCTCAGCTGCTGGAATGGATTTTCTTGCCATCCTATTCATGCAAGTGGGTCATATATTACATGTACGTGTTTTTCTCACTGCTTTCTGTTTGGTTGTGCCCAACAGCTAAAGGTTTTTCTTAGAGGGTTTGGACCTTAAGCTTTTATTCTTCACAGAACAGCCTACAAGTAAAACGAGCCCAATGAATTCTTGCGCCCATCTCTGGCCCCTGAAAAGGAAAAGCTGCCAGTGTCCAAGTGACTGAGAGGCAGGGAACAGGTGCACAGTCGTATCCAGCTGTAATGAACAGCCTTTGTGCCACTTGCCCTTGGCCCAGGACACCTCCCACTGCTGGCTGCCAGGCCGGCATCAGTCCCCTCCTCCTGCTCTGTGAAAAAAAGGGGAAATGAATGTCACCCAGCAAGAGCAAGGCCAGAAATGAACGTGTCTGACAGACACGCAAGAGACGGGGAGCTTCTGGGGCATTTGAGGCCTTTCGGGGGCCCGAAAAGGAGGGGCTGCCAAAAACCAACACGAGGCCCCAGCGAGGATCGAACTCGCGACCCCTGGTTTACAAGACCAGTGCTCTAACCACTGAGCTATGGAGCCACCGCTCGGCTCTTTCCCTCGGCTCCTCTAAGCTGCAGCAGCCGCGGAAACGGTCCTGAGCCGCCTCGCCCGCGCTCCCTGCTCCCCCGGCCGCGGCCCGGCTCCTCCGCGGGCTGTCTCCGCCCCGCGGCCCGCTGCCGGAGAAGGCGCGGGGCGAGTGGAGGCCGCGCGGGGGCCGGCCCCGCCGAGGGCCCGAGCTGTGCCCGTGCCGCGGCACCCGGCGGAGCGGCCCCGCCCCGGGCTCGGGGCTCCTGTCGCCGCCTGCAGAGCTCGGGGCCGGGGGCAGGGCCGCGGCCGCTGCGGTGCCGCCGGCGGGCCACGGGGGGGCGCTGCCGCCTCAGGAGCGGCCCGGGCGGGGCTGGGCGGTGCCCGGGAGCGGCTCGTCCTGCCCCGGCGAGGGCGGATCTGGCCGGCCTGCTGAAGGGCGCCCAGGTGTTGTCATGTGAAGGAAAAGGAAAGAGCCGCCAGCAGAAACGCGTCCCAGCGCCGGCGGGTCGGTCGTGACCGCGCTGGGCCGACACCAGGGCCTTTGGGTGAATGTGCTGCCTTTTATTAGACCGACGACGTAGTCGGGGGAAATGGTCCTTGCAAGTTTTTGAGCACCAAAGCGGTTCTGCAGGCACGGGGGAGTCTGCTGGCAGTTGTGCGCGCTGCTGGGTGCAGCAGAAGCCAAAAAGCAAAATGCAGGTGTGTGAAAACCCAAACGCAGGAGGGGAGACATGGGAGAGGGGAGACAGGCAGGTGGGCAACAGTGGCCTGGAGGCGGAAGGCAGACCGGTTACCTGGGTTTATCGGACGGCAGGCAGGTTATATATAACGTGCCACAAATCCACTGTGTTTATTTAATCCATGATTTTTTTGTACACAGTACTTTACAAAGTGAACTTCGTAGGCTCAGCGATGAAAGGTGTTTTGTAAATTCCCTTTGAAGACTAGAACTGAGAGCTCAGGGAGAGAGGGGTTGCCTTGTGAGAAGTGGGCACCCACAGGCAATTGGGTACTTTTGTCTTTGATAGGTTTTCAGTGCACATTCATTCTGGTTTGGATTTGGTGTTGTTGTAAAACAGGTGGGCAAAATATGGCCCGTGGGTCAGAGGGGCTTTCTCCGGCCTGCAGCAGGTCCTTTGGTCCTGCGTGGCCTAAGCACCACCCGGCCATGGCACATCCTGCTGCTCCCTGGACACGCAGCAGGGCTGGGGCAGCTCTGCAGCTGGACTGTCTTTCTAGGCAGCCCAGGCAGTAGCAGGTCCTGGCTGCTGCTGCCCTGGCCCTAGCCCCATGGTACCAGTGGGGACCTACACACACAGCCCCAAACTGGCACACCCCACACCTGCTCCAGACTTACCCATCCAGGCTCAGCAGCTGCAGCAGCACCCCCCTTGCCACTGCCAAGCAATTCTTGTTGCAGCCAGCCAGAGTCTGTGCCATACTGGGCTGCCCAGCACGGTAGCAGTGGCAGTGACAGTGCAGAGCAGCCACAGGGCAGCCCGGTGCAGCATGAGCTGTGTGGCTGCACCAAGAATTGGCTGGCAGTGGCAAGGGCCACTCTTCCCCTGTACCAAGCAACAGTTTCTATCCAACTGCCACCACTGCTACTGAGCCAGGACAGATGAGTCTCGAGCGGGCGAGTCTGGAGCAGATGCGGGGCATCCCAGGTCAGGGATGCATGCGCTGGTCCCTACCAGTATCGTGGGGCTGGGGCCAGTGGCAGTGGTGGCTGGAAGGAGCTACCCCAGCTCTGCTACATGCCCAGGATGTCTATGGAGCAGGCTGAGGCCGTGCATGGTTGGCGGTGATAGGGAGGCGCCGCAGGGTGTGAAGGCTCCGGGTTGTTGCAGGGCAGGGATTGACCAGCTCAGGGGGTTGCATATGGAGGCTTCCTTGCACACTGCACCATACCTTCAAACACTCCCCCCACAACCACATCCTCTCCTCCACACACATAATCACACCCCCACAAACACTGCACCCACCCACACCCTTCCTCACACACCCCCACAAACCCCCTACCTCTCCACAATCATGCACCCCTGGGGGGAGCCCTGCTCACTGCTACATATACCCACCACAGACACACACACAGACACCCCGCCACTCTCCTTCTCCACACACCCATCCCCCACAAATCCCCCATACCCACCCATGTACATACACATCTACACACCCACAGCCCCCCACAAACCACATACCTACCCACCCACACCCCTGCAATATACAAGAGTAACACTTCATTTTGAGCTATTATGGCATCACCTCTATATACACAACACAAACGATAAAGGTATTTGAAAAAATAAAATTAAAATATGTTATTGTGTATGTTTGATTTTTAGTATATAATTTGGCGTTTTTTTCTGGTTCCAAGATGGTGAACCCCCTTCCCAAAAAGGAGTACTTCCAGGGCCAAAGGGAGGGACTTCCAGTGGCAAAGGTCAAGGGCGGGACTTCTCATCCCAAGGTGGCAACCAGGGGGTAGGGTGTTTGTCAAGGGGCAGGACCACCCTTGCAGCTCTCAGCAGCTCACCAAAACTCATTAAGTGGCCCTCCAGCTGAAATAATTGCCTGCCCCTGTTGTAAAACCTGCCAACACATTTTCTCCACTACACTCCACAACAGAACCATCACCATTCCTGGATCTTATACCTGTACCTCCAGAAATGTTATATATTTCCATCCAGTGCACTGAATGCCCTGACAGAAAAGACATAGGAGAGACCAAACAACAACTGCGCACCAGTATGAATGTACACTGGAAACCTATCAAAGAAAAAAATACCCAATTCCCTGTGGGTGCCCACTTCAAACAAGTCAACCACTCGCTCTCCATTCTCTCAGTTCTAATCCTCAAAGGGAATTTACAAAGTACCTTTACTAGATGAATCATGAACCCACAAACTTCACTTCATCCATCTACTGGGTACAAAAAATCATGGATTAAATATAGAAATTAGATTTATGGCACATTATAACCTGCCTGCTATCTGATAATCCCAGGTAACCTGTTTGCACATTACCAGCTGCATTCTATCACGAGGTCAACATTCCTCTTTTTCCCTCCCACTAACCTGTCTCACATCTATTGTCTCCCATGACCTCTGATCTTCACTGTCACACATTTGCATTTTCACAGACCTGCGTTTTACATATTGGCTTCTATTTCACCCAGGACAACACATGAACACCAACAGACTCTCCCTATGCCCAAAGAAGGGTGTTTGTGCCCTCCAGCTTGCAAAGAACAATTTTTCCAACTATTTAGTTGGTTTAATAAAAGAGATCACATTTGCCCAAAGAACCGTGTCTTACAGTGCTAGAGCTGGTTTGTATTCAAATTTAATTTGCACCAGTGGTGGGGCCATAAGGCCCCTTTTGCACACAGAATTACAGACTCATAGAGCGCTTCTACATGAGACACTTTACTTCAGATTAGCACTTATTATTGTGCAGTAAGTGCCACAGTCTACATGTGCAGGTGTTTACTGCACTCTAATTTTCTCTAATTGCAAGTAAATTTTTTACATGCAAAGACAAATAGCAAATTTAGTCTCGATGACTTACTGCACAGTAGTACATATGTAGATGCCTGACAGAGCAGGAGCTGCCTGCTGCTGCGGCAGGCTGTGCCACTGAAGCCCAGGCCGGGACTATGCCCCCCTGCCCCAGCCACAGGGAGTTCCCAGCCCCAGTTTAAGTGAGATCCTTATTCTGGGAGATGGGAGATTCTCCCACTGCTGGTCCTAAAGCCACAGAACTGGCACTGGGAAAAGAGAATTGACCAGTGCTGGCCCCACAACCATGGAGGTAGCATTGAGAGAAAAGAATCTCCCAGCCCAGGTCCATGACTGCAGAGCTTGGGCTGGGAAATAGGTATCTCCCAGCCCTGTTATTGCAGAGTGGGGACTGGGAGCTCACTGCTGCCAGTGCAGGTGGACATAATCCCACCCAGGCTCTGCTGGCGGAGCCCACCCTGGCAGCAGGAAGCTCCTGAGGGCAAGAAGCAACGTCCCAACCCCCACCAGGAGAAAGCTGTTTCTTAGCCCCATACTCCCTGCCAGCCTCTGGGCTAGCACCTAGGGGGAGCCTAGAGCTCCCCCAGGCTGCTGCAGGGTCCCAGTTCAGAAATCCTGCCAGACCCCAGGTATGGCTATCAGTCTGATCCCGAGGGAAAGGGCAAGACCCTCCAGCCAAGAACCTCCAGCTTTGCTCCTAGCAGAAGCATTGGCACATCCCAGGCAAAGTCCCCCGGCTTGGCTGTAGCCAACAGCCAATGCCTCTGGGAGGGCTTAAAACAGCCTGACACATAGCAGAGGGGGAAGAGGTAGGGGCCACTAGCAAAACCCAGAAGCATGCAAAATACCCATGGTAGAACACAGGCATAGCTATGCCTAGATCATCTCCAACCAGTGGTTGTCCAACCTCTTCTGGAACAACTCCAGTGATGGAGAGTCCACAACTTCCCTAGGCAGTCTACTCCAGTGTCTCATTGCTCTAACAGTGAAAAAGTTTTTCCAGATATCCAGTACATTTTTCTGGATATCAGAGAAGACAGAGGAAGTTTTTGGTGAGGTACAATCAGATTTTCCCTCTGCTGCTCCCTCAAATTGCAGCCTCAGGGCAGCGTCACAGTGCCATCCCCCGAGTCACCAGCATCCATCCTGGCTCAGGTGGGCTGCTGGAGGACTAGAAGCTCTTGGTCTGGGTTCTGTTTCACTCACCACTTGATCTGTGGAGCAACAGTATCTTAGCCACTAAACTTAACCTAGTCTCCTAGCTACTGACTGAAGGCTATTATTATAGAAGTTTATAAAGCTGAAGGATGAAAGGTGGTAGAATGGACAGTAGCCATTTTCTTGAATTCAACTGAACTGTACCACATTGAGTATAATAACTATTACCACCACAGAAAAACAGGTCCATTTCAGTTCCATTTCTGTACTACTTGACATTCATTACATCTGTATGAATTCCAACTACCCTGCTACCCTGAAAAGCTGTTCCATAAAAATAATTGTTTAAGTCCATCACAAATTTCCCTTTAATTCTTCAGTAACACTGTAAGTAAAGTGAAACTCTGCTCTATGTTTTTCATCTGCTTGAAGTTTCCTGGCCATCAAAAAAGCTTAAAAATTAATATTAAAATTTCAACTAAATTCTAATAATCAGTCCTTGCTTTTTTATTACAGATGAGACTTCTCCGCTGAATGATGCATGATAATAAGCTATGATGCCTTGAGAGCTATGTAGCCTGTTATAGACAAAAACATCCTTTGAATAAAACCAATTGTGCCAGACGTACTAGGCAAAGACCCTATGTCAGTAAGAAAGACAGTTCTCAAGAAATAATGGGTACTTTGACCACTTAAATTAAACTTAGGAGAAGCAGATAGTTGCATGCTAAAATAAGCAATTCAAAATCCAAATGATACTTTTTCAGGACATGGAGGCACTAAAAATTAAAAACACAATTATATAAAATGGTTAAACACTACAGCATAGTAAAGGCACCTGACACATAGGTTCTAACACCAACAGGGTACATCAGCATGTGCAATCTGTGCAACACAATAAACACCAGCACAGTTTGCACTGGAGTCAGCTGCTCCCAGGGGCAGCATTTACACATGCTCCCAGGACTGCAGCACATAGAGCTGGGGTGGAGCAGTTGGTGATAGACCTGGAGAGGGGGAGCCTTGGGCTCCAGATGGTGGCATTGGGTGGCAGAGGGGCTGGCTGGGGCACAAGGGTACTACAGTGTGGGGCTACCCAGAAGGCAGCTCCCTCACATAAGCACCCTCATGCCCCAGCCAGCCCCCATCACAATCTACACATTCATTTGATCACACGTAAGTACTCTGCTGTAAGATAGTGCTGCCCCCGACAATACTATCTTAGATAATAATCAATCACATTGATACTGGTGCATGTGTAGACAGTGAGGTTTTACTGCAGAGCTAATTATTTTACTCCTCAATAAAGTGCACATGAAGATGCACCCATGGGCTGGATCCAGACGTGCAGGCATATATAGTTTGTGGCACCACAGATCACAAGCCTGGCATGTTAAAATGTGCACCGTGCTGCAAATTTGCAGTGCAGGGGCAAGGTTTGCTACCAGGAAATCTCAATAGCACATAAAAAAAAAAAGCCCCAACATGTGGTATGGCACATGTCACAGGAGCATGCACCAGCTTGGAGGCTCAGCCCTCCAGTGGGATGCTCTGGCTGCAGGTCAAAGCATCTCTCCTCCTCTAGCTCTGCCCCAGCTTCTCCAGCACACCAGGAGCCTGGAGAAGCAGGGAAATGGCTATTTTCTCACAGCAGGTCATTTTGCCTTGCACCAAACCCCACATGCAGGGGCATGTACAGTGGCAAAAAGCGGCACAAATTTGTGCTGCTGCTATTTTTGTCATGGCAAATGTATGCCCCTACATGTGGGGATGCACCCATGAATCTTAGAATCATAGAAGTAGGGTCAAAAGGGACCTTGTAGATCTTCAAGTCCGACCTCCCGACTGGGTGGGAGAAAAACTGGACTCAGATGAATCCAGCCAGGTAGGCATCAAGCCTCTTCTAAAAGATCCCCAGGGTAGAAGCCAGCACCACTTCCCTAGGAAGTTGGTTCCAGCTCCTAGCCACCCTAACTGTGAAGTAGTTCTTGCGGATGTCTAATCTAAACCTACTCTCCAATAATTTGTGTCCATTATTCCTTGTTACGCCAGGGGGCGCTAGGGGAAACAGTGTCTCCCCCAAACCCTTCTGGTCCCCCCTAGTGAGTTTATAGACGGTCACCAGGTCCCCCCTCAGCCTTCTCTTGTGAAGGCTGAACAGGTTTAGGTCCCGCAGTCTTTCATTGTAGGGTCTGCCCTGTTGTCCCCAGATCATGCGGGTGGCCCTCCTCTGGACCCTTTCAATGTTGTCCACATCCCTCCTGAAATGGGGCGCACAGAACTGGACGCAGTACTCCAGCTGTGGCCTGACCAGCGTCGCATAGAGGGGGAGGATCACTCCTTGGCTCTACTTGAGATGCACCTGTGGATACACAAGGTCTGGTTAGCCCTGCCAACCGTGACCTCGCATTGTCGGCCCATGTTCATCTTGGAGTCAATAATGACTCCAAGATCCCTTTCTGCCTCCGTGCTCTCAAGAAGGGAGTTTCCCATTCTATAAGTGTGCTGCTGGTTTCTACTGCCTAAGTGCAGCACCCTGCACTTCTCAGTATTGAAACGCATCCTGTTTATGTCAGCCCACTCCTGTAACCTATCCAGATCTTGCTGCAATCTTCCCCTCCCTACTAACATGCTCACCTCAGCCCAAATTTTGGTATCATCAGCAAATTTAAACAGGTTGCTTTTCACCCCGTCGTCCAAATTGCTGATGAAGAAATTGAACAGCGCAGGCCCCAGGACTGAGCCCTGGGCGACTCCGCTGCCCACTTCCCCCCAGGCTGAATATGACTCATCCATGGGGTGCATCCACATGAGTGTGCACATGCCTCTTGCCCCGCCTCAAACCCCTTTGAGGCAGGGCAACAGGCACGTGTAGGAACAAAAGAAATGTTTGCCCCTGGATATCCAGGAGTCTAAAAAAAGCAAAGTATAAAAAAGTGGGGCAGAAAAAAAAGACTGTAACCTGAGGCAACCGGAGGCTGGGTCCTCCATACAGATGCTCTGGCTGCCAGAGCATCTCTATGGTAGCCCTTCGCCCTGGTGCTGAGATACACGGGGGGCCAGGCTGCGTGTTTCAGCACCAGGGCTCTGGTGCTGGTGAATAAGGGGCTGCGGGGACTGGAGGAGAGGGGAAGGGACTGTGGGGGGGACATCCATTGGCCCCCCCCCTCCCCCAGCCCCCGACCCCCACCAGCGCCCCAGGCCCCGACCCCTGCCGTGGCCAGTCCCTCCCCCCACCAGCCCCCGCAAGGGCCCTGACCCCTGCCCTGGCCAGCCCCATCCCCCGAACCCCCCCCATTACTGCCCCCCCACCCCATACTTAAATAAAACAACAAAAACCTGGAACTTACCAGCAGTTGAATTTGCCTGTGGCTAACTGGGGCCCCACCCACACAGTGTAGGGCAGGGTGAGAGCCCCAGCCTGGACCCTGCTGCCCCTCTACTGTCCTGTGCTGCCCAGGGGGCTCTGCCAGAAGGTCCTGGAGCCCCCCCACCCCTGCTTCAAAGGTAAGCAGAGACTATTTTTTTCCATTTTTTTCTGGGGGGGTGTTAAGTGATGGTGCCTAGGGTTGTGGGGGCACCCATTGGGGAGTCTGGGGGAGCAGGGGGCAGGGCTGGGTGGGGCAGCCATTAGGGGGAGCTGCAGCAGCTGGTGGGAAGTGGGGCATGTGGACCTTGGAGGGGAGGTGGTAGACCCTGCGGGGGCCATTTGGCCCCCATTGGGGGCCTACCCTTTGTGTGGGGGATGAACCTTTTGTGTGGGGGACAAACCCCCTGTTGGGGGGTCTGAACCCCTTTTGCGGGGTCCAAACCCTTTGTGTGGGGGATGAACACTCTGTTGTGGGGCTGAATCCCCTGTTGGGGAGTGTAGCCCTTATGTGGGGACTGAACCCTCTGTTGGGATGGTGAACCCCTTTTGTGGGGGCTGAACACCTTGTGTAGTGGCTGAACCCCCGTGGTGGGGGACCACCCCTTGTGTGGGAGCCATCACCCTGTGGGAGGGCATCAGAATATGTATTCATGAATTCATGAAACCTGTATTTGGAGTTCGCTTTATTTATGATAAGAGACTTGCTTTAACACTGTAGATATACCAATAAAACATTGTCCAACTGATCGCTGTCTCTGTCTCATTCTCTCTCTCTCTTTATAGTGGTCTTTTGTTTTACTTGTGGAGGAACATGGATTTGGGGGTATTTTACAGAGTGACTTTGGGATTTTTTTTATCAGGGATTTTTCAGTTTTCCAATAGGGAACAACAGAATTCCTGCTAGGGAGGCCAGTGGCAGGACCCTGCTTGCTCAGAGCTAGCACCTTGGACCCAGCTGGCTGTGGCTGACCTCCTGGCTAAATGGGGCCAGGAGGAAATGCTTTGATGGTTCAAAGCAGGCCTCCACACCTGGAACATCTGAGTGATAGCTGCCCAGATGGCCAGGCAGGGGGCACAAATGGCAGTAGTGCCGCACAAAGGCCAACCCTGCAACTGCAGTCCATTGGCTGCTGGCTCAGACGGGCAGATGACTCTACTGGCTCTGCAGTCCCCATCCGAGTCTGGCAGGTGTGCAGCAGGTCACAGCCAGGCAGCAGCCCCCACTGCCAGACCTCTGCAGTAGGTAAAGTGTGCAGGGAACTGTCAGGGCTGCTGCAGCAGTGCAGCTGGCACAAGGGGCAGTGTCCCCAGGTACCAGTTGGCTGGGCCCCAGAAGCTCCTGAAAGCTAGTAGCCCTGAGCTACTTGCCAGGACAGCTTTTTATACTGGGCCAGGACCGGGCAGCTTTTTATACTGCTGGGGACAGCTGGCCCCAGGTGCTGGCCCTGGGCTCTAGCTCCCCCTGGCTGAAGATCCGGGAGGAGCCAGGCAGGGCTATTTTGCCCCGAGTGGACAATTTGCTCCACACCAAGGTGTATGTCCAAGCACATGTGCTGAAGCAAAAGGCCCTGGCTCAAATTTGCACTGCTTCTATTTGAACTGCTGCAAGAGCACGTGCTTGCATGTGTGGATGCACCCACATGGAGCACTGCAGGGGCAGCTGCGGGCAGGATCCAGACAGCTGACAGCCTGGATCTGGCCCACAGGCCATATTTTGCCCACCTGTACTATTTGCTCCACACCAAAGTGCATGTCCAAGTATGCGCGCTGAGGCAAAAAGCCCCGGCTCAAATTTGCACTGCTTCTATTTGAGCTGCTGAAAGCGCATGTGCAACCTCAGTCAATGACATAAGTAAAACATTTTGTGTACCCATATAATGAACACTGTTATGAGAAATCCCTATTATCATTAAAGAATACCGTATTTCATGGTGTATAGGCCAATATGGTGCATAGGTCAACCCCTAGCTTTCCAATTTGAAAAGTAAAGATTTTCATTGGCACTGTGTATAAGTTGGGGCTGGGCTCAGTGTTCAACTGGTGCAACCCCATCCCCTAAGAGTGGTGCTGCCTGGGCGGTGCCAACCGAGCACGGAGTCTAGCCCTGTCTGCTGCAAGCGGTGCTGATGAGTGCTGAGCCCAGCACTATTCCCTGTAAGGAGCACTGGGCTTGGCACTCGGGGCCAGTCTCGGCGCTCGGCTGGTACATTCACATCCCCTGCGAGCCCAGCAACATTCACAGGGGATGGAGCCATGCCAGCTGAGGGCCAAGCCTTTCCTCTGCAAGTGGTGCATCCCCAGCTGAATGCCAAGCCCAGCCCCATCCTCGTCCCCTGCAAGCAGTGTCAGGCTCTCAGGGGACAGGGCTGTGCTAGCCTATTGCTGAGCCTGGCCCTATCTGCTGCAAGTGCCACTTGCAGGGGACAGGGTGGGCTCAGCACACGACTGGCACAGCTTTATCTCCTGTGAGTAGTGCCAGGCTCAGTGCTCAGCTGGTGCAGCCCCATTCCCTGTGAGTGGTGCTAGTGCGGCCCAGGCAGTACTGCTCACAGGGGATGGTGCTGCGCCCGCTGAGCGCTGAGCCTAGCCAAGTCCAGCCCCACCCTAACCTTTGTCCCTGTCCCCTGCAAGCAGCACCAGCCATGGCACTTGACTGGCGCGGCCCCATCCCCTGCAAGCAGCACTGCCTGGGCCATACCAGAGCCACTCGCAGGGCCCATACCAGCTGAGCGCCGAGCCCAGCACTGCACACAGGGTGATATGATGTATAAGTCAAGTTGAATTTTAAGAGTTAAAAATTGGACTTCAAAGCTCTATTTATACACTGCAAAATATGGTACTTACCTTGCTTACTGACATTTTAAAACTAAAAGCTTAAAACGGTGGTTCAGTTTTCTCCATTTAGGTTGGTTGTTTAAGTTTTGCCTTTAGGTCACCTAGGACAATAAAATAAAGCTGATCTTTTGTTTCTAGAAGACATGGGATCAACCCATATAATTTGAAACTTAATCCAGAGATCATATAATCCAGATGTCTGGCCTCAAGTAACAAAGATTGGAGGTGTCTGAATCTAGGATTTTGGGGTAGACCCATGTCTAAATTTGTAGCTAGCTTGCTTTACTGTTAACAAGCAGCAGTACATTGTTGCCAATTTGGGATTCACACCACTGCAGGAAGTATTTAAATCCCATTTTAAAAACCTTTTGGATTTTCATTTACATTTAAAAAATCATCTTTATATTCATGTGAATATTTTGTAACACACTGTCAAGACCCCATTCACTCTACCCCACAAATATCTTTCAAGCAACTTCTCACCCCAAATCAAAAGCTAGCTGGCAATGTCCATTTCAAGAACACATTTTTTATCTGTACTTTACCTCAAAACTATTGAGCACCTCATCTTTTATTTACATAGGGCAGTTCTCTCCCAAATGAAAAGTGGAGCCCTGTTTGCCTGAGTTAAGTTACAGAAATTAATTATTACAATAATTGTTCCATCACTGAATCTACACATCACTGACTGAGCTGGGAAAAATTCTCAGTTTCCTCAGTGCATTAGTATTGACAAGGCTAGTCCCTAAGATGCAGTTTTAATAACCTTTTTATATGGTTTTAATATCACCAAAAGTTCATTGCATTTATTTTTGTCAGTTCATAATGGTGGGATTTTACGTGAAAAGATTGAAGAGATTTTTCTATTAGTGGACTTCATTTTAGCGGCCCCCAAAACATTAATGCCATGAATGTTAATATCCTGGCCTGGAAGAGTAATCTGGCTCTGCACATATTGCAGTTGGGCTAATGAGAGAAACCATGAAAGTAGCTTTATGGATCAGGAGCCTGGCCAAATAGCAGAGATCTCCTCTGCAGCAGATGATTTCTCTCCCTAGTTTGATTTTTCATGTCACTGGACCAGAGATTGCCAGCAGGCTGTCAATCACTTAGTCCAAAATACCAAAAGAGAGAAATGTAGCCCCTGATTCTTCACTGCTTTGCAGCAGGTACACACATTTACATAGCAAAGGAACTGCAAAATACTACCAAATCAGAAGAATATCTCCTAGCATTTATTGAGCCTGACTCTTGTTTTGACTTGTTTTACACCAGTGCAGTGAAGCTACCCCCTATTTACTTCAGCATGAGAGGAATAGCCCCCAGTGCGATGAGTTTGGCCATTTCAGTTCTACTAGACAGTTTTACACAGCTCAGAAATCATCACCACAGTTAGCACTAATTGAAAATCTCGCTGTCAGTCTGAGCTGACAAACCCAGGATTAAATTGGTTAGGGACATTTACAATATATTGCTCTCAGACTTGGTCCCTTGGTCAGGGTTGAGGTACTTGGAAGACGTATCTGCTCTGTGAATCAACAGAGGATTTTGGTATCAGCCAGAGTCTTTCAAGAGCATGACATCCATTTTCTGTATGTCACTCATAATGAATCTATTTATCCATCCAGCGAAATAAAATTTAGTTCTCTGGCATTACACAACTATAATATATAGATCCCTAGGTGCCATCACCTGCATTCTTGTGTGCCAGTCTTTTTCCTGTTGTAAGAGAACTCTCCACAAGTGGATTGAGACTGCTCCTTTCAAAAGGAATCTCTTTGTTTTCTGTCAGGGTAATAAAACCATCCTTTTGCATTTTCCCCTTTTTATTTCCTTCTGTATTCACTTTCATTATAGGTTTATGTTTTCATTAGGAAGCTGGGCCAGGAAAAAAGCTCGGTGGGCAATCACTTTTTGTCTATGAAATAATATCCTATAAAATGAAAACACCAAAACCAGTTGTTCTTTATGGGCAAGCTGATAGGAAATGAGTTCCCTATGGGATGGAGGTGTTCATATAAGATTTTCCACACCATTTCATAGCCATCTAGTTAAGAACAGGCATTACACTACATCCAGGGTCAACAAGTAATTTTCTGTGACACAAAGTGCATGCTGCTCTTGCCATTAAACCATGTCAAGGTAATGTAATGAATACTATACTGGCTTTCCAAAGTGCATTAACTGTAATGCTTTCTCTCCAAGAGGAGAAGGGGATGCCTCTTGGAATAATAGCCATGTGAAGGCTGACTGAATATTAATTTCCTTGCAAAGGCTGTGATTCTTTTACTCTCTTAAAGGAGAAAAAAAATCTAAAATAACTACAGTGTTGGATTGAAAAAGAAATGAGCTATTCAAAGGGAATATGACCGGGAAGGTAAATCAAATACATTATTACACCAGTACCTCCATATTACAATAGAACAGGACTAGGATTTCTAGGATTCTCTCCTTAAAAAAAAGAAAGAAAAAGGGAAAAAAAACAGAGGAGAGGGAGGAAATTATTTTGGATAAATCTGGCAACAGAATAAATGTAGGAAACTTTCCAGTGTCTAATTTGGAGGTGTATTACAGGGCAAAGTATTTCTAAGAGTAAAAACAAGTGTTGGCCTTTCCTAAATAAGTGCAACTCACAATGTTTGAAAATCACTGAATGCAACAGCTGAATGGCAACAGTTGTCAAGAACAGTTTCAAAAGGAACTCTTCCAGCTGACATTGTTCTCAGCTTTTATGTTTTTTTAAGTAGCCTGTTGGTTCATTTCCTCCAAATTACTGGGAGTTATTTTCAATGCATATTTTATACATATCGTTTATGCATGCACACCAACCTCTGGCTTCTTTACTATTCATTCCAGCCCGGAAGAGCACAGACCAACTGCGGATGCTTCCCCAGCCTGATGAAAGGTATTTATATCCAAAAGCTGCAAAGAAGAATTTTTCCAACTATTTGAGTTGATCTAATAAAAGCTATCAGATTTGGCCAAAGAACCTTGTCTGCCTATGTCTGTAGATCAACACAGCTACAGCCTTTACCCTGGGACTTATTTTCACTCTTGAGTGCTGAGGATTACGGTTATCCATTTCAGTCTGTAGTGGCAGGACACTGACTTCTCCTCAAACTCTGTTGAATCTGCTAGAAAACAGTATGTCACTCTGAGGCAGCTACATTTTATGTTGACATTCCTTCAGGCAAACTAATGGGTTAGATTGGCAGAACTTCTAATAGAAAATTTCATCCAGGTGCCTCCTGCTCATACAAGATTTTATGTGGACACATTATGTTGTGACAAGAATTTGTGACTGTTCAATATGGTACAAACTTATTTAGTTACCACACAAAGAATATATACCCATGTATGTCTAGAAAATTAGTGCCCAGGGATGGCACAGGGCTGTCCTTCCCAAAAGCTAAAGTCCTCTGTCTCCAAATACGATCCAGCATGTACAGCAACAGTACAAACATCTCAATACCATTCTGTTGAAATATCTGGAAAGAACTCTTACCTTGACTGGAAGAAGGAATCTCAGCTTTGCCTTATTGTTCAGGATACTAGTTATTTCCAATAGTAGTGATGATGGTTTACCTGATGTGGATTGAAATCCCACCAACTAATTTGAAAAATTAAAAAAGCCATTGTGAAGACTCATTGCTGACTTTGACTGCATCTGAACAGCACCCTAAATGAAGATATTTATATTCTTTGCTACAAGGACCATAAACCATATAGTAACCTGACACTCAGCGTATTAGAGGAAAGTTTTAAAAAGTGGTACCCATACTGTCACAATTTAAATCTTTCTAAATAGTCTCAGAATTATGACTCTAGAACTTCTGTGAAAAGTGGAGAAAGAAGAATGCAACATATTTCTATCTACCCTTATACATGTGAATTAAGGGCCTATACATGTCATTGATTTCATAGATGTTAGAGCTGGAAGAGATCTTGCAAGATCATTGGGTCCAGCCTCCTGCCCAAAAAGCAGGAAGTCAGCTGGGGTCAGATGACCCCAGCAAGGTGAGCATCCAGGCATTTCTTGGATGTATCCAGAGGAGGTGCTTGCACCACTTCTGGGGGGGAGTCTACTTCAGATTCTGGAGACTTGGATGGTAAAGAAGATTTTCTTTATGTTAGGATGTGGGTTTTTTTCTCCTGAGGTGGAGCACCTGGCATTTCTCCATGTTGAATGTCACCAGGTTTTGATCTGCCCACCTTGCGAGCCTGTCCAGGTTGGCCTGAATTGCCAACCTATCCTCTAGGGTGACCACACTTCCCCATAATTTGGTGTCATCTGCAAACTTAGCCAGCCAGACCCAGTTCCCCAGTCATTGGACCTAAAGTTTGTCAAGGCTGCAGTTCCCAATTTTACCATGAAGACATCATGGGAGACCAAGTCAAAGGCTTTTTTGAAATCTAAATATATGACATAAACCTCTTCTCCTTTGTCCAGGTGATGCATCACCTAGTCATAGGAGGAAATAGCGTTGGTCAGGCAAGACCTACCCGCAGTGAAGCCATGTTGGCTATGTCTCAGAACGTTGCCTTCCATTAGCCTGTTGTTGATGGATTCTTTGATAATTTTTTCCAAGATCATTCCAGAGATGGAGGTCAAACTGATTGGTCTGTAGTTCCCTGGATATTCCTTCCTTCCTTTCTTGAAGATAGGCACCACATTAGCCCTCTTTCAATCTTCTGGAACCTCTCCTGAATGTCATAAGTTCTCAAATATCCTCACCATTGGTTGTGCTATGTGTCAGCCAGCACTTTTAGCACTCTTGGGTGCATTCTGTCTGGGCCAGCTGACCTGTGAATGTCCAGACTCTCAGGGTGTTCCCTTACAAGATCTTTGCCAATTGTAGGTGTATGATCGCCCTTACTGTGGTAATCCTGAGTCCTGTCAGGCAGGGTGATCCCTTTGGACAGGTGGAAAACTGATGCAAAGTAATCATTGAGGAGATCAGCTTTTCCTGGGTGTTGGTTGTCAGCTGCCCCATTTGGTTCAATAGGGGTCCAATGTTGTCCTTGGTTTTTTTCCAACTTCCCACATATCTGAAGAAGAACTTGTTATTGTCCTTGATTCCTGTAGCCAGTTTGAGTTTGGTTTCTGCCTTGGCTTTTCTGGTCTGCTCCCTACAGGTGTGGGCCAGTGTTGCATAATCCTCCTTAGTGGTACTTCCCGACTTCCATCCATTATAAGCTTTTCTTTTCAGATTCAGGAGGTCCATGAGTTCCCTACTGAGCAAAGCAGGGGTCTCCTAGTCCTTTTGCTACCTTTCCTGTGGACTAGAATGGACTTCCCTTGTGCTTTAAGATTGCATCCTTAAGAAGCGACTCACCTCCCTGCCAAATCCTGATCTCTCAGAGCCATGACAACCAATCTTCTGAGCTTGTGAAAATCAGGCTTTCCTAAAGTCAAGAATTTCTGCGGGAGGTGTGAGGGGAAGGGAAGAGGTGGGGAGGCATGGCGGGGGTGCACCAGAGGGTCTTCCAGGATCCTGGTTCACAGAGGCGTAAAGGGCTTACACCCATGCGCCTCACCCAAGGCCAGGCCCAACATCTCTTCTCTATCTACGTCACTGTTTCTAAATTTTTGGGTTTTGGACTCCTTTGCTCTGATATAAAATGTTTCAGCCGGAACTGAGAGAGACAAAATCACCATCTGGAATTTTAAGTTGTGAGAGTACAAAAATATTTTTAAAATACAGTAGGCTTGGAGCATTGTTATAGCCATGATTGTTCAAGTCTGTTTTCAAATACAGGAGTTATATATTTCTGTAATATATGCAAGTAATCCATGTAAATAATAAATAAGCTATTGTTTTACAATTGTCTTACCTGTGTCATTTTCAGATCATTTTATGATATCCCTGTTAAAATACTCTGATTCTAATACCTATTGATACTTTGTGTTTAATTTGTTCAATATCATACTAGTCCTATTGGGCTTTGAGAGTATATATGTATTTGTAATATAGTCTTTGGATATGTACCTATAATATTCTTGGGATTCTTCATATTCTATGTAGCATTGTGTACACCAATACTACCATAAGAATAATACCAAAAACTCAGCATTAATGCTAGGATGACTTCATTACAGAAGAAGAAAATACTACATAAAATATTGTCAATTCACAATTCCTTCCACCTAAGCTATTTGAGAGTGTTGGGTCAATAAGCCATTTTTTTCTGTTTGAAAAGGTCATCAACTATTAATTTTAAAAAAGAATATAGTGGCTCAGTATGTATGGCAAATAAAGAACATTAAGAGTCAGCATAAGAATCATATTTTAAAATAAATTTGTTATTTGAAACATCACAGATTATTAAAGAAAATATTATTTAATGTTTACCTCTATGCATGATCCTACAGTTATCCCTCGTGCACTACACGTGTGGCATGACAGGAGGTGTGATTGTGTGGATCACACATTAGATCCCATCACACCTTTACCTGCACATGGAGAGGGGGGTCTCAGGGACTTGCCAGTGTTGTAGTTTTGGGGCAGCTTTTTACAATGGAGAAGCAAGCAGGGAATTCATGAACATGTCATGCATCAACAGGGGCATCACTAACAGGTCCAGACAGGTCTTGCTCCCCCTCTATGCGGCGCTGGTCAGGCCACGGCTGGAGTACTGTGTCCAGTTCTGGGCGCTGCACTTCAAGAGGGATGTGGAGAACCTGGAGAGGGTCCAAAGGAGGGGCACTCGTATGGTTGAGGGCCTCCATGGCCAGCCCTATGAGGAGAGGCTGAGGGACCTGAATCTCTTCAATCTCCGCAAGAGGAGACTGAGGGGGGATCTTGTGGCTGCCTACAACCTTATCAGAGGCCAGCAGCAGGGACTCAGGGAAGATCTGTTCACCAGGGCCCCCCTTGGAGTCACCAGGAACAGTGGCCACAAGCTGAGGGAGGATAGGTTTAGGTTAGATATTAGGAAGAACTACTTCACGGTAAGGGTGGCCAGAGCCTGGAATAGGCTTCCCAGAGAGGTGGTGCTCTCACCTTCCCCGGAAATCTTCAAGAGGAGACTGGATGGGCACCTGGCTGGGGTCTTATGACCCCTCCCACCCCCAGTGCTCCTTCCTGCCCATGGCAGGGGTCGGACTAGATGATCTGTCTAGGTCCCGTCCCACTCATTGATTCTATGATTCTATGAATATATGATTTAGTCAGATTCCAGTGTCTGCAAGTGCACACTTGCAGACAATCAGCTGAAAGACAAATATTTTTACATAGCAGACCCTGCTGGATTTAGAGCATCGCTGTGGTGAGGTGGAATCTTAACACTTAAAAACATCTATCTAATTAGTCAAATTTACTTATTTTATATTGAGATTTATTAAAGATAAAAGTGACATTTTCAAAACTCAAGGCACCTTTTGGCACACAATAGGAGTTCAAGCCAGCTTTAACAACTATAGCCAATGCAGCAATTATTTCAAACCAAAAAGAAAGAGAAAAGCCCCCCAGCCCAGACACTCATCCCAGGCATACAACATTTACTGCCTGCTCATCCCCCTTGGAGAGTGGGGGAAGTACCTATCTTCATTTTTCCCTTGTGTCTACAAATACAAGAATCAAATTTAGGTGTGATTAGTTAAAGTGTATTAACACACATGTAGACGTGATCCAGCACTATTTTTAGTGCTAGGTCTGCCCTGCCACTAGGGGCACATGTGGACATATGCCAAAAATTAC